>NC_134643.1:92715843-93041558 GCF_030463565.1 Pelecanus crispus
GGACTGATGCTTTGAAAGAGAAGTGTGATCCTCTTATGTAGCTGCTAATTCCTTGCTCACTTTGGTTATTCTTTGTGCTGTCATCTTTGTAGTAACTTTGCTTTGCTACTGCTCGGGTTATTTTCTCATGCTTGTGATGTTTAAGAAAAGTAATGAAATAATCACTTGTAATAGAAATCTTTCTTTTTGCCTGTAGGAAACTCACAAATGGGTGCTACCATAGTAGATGCATTGGATACTCTTTATATCATGGGGCTTCATGATGAATTCAGAGAAGGACAAGAATGGATTGACAAAAATCTTGATTTCAGTGTGGTGAGTAGAGCTTGCCCTAATATTTATGTAGTCCTTTTCACAGTGTTCCTCTTGGGGGGAGACAGAAGAGGTCTTTCAGCTGGAACTTAAAAAGCTTATCAAAAGTATTAGAAAAAATCAAAGCTTTCGAAGTATCAGAAGTTCAGATGTAAGCTTTAGTGAAGTTCTCTGTGTTTGTAACTTTATTTTAGGAACAAAAACCCACCCCAACCATTTCACACTTAATTATAAGTAAAAATACATCTATATATTGTATTTTCAAAGTACAAATTATAATTGGGTAATTGAAGAAGGGAAAGTGGTCAGTGAGAACCAACAGGGCCTCAGAAATGAAGGCAGAAAGATGAGGCTGTACTAGCTGATAGTAGTTGGAAATAACTGAGCTGTGAAAGACAATTTCCCCCCAAACCATAGTGTATAAATTACTTAACAATACAATCTCCTCTTCTTTCCGTGTCCTTAAGAAGTTTTAACATGAAGAATGCCACTTGAGTTTCTTAGTTTGCCTACAGGTTCTGAATCTATCACGAGAATTTCCCAGTTGGTCATACAGCATCTGATGTTCTGTGTGTGTGCAGAGTTTGGAAGCATTAAGTGGAAGAAATGGCTCTATTTTATCCTTATTGATTAGTGTTCTTATTACTAATTTTAGGACTGTCACAGACTCTGTGATGGAATTTGTATTTCAGTCCTTGGACTTGCCCTATGGTTCCAAAATTATTTTTCATTCAGTAATGCACAAAATGAAATGTAGGTATACAGTCAGAATTCAGCAGTTGCTTACTACTGTTTTTATATTATATCCTACATTTCAAAAATTATTTGTTTGGGTTTTTTCCTTTTGTTTTATACATTGACTGTCTGGCAAACATTAAAGAAATTCTGCTCTGCTTTTTTCAGTTAGTGACAGATAATTATTCAGTCTAAAACTGAAGACCCTAAATATATCAGAGACAGTGTAGACATAATGGTACTATTATGAGGGTGAACTAAATTACTTCCATAACTTTTTGTCTGATCTGAGGCAATCTCAATATAAATTTGCAGAATTAATCTAGGATTTGGGTGGAAGAAATTTACATGACCCACTGGGGTTCGATTACAGCTTCCTATGTATCAAAAAATATTTCTGAAGGTTAATCAGTTGTCTTTATATATACACCAGACGTGAGTAATTTCCTTATATGGTTTGAAGTTTATAAATAAATACATACATACATTTGTTCCTCTTGGATTCTTTTACTGGGAAATAGAAATCATTGGTTTCACTCTACACTATACCATTGCTTGTGTGATTCATGACTTTAATAGGTATTAGATGGAATCATATGCTGCGTTATTGATATTTTTCTTGTATCACTTGTATGTGAATAAAAATATGGCTTTTACTAAAAACCTATATTTGGGAGTACTTCAAACTTTAGACTTTTAATCATCAGTGCTATTTGAGGAAATCTTTAAAGTATTTATATAATCTTTCTGGAATAAGTAGTGTGTGCAAAATGCGTTTATTTTAGATACAAGCAAAATGCATGATACATGTATGATACCTGATACAACCATAGGTGCCATAGAAATAGTGTGAAAGGAAAGACATACCTATAAATATAATTTCAACTGTGTGCTAATTGGTGGGTCAACTTGTACAGTGTACATTGTAGTGACTTTTCTGGATAAAAGGAAAAGTCTCCCTTATCTCAAAATCTTTTAATAAAACTACATTTCTGTGTCTAATGGGTTGAATGAAGTTTAAGGGGGAGACAAATGGGGTGTATGCAGGCAAAGGAGTGAATGGGGTGCAGAGGGAGGCAGAAAGATGTTAAAACTATCCATTTTATCCAATTTTTCAATGGGTTAAATGAGTCAAAACATACTGGTGAATTTAGCCCAAGGATATTAATGTAGAGGAAGGCAGTAAAGTGGTTTATTCTCTTGAATTTCTCAGTGGTCTTGCAGTACTTGTTGTCATAACATTAAATACATAAAGGCTATTCCTAGATAGACACTATGTTAAAATGGAGCTCTGAATTTGAGATTGCACGTTGGCAATTCAGGTTAAGAAAGCACATTACAGCAATTCTCTAATTATTATTCTGCTTTACCCTGTAAACCCAGAAGGTTTGGTGTTATGCTTAAACACAAGAGAAAAGATGCTGAATTATGGAAGTGTACAGTCCTTGCCTTCTTTCCCACCATCCCCAAAGAACTTTAATTGCACTTTGTGGTGATAATATGATTAGAAAGCAGGAGAAAAACTGTTTCATTTTTAAAAATCAGTTGAAGCTGTAACTAGAATTATCACGTGGTGTTGTGAAGATGTGCCCAGGAATTTCAGTATGGATCTAGATACTGAAACATTACAAACTCTTGTATGCAGATTGGTTTAGGGTATGTACTTGCCTCTGCCTTGATGATTTTTTTATTCTTTGATTAGTTAGTTTGAGTTGGTGAATTATGTACTCTTTCTTTCTGTTCTAGAATTCTGAAGTGTCTGTTTTTGAGGTCAATATTCGCTTCATTGGCGGTCTTCTAGCAGCATACTACCTTTCAGGACAAGAGGTAAGGAGACTGGAAGGCGTCTGTGAAATTTAACGTATTCTAGCAAACGTGCATACAAAGAATTTTCTAGAATCTTGGTTTTGTAGTAGTTTGCAAACTAATTTTACAGCAGTAAGTTGTCCAAAGTAACCAAATTCTTGGAGTATGGAATCTTTAAAGCTTGTTTCTGTGCAGGTCTTGGCCAATTTAGGACCCCTTGTCAGAGCTTTGAAACACTTCAAGGCTGGAGCCTGAACCAGCTGACAGATCAAGTCATAGCTCTTCTTATGTCTTATCAGCTACCTGTCTTTTGATATGTTGCCTATGTCTTTGATTTGTTTGTTTTTATCCTTTATTTTTCATGGACCTTCTGTAGCCTGCTACCTAAAATATTAGGCTTCCAGCCATATTTCATGACTTAAGGTTTGATACACTTTCAGGTGTTCATATGTATCTTACCACTTTGTTTAGGGGAGCACCACGTAAGTATCAACAAGTTCTCAGGGATTTTAAGCCTGCAGCCCTAAAAATAACCAGGAAAAAAACCCCATATTTTTTGGCTTTTTAGGTCTTTGGCATCATCCTGGGATCTGTGAATTTTCTCTTATAGGAGTGTCTTCTCTTTGGAAGAAGAGCTTAGTGGCAAAGCAAAAAATCCAGTGTTTATCTTGAAGAAATTGCTAGTTTATTTTTCATCACTGCTTTACCTTCTTCACTGTCCACGCTCTCCAAGCTCCCTGTCTGCGGAGGGATCAGCTGCAAGCAGTCCTTTCTGCTACACTGATTCATATGGTCTGTTACAGGAGGCCCAAAGGAAAGGAGAAGCACATGATTTTGCCCCCCTCTTTCCTTTAGAGCAACTGAAGAGCTGACCTTGCGTTCATGGCTGTGAGCCTTTCTCTGCCTCTGGAATCTGCAGGCTTAGGTGTTCCATCAGAGTTTCCTCACAGCTCAGTAAGGATTTTACCCTCAGGAAGTGATCCTGTTCCCCAGTGTTACAAGTCAGCCTTTTAAATTGGTTGCTGTCCACCTCTATGGGAAGACAGCCTTTGTAGCAGCGATCACTTGTGTTAGAGTAGTGGTGAAATTCAAGCCCTATTAGTTTACGGTTTTGTCCTAACAAAAGACGACATAAAAATCACTGAATGATCAACCCAAATATTAACTTGAGGCAGCTTCTGAATTTCATCTAGGTCAGCGTTATTAACCTACCAGCTTTCTTTCGAAGACCCCCAGAACAGAAGCTTTCTTTTGCTGTTGGCCATAAGCAAGGAAAAATGCTTGTGTTTTTATTTCTGTGGCAAAGAAGTTTCATGGAGAGCAGTCTGAGCTGCACGTGCTTTTCAACTTGTGCTAAGGAAGAGCTGAAGTAGCTAAGCTGGAACCATTAGGAGTAGTCATGGTAGTTCCTACTGTAGTGCAGGTGACCTCAGCAGCATTTTGAAGGATGCTTCCTTTCCAGAAATCTGTATTTCTGTTGCTTGGAGTTCAGATCACATTAAGTACTATGTATGCATTGAGGAGAGCAGTCCCACATGATCTTTTCAGCTAGGGACATTGATCCTGTCTCTGGATAACTTACTGCAACTGGAGCATGCTCCTTGGAGTCATCTACTGTGAATATGAAAAACCTCAGAGAAAGAGCAAAGATCACATATCGGTAGCTGGATCATTTGTATAGATCAATACCATACCTGTGCACAAGCCCCTTAAGAACTTTTTTGCCCCAATATGTAGGTGGGTGCAGCCAAATACTGCCAAAACACAAAGCTGAGTATTCCTTTTCCTTTCAGTTTCTTCTAACTGCTTCGTAGAGTCATAGAATCATAGAATGCTTTGGGTTGGAAGGGACCTTTAGAGGTCACCTAGCCCAACCCCCTGCAGTGAGCAGGGACAGCTTTAACTAGATCAGGTTGCTCAGAACCCCATCCAACCTGACCTTGAATGTTGCCAGGGATGGGGCCTCTACCACCTCTTTGGGCAACCTGTTCCAGTGCTTCACCACCCTCATTGTAAAAAACTTCTTTCTAATGTCTAGTCTAAATCTATTCTTCTTTAGTTTAAATCCGTTATTCCTTGAAGAGTCAGAACAAGCTTCTTCGCTTAAAGAGTCTTCATCAACACATTTTATTTCTTTCCTTCTTAGAAAGCTCTTACCCTCTGTCTTCCCTAAATTTTGGCCACTGGGCTGACTCTTTTTTGTTTTTAAAAATATTTTTATGGCGTTAGTCTTTCCAATGGACTTTAAATGCTTCATGACTTGTGGTAGAAGGTTATTCCTGTCAAGTGTTCATATATATTATCTTTATTTTCCAAAAGAACAACTCCTAAAAACCCCTAAACTCCTAAAAAAAGTGTTCAGACTGCATTTCTTTCAAAAGAGTGTGGCAGATAGGACTGCTTCTGGTACCTGAGAGACTACCTCATTTGACAAGTTGGATGGTTTCTCTGCAATTTGTCACTGTGGATAAGACAAGCAAGGGAGCTTGAGGCTTTTCAGTAATTGAGCCCAGGAGAGAGACACCTGCCTCTGAGAACTCCTTGGAGTTGGAAACAGGTTTGTTGGAGGCATGATTTCTAATCTGGTCTTCTCTCTTCTGTTCCCAAGAAGGGAAGGTATTCCTTAGCTCAGGAGTGGGACATGCTTAATTTCTTTTTTCACTGCATTCAGATGTGTGAGGAGACACTTCTTAGCCACTGCTAAGACAGGCAAACCTGATCCCAAGTGTTTGGATGTTTTGCCTGATCAGGTTGTGATGCACATGGGCTTATGTCTCTAAGGGAGTCTCTATCTACTGGTAGGTGTCCTTCCTTTGTTCATCCAGCTATCATTTACTTGCTCACATTCCCTTCCCACATCTTCTTGATATTCCAGTCCCTATCTCCCTTCCTCTAAGCTTCTACTTCTGTAAGACTGTTGCTAGATACTGGTTTAGAAGGTTTTCATACTAATTTCCATACTTCTGCATGACTTGTTTGATGTATTGAAAAATAGGTCCAATACAATTAACAGGCTGCTTGGAATGAATTCTGGTTTTCCCCTTTTAATTTATATAAATTCTGCTTAGGTCCACAACAAGAGTTACTGCTGTCTGGTGACAGTTATAAAAGCTGCACTTATTTCGTTTTGACTCTTATCACTTAGTGCTGTTAAAGATGCTATAGTGACAACCATAAAAGAAAGTGTCCAAGACTCAGCATCAGCTGTGGAAGTTCATTCACTTTTAAGTGGCCACACTTGGAGAATTTGATAGTCAGCATGGTTTGTCTATATGCTTTTGCCCTTTGTATGGAGAGGATAATTGTGCTTGATAGGATTTTGTCTGATTATGAGTCATAAGGGTAGATACTGGTCATAGTTTTTAAGTACAGTTGGCTATTAACTAGATAATTGTCCTGTTTAATGCTTTTATTAGAAACATGTTAGTTTTTAAAAAATATTCAGCATCTCTAGTGGCATGACTCTGTGGTCTCCATGCTATATTTTAGCTGTCATGTTACTGATACTACTCAGAGGAGCATCAGCTATGATCATGGTTTTAATGATGCTGGTTACAGTTGATGGTAAAATTTTAAACTGTTCACATTAAGATTGTGGGTATTGCTGTCCCTTCTTTCAGTAAGAGTTCCCTCTCACTGCAGTGGGTGGGCAAATAATGAAATATATCTCTCTTACAACCAAAAAAAGAGGTGCTGTTTTTAGCAACTGACAACTTGGCTTAAAATGCTGCAGGCTTGTCCTGTCCAATGTTAGGTCACAGGCCTTTCTTTGTGAAACATGACACTTGTGAATTTTTTAACAGCTCAGCCTTTTACATGTGGGAATTTCTGGAGGACTTCCTTGACTGATGAGTATGTAAAGCTAAAAGTTTAGGGAGGATGTGTTTTCATGTCCCTCTGGCTGAATGTCTTGGTTGTCTTGCCTCACTGTACCTTTCTGTTCATATAAAGACACAAAATTGTTTCTCTGTCTAACAGGCAGTTCTCCCGATTTGGGGAAAATCACCATCTTTCTCCATTTTTCCATGTCAGAATGCCTTTTGAATAGAAGAAAATCAAGATATGCCTGTGAAATGTGACACAGTGGAAAATCTGCCTGTGCATTCTGTTGCAGTTTTCTCGAGTTGAAACAACACTGAGGTTTATCTGGTGGCAGGGGTAGTAGGTCTGCAATCTGGGAGGCCTTTGTTTAAATCCTCTGCACAGTAAGGTTTTCCTGGCTGATTGCGGGCAGGCCGTCTGGTGTCTGACTAGGTGTAATCAGATCTAAGAGCATGCCTCCTTTGTCTCAGCTCCTGCGCACCAATGAGGTCCCAATCTGTCATTGTTTTTGAGATTCCTGGGGGTTTTTTTGAAGCTTTGAGCCTGTGGCTTTTCTTCAAAATACAGTATTGAAATATATAATGAATATATGCCAAAACAGTGGAATATAGAATCATAGAATGGTTTGGGTTGGAAAGGACCTTTAAAGGTCATCTAGTCCAACCCCCACTGCCGTGGGCAGGGACATCTTTCAATACATCAGGTTGCTCAGAGTCCCATCCAACCTGACCTTGAACGTTTCCAGGGTTGGGGCATCCACAACTTCTCTAGGCAACCCGTTCCAGTGTCTCACACCCTCACGGCAAAAAAAGTCTTCCTTATATCCGGTCTACACCTGCCCTTTTTCAGTTTTACAACCACTGCCCCTTGTCCTGTCACTACAGGCCTTGGTAAAAAGTCTTTCTCCATCTTTCTTATAAGCCCTCTTTATATATTCAAAGGCCACTATAAAGTTTCCCCAGAGCCTTTTCTTCTTCAGGCTCAACAACCCCAACTCTCTCAGCCTTTCCTCACAGGAGAGGTGCTCCATCCCTCTGATTGTTTTCGTGGCCCTCCTGGACCCACTCTAATGGGCCCGTGCCTTTCTTGTACTGGAGACCTTAGAGCTGGATACAGTACTGGGACCCCAGTACAAGTGGGGTATACTGTGTACTGGAATTTTTTAAAATTATACTGTCAAACCAAAGAAAGAAACAGAGACTTGACAAAAAGCAGGGGGCGGGGGAGGGGAAGCGTGAGATTTCCTGGGCATGCTGTATGTCCAGGCAGGCTCTCTTGTATTTTGCTGTATGCCAGAGGTTTCTTCCCAGTTTCCACTGAGCAAGCAATACAAAGTGTTCGCTTCACTTGTTATTATTCCTTATTAAGCTGTATGTTAATAGGCATAATATCTAAGTACCTAAAATCTCCAAATAAGAAGTGTAAAATTCATTGTGCCTATACTCAGTCATGAGCTACTAATTAAATATTTTTTGGAGGTACAGTCTTTAAGAGTTGCTTAGTAGAAAGTGGCTGGGAGCCATACTGTGAGAACCAGGCACTCCTTTTCTCCACCGCAGGTTATGACAGAATGGATAAAACTTTTCCATTTTGATCAAAAAGGAAGCATGACCTTTTACTTAAGGTGTGTGAACTACAAGTCTTCCACCTTCTGAGTTCATAGGGACTACTATGCTTCCTCTTTTCCATCTGTCAAATGGAGTTAACAGGACAAATTAACATACCAGTGGTAAAATATATAATGACTTCTTATGTAAATTGAACTAGGCTGTTTCTCAGTAATCCCTGCAACAATCCTTTAACTTCTGTAGGAACTAGACATGGTTGGTCTTCATTATGCCTGGGGGCGACTGTGATATAGTTGATAATGTAAGAGAAATAAGTAGAAATTAAATGATCCTTATGCCTGCTTTGGAGTAAACATTGAGTATGGCAGCTTAGGATGAAAATCAGCTTTACATTAATTACTTCCCCCCCCCCCCCCCCCCCAAAAAAAACCCACCCAAAACAGAAAAAAACCCAACCCCAAAACTCAACCAACCAACCAAAAAACCCCCAAAACCCCAGAGCAAAAAAGAAATAATTTTTTTTCTTTGTGGCTGCATGAAGAGATTCATTTTCTCTCATGTCATCCTGGCACAAATATAATTCTTGTCTTTAGTTATGTATCCATGGTTTTTATAGTTTTCAGTGATGCCTATCAAGGCATTTAGTATTTTTCCTGGAACAGTAGGTTCCTTTATGTTTATTCCAAGTTAATTCCCTAGACTTACTATATAGGAATGTTTTGTGTTCCTTATGGTTATCTTTAACTTCTTCAACACTAATAAAATAATATATCTTGATATCACTCTATTGTATGTAATAGCATCAGGATAGAAATGCTGATGAAATGAAAGAGCATCATGTATATACAGAGATCAGAACAAGATAAAGCACTTGCTTTTCACAAAAAAAAAGGATGCTATTGCAAGTTACACTTTTATTATTAGATTGGAGCTGTCTGTTCATACAGTCTTTAAAAGTCTCTTTCCAGGGAGGTTCCTCTGTTACCTGGAAATCAGCCATATTGTATAGCTGGTTTCTCAGAATGTAGCTCGGGAATTCTTTCATCTCTCATGGTGTCTATCCAGTTCTCTGATTCAAGATTTTGTTCAAGATCAGTCATGTTTGGTGCTTGCTTTTTCTCTGGGTGACATGCGGTTTTCTCTTCACAATGTATGTTGGTATTGGTAAATTCTTTTTTTCAACACAAATTATCTAGTTGGTCTTTATTTGGTATATGATTGATGATATATATATGTTCTGCCACTTCTTTCAGCCGCATCTGTGAATCTGGGTCCTTTTGGGCATCAGGGTAGCTGATAATGATTTCTGAGGGAGGTCAGGAGGGCTGCTTCATAAAATCATCGCCTGTTCAAAATGCTCTCAAATCCTGGCACAAAAAAGCAACAACCAGGCAAGCAGTAAGAATGAATGGCACCAAGTAGAAAAGAGCTGGCTGATCTTTCTGTGTTAATGCTGAAACAACAAAGCTTGCCAACAAACCGCAGCTATAAGCTGCAGTAGAAGTTACAAAATAGATCCATGACGAGTATGCCTGAATGTCAAATCTGTGAGAGCAGGCTACCAGGATACCAGGAATTACAATGTCCTCAAGGCCTAGAACAGCAAAAGGTCTGTCAGAACCTGATGTAGGGTATCACACTGGAATCTTCAGCAGAAATGGGATTTTCTTGTGGTGTGCTGAATCAAATGGTCCAAGAGCTATAATTTCCATTATGCTGTCCCCACACCTGGTTATTGAAGGAGTGATAAGTACAAGGAAGACGTCATAGACCAACAGTGCCAGTGGAAACAAGCTGCAGTTCATATTGGCTATGTGAATGTCTTTGAGCTCATAAAGGCAGATGGAGATTCCTAGAGCATCTTGCAGGATCCAGGCCCATTGTTCCTCACTTCTGAAGACCATCCAAAAGACAGCAGTGAAGATGCTGAACCCTGCTAGGAGCATTTTCTTCACTTCCAAGCCTTTATGAAGACACAGTAAATGAACTTTCTGATCTCCAAATGGGAGTTTGTTCAAGGAAGGAGGCAGGCAGCTGTAGAGCCCAAGTGGTGCATATATGCAGAATAATCCTGTAATTAAACACACTGACTGATCATAGGAGCAATAAAGCTTAAGCAAGATAAAGGACAGTGTTGCTATGTCTTTTGCAGATAAAGAGGATGCTAGAGTTGATTGCTGTGTGTTCAAAATCTTTGGGTTTTTACAGTTGTATTTGATGAATTGCTGTTGTTTCTCCTTTGTGGCTCCTGCCCAATAGCCTACAGCAGTGACTATACCCACTGCTAGAATGAACGCGATACTCATATTACATGCCAAATGTCTGTCCAGCTTCTTGAAGAATAGATAGGTAAAGTCCTAATTTTTGAGCAAATCTACAGGAATAGTAATCTCTTCACAGTGATCCCGATCATAGGCATGTCCACTGTCTCTGGATACTGTGGCATCTTCCCTGAGGGTTAATAATCCTTGAGTACCATTTATTGCCTGGAGCTCTCAAAGAAGTTGCAGTTTTGCCCTTTCTTAGGCAATTCTAGTGATGAGGCCCCTGCCATCACCATTGTCCTCACCAAAAAAGGAAGCAAGACAATATAAGGCTGAGAAGGTGAATTTCTGATGGGGCTGGAACCGGGAAGGTTGGCTATCCCTGCTCCTCAGGAAGTGTCCCCAGTGAGAAGTGACTAAGAAGCAGTAATCTCCCATCTCTGGGGTAACTTTGAGTCCAGTTTACTGAGTCAGCATTTGCAGAAGAAACAAGAGCAACAGGAGTGAAAGAAGCAGTGCCACCATCTTCAAGGTGTTCTCCGTGCTGTGGGACCTCTTCTTACTCATTCCTTGCTTCAAGAAAGTTTCTGTCTTTCTAGAGTGGCTCTGCATACTTCCTTGTTAGTCCTAGCCAAGCAGAAATGAGCCCTATCCACTGATAGTTAGTTATCTGCATCTCCCCAACTGAGGAAGGAGTCTCCTGCATACTACTTGTCAAGTCTGCCCCTTCCCCATGGCTACAGCCCCATGCTTCTTGTCTGTGACACAGTCTGGTTCAAGATCGTGTGTATACTGAGATCAAGAAACAAAATCCTCTGATGTTGAGAGAAAGTACCTGGAGCAAGCGTATCCAGGTGCTTGGTGGAGCATCTCTGTCTCCAGGTAGGAGAAGGCAGCATGAAAATATAGATTACTGTCAGGAGGCTGAAGAGATGTAGTTAACCCAAACTAAGAGAGTCAGAGGAACATGGTGTTACATGGATTTCTTTTGTTTCACTGCAGACTTTCTTTCAGATACCTAGATTTTATCCAAATTAAGATGGATCCTTTCAATATGTGGGTTTTCCCTGTCTTTCTGAGCTTTGCCTTTGGGAAGCGCCATTTTTTCAGCCTGAATAACTCAGGGCAGTTGAGAACATATTTAACTGAAATTTTGATTTGAGTGATTTTAAACATGACATTTTTTATAGTTAATGTTTGGCATAATCTTAATTGTGTCTTTCTGTATATACGAGGACTTGATTTACACGTTTTTGTACCATTTGTTCTTTAATGCTTGTTGCAGTGGGTAGGCCTGTTCTTCTGATCCTCAAGAAGTCATCGCTTTTTTTGATATGCTTACTCTGTGGGTCTTTTAATTGTATCATGGACTCTAGAATACATCTTCTAAGGTGGTTGTATTGAGTATGGGTTTCCCCCAAAGAAGTGTGTGTGCTGCCTGTAGTACAGTGCTACAGCCACTCCTCTGTTCTAGATCTGAGATGGTCAGTAGGTCATGGAGTGCTTAGGAAGTATCGTTCTGTCCTGCAAATGCATGAAATGCAAGCCCAACTAGAGGGCAGATCACAGGGGAAGAGCTAGTCATCACTCATACCTTCTGTGCAGGACACTTGGCAGGTCTGTCTACCACCTGTCTTTATACACACCCGGGATGAACCTTCTACGCTTAATCTTTTCTGTACAGTGATACTGGGCATGTGCCCCATAAATGTTCATTTGTGAAAGTTTACAGTATTCTTGTGAGAGTATGCATTGTCATGCTAATTTCAGACATCAGTAATTGAGTAGTGGATAGGCTTATGGATAAAATGCAGGAGATACTCACTGGATTTGGGGCGCTTCAGTGAGCAGAAGTATGACTGTACCTTTTCTCAGCCATTAGCGCTCTGAGAGCCTATGGCCCTCATTTACAGATTAGAGTCCTTAAACCTTCTGAAAATTCAGCACATTTTCTGAAGCAAGATGAACCAGAAAAAGGAATGCTGTAGCTAGTGGTGGTCTCTGAAAACTCAGATTTAACTCTCTTGACTAGCATCTTATAGGAAGTCTGTAATAAAACCAAACATTGAGCCCATGGCTTCTGGGTTCCTCCCCACAAAAGTTCAGCTGCAGCTGTTTGCAGCAGGATTTGGGGGTTGTTTCCAGTTCTTGACTATGTTCTGGGTTGTAAAGAAAGCCAAGTGACTAAGAATTAGGTTTAGTAAGTGATACTTACATGCTTTGCCTAGAGCTTATTTGCTAGCAGTCCATAAAGAGATTTTTAAGGTGTGCGGGTGTAACCCCATCTTGCCTTTAGAGTAACTGAGCACCTTATCTGGTGTGAAGAGCGTTTGTATGTGAAGAGAGTGCATGTACGTGCTAACTTGCTAACTTGCGGTACGTGCTAACTGCTTGCTTTTTTTTTTATGAATTGGAGCTTCACAAATAATCATAACTCCTGGTGTGACTAGTAGTGGCAAATAAACCATTCCTGCTAGCAATAATGTGTGGAATGATAGAAGCTTAGAGATGGATAGAGGGTCAGTTGTTGCGCAGAGTACACGGCTGTACTTGAGAAACAGTGTCAAGTAAGGAGAACAAAGTGAATATTGTTCTAATGGCTGTTGTGTGATAGTGGCAGGAGGACACTTACACCATTATGACAAAGTGTTCTTGTCTGCTGATGATTTATTAATACAATAAAAAGGATAGCTTATTGTTTTATTTTTGTTGAACAAAGTTATTTATGGTATCTGCGTACAAAAAAACCCTAATGATTTACTGTGTTTACCTTTGCCAGCCTTAGATATAAAGCAGTTCCTTTACATGATTGTCTTTCTCATCTTTATAAACACCATCAAAATGACATATCTTTCTGGGCAAGATAATAATATAATTCACACAGATAAATCCAGCCTGAAATCTGTCATTTAAAATAGAGCGTGAGGGCTGTTAAGTACTTGATACTCTATTAACTGATAATCAAACTAATCCTTTCCAGGAAACTGACAGGCAGCATCTCTTCTGTTCAGGAAGACTCCTTCGTAAAATTATGTTACATGCCAATGGAAATCCCCAGTAACTGACTTAAATATCTAAAGTATAGGTCTTCGGTGAGCAAGACAGTATATATTGTGAACTGGTTTCACAGAAGTCTTGACTGTACCTATGAAGGGGCTTATCTAAATTAAGTTTTCCAAGGTTTAAAATCTTGGGAGAGATAACAGCGTTATGTACGTCCTTCCCAATAAAGATGAGATTTCAGTTTGTTACCAGGAGATGAGCTGCTTATTCATAAGTGGACAGGACAGCTCACTGGTCTCTAACAGGACACAGCCTGGAAAAAAAAAAAAATCTTTCTTTCTTGAGTTTTAAAGCATTGCCACTGCTCTCTGCAGTGCAGATTGTAATCCTTGCACAGTTTCTGTTTACCAGGCTCGTACTAAATGTTTTCTTGACTGGCAAATGACACTTGGCCCAATTTATTGCTGCATCTTGGTACCACGCGACACACCAAGAGGAAGAAAGGAGGGGAAGACTGACTTCATTGCAATTTTGTTTCCTCTAAGTCTTATTGGAAACAAGTTTGCCTGTTGGTACAACATGCTTTAAACTGGTGGAAATAAAGGAGAAGCTTTTTTATCAATAAAAAATACAATAACTGTGCAGTAATAGTCACTATTAAAACTCACTCTTTGGTCATGTTCCTGTAGAGGTCTATACAAGCTAAGAAAGAATAGATAATTTGTAACTACTCATATGCCATCTATCTCCTGATGACCATGTCTATTAGTTTTTGGCTCCCTCTTCAGTATTCTAACAGTCATACTGATGCTGATGGGCACCAGTGACAGCAAGCACAGTAACTTAGCTGTTATTTTTCCAAGCATTCATTTATTGGTGTTACTGTTGACACAGTAATGCACTAATTTCTACCCACTGAGTTTTCTTATGTTCTTTCCTCCTACGTTAGCATCTGCAGTGAGGGTTTTCACATGCTTGTTCTGATCCAGAGAGGAAGTATGGCATTCTTTTTTGTCAACTGAAAACATGGTTCTTCCAGTAGGATTTTTTTTCACTTTAAAACAAAACAAAAATATAACTCCAGACATGACAGCACTTCTAAAACCAGGCATCTCTGGCTGGTTTTGCCTTTTGGAACTTGTTTTCGTTCAGTGCCAACTGTTATGTTTCCCTCTTAGAAAGGACTTTGGATATTAAAAACTTTAGACAAGAACAGGTACTGTGAGAGAAAAATGAAATAAATGCCACGAATGCTGCAAAAAACTCGTAAGCAAAACCACTAAAAACTAGCAAAAACACTAGCAAAAATCATGTTGCCTCTAATGATGTGTTCACCTATCACATGATAAGGATAGTGAACTCTTCTAGTCTGTTAGGAATCAAGAGGATGCTAAGCTGTCTGCAGGAGTATGGCATTACCATTTATGAATTGGATAATCAGCTGACATCTTTAAAGAAAAGACCAAGAAGCTCTCTAGCCTATTAACATTCATTTTTAAAATTCAAAATATAAAATTGCAGATAAGTGCCTAAACCAGAAGACCACAACTATGTCCATGTTCAGAAAAGGTAATTTAAGGTGACCTAGGTATCTGTGAGCCAGTTAGTCTGATTTCACTCCTCCTCCCCATCCCAGAAATTCAGTTAATGGAAAATAAAAGATCATCACTATAGTAGTGATTTGACAATAAAAGTATTCTCGTAAGAATTTATAGCTGACTGTAGATTTTCTCATGTTGAAATGGCAAGTAAATAGAAAACTCTAGAGAAATTTAATTAATTGGTCAATGTGGCCTGTATAAATGAACATTTTAATGTTGCCAAAGGTGTAGGTGCAGGCTGTAAGTTACAAGAAAAAAACAACAACCCATGCTGGCCAGACCAACACGGGAACAGGACAAGGGAATACGTTTTGCATAGCTGTGGCTTCAAGAGATGTGGAACTCACAAAAGGCAAGCAGCTTAGTTTGAACTTTTGGTATGAAATCCTGTGACAAAAGACCTATGAGCATTTGGATTTATAAATAGGAGTTTTGAATATGAGGAGGAATTTATTTCTGTTTAAGTCCTTAATAAAGGGTCACTCTTGGTATGCTCTAAGTGTCTTGGTAATCATGTTCTTAAAAGGATGTGTAAAAACAGAGGTGTAGAAAAATCACAAAAAAATAGAGGACTGATAATTATGCTTCCTGGACACATGAATAGTCAGTGTGTTGTATATGACTCAGTCCAGATATGTTTCTGGAAGAAATGTTTCACTTAAATACTACTTGTTGACAGAAACACAAAGGTGGCTTGGTAATTATCCTTTGTTTTATACAGAAGACCAAATTGTTGCTCTGTTGAGCCTTTTTTTATTTTTGTTTTATAGCATAAAAGAAGAAAATTTTTGTCTTATTTCTGGCCCTGGGTTCTATAAATTATGCTGCCAGGAGTTCAGGATATTTATTGTACCATTTTTCAAAATAAATGTCTGTTTTTTCAAGTGCCTTGCAGAATTTGTGCAACTATGAAGATTCGGTGCTTACTAATTCATTGCTTGTAGCTTTTGTTTGCCAAGTAATTTTCTGCAGAACCTGGTCCTAATATATATATTAACTGTAGATAAGCTAAATATGTCTGTAAATCTGTGAAAACAAGCTAGTTCATCCATTTAAAAAAAAAAACAAAAAAAGGAAAACAATATTTACTCACTTTCATCGGGTACAATGTAATGAAATGTATTTTGCATCTGACACTGTAAAAGATATGTTTTTGAAGATGTAAAAGTTATGTGATTTTTTAAAAGTTTTTTTCTAGACTCTGATTTTTGCCTTGTAATCTGTTACATCATACCAATGGGAGAAGGGAGGCTGTGTGTATAATGAGTGCACATAGTGTGAAATAACATGTAATTTCATCTCTGTTTAACTTTTTTGTAAAGGCAAATACAGTCTAAAGGGGACTGAGTAATTTCTGGCGAAGACTAAAGGGGAAATCAAGATTAATTTAAAATGGAAAGCTTGGCAGCACATTCAAGAGAAACAGGAGACAGAGGAATAACTGAGAAGGAAAGTAGAAATTGATACAATATAAGCACAGAGCTGAAGGACAAAAAAGATGACATGGAAGAGAAAAATATATGGGAAATTAAGGAGGTATTTGGTATGAGTGGAGAACACTTTAGGAGCAGGTGTTACCAAAAAGAGACAGTGTCAAGAGAGATTAATAATTAAAGATGGTAGATAATCTTTATTGCATGAAAAGGATTCTCGTAAGACTTTTCAGTACAGCACAAACAGCTTAATTACTTCAGAACTGTTTCTTAGGGTTCCTAATACACATTTTCTTTCTTAAAAACCGCAGAGAGACTGGATCATCAGTTGGGTTGGGACCTTCAGGAATATAATGCAGTCTGTTACTCAACTCAGTAGAACAACTGGTAGTAGCAACATACCAAGAACCACTGATTAATAAACACCACCATCACCACCACCCTCCAAGATTTGTTTTTACCATTCGCTTTGCCTGGGTGTGTTTGGCTACAAAGGCATGCTGAGAGGCTGAAATGTTAGGGTCAATTCTAGGGCCAAAGAGTATGTTCTGGAGATGAGAAAATGTTTTTCCCCTGTCAGATCCCCCAAGATGTTCCTCATGCTCCTGGTCCCTTGTTATGTCTTGTCTGCTTTAGCCATCCATTCATTCCCTGTCCTTCCTCCTGATGCCTTTTGTTTCTTCTCTTCGGCTCCTATTCATGCTCTCTTCTTTTAGCAACTTCTGGCTGGCACCTCACCTTGTGTGAGGTGGGAGACTGGAAGCCTTATCTTTTACCAATTTTGCTTCCCTGCTGGCAAAGCTCCCTACTGATCTTCTGTCCCTTGATGGCTCTTTTGTTTGGTTTCCTGATGGCTGTTCAGATTTTCTCCTTCTCTTTCTCCATTCCCTTTTTCCACGCTTTCTAAATCAATCTACTTTCTTGCTGCCAGCAGCTAGTGGGAGAATATTTAAGCTAGATGCCAGACATTGTCTGTGCTCTCACATCTGGTTCCCTATGCTACAGTAGCTCTCTCAGCAAGAAGAAATCATCTGTAAGGAGAGTCTTTTAAAAGTCCACTTACATCCTTGGAGCATGCTTAGGCATGAGTGATTGTGATTGGTATGTTGTGGTAACTCAAGATTGTTGCTTCTAGTCCTGAGACAACTTATGTACAAAGGTAACTGATCTGGCAGGTTAATACTGCTTGTGCAGGGACACTTAAAGTGAAGAAGTCAGAGATATGAAAAGAAGGAAAGATAAAGCACAAAAATTGCTTGGGCTGAAAGCAACTTTCTAATAATAATAATAGAAGAGAAAACTAATTCAAAACTGCTGTGTTTTTTGGCTCAGTTAGATGGGGTAAGAAACAGTGTATTATATCTTCCTGGAATGATCAGATCAAGGAGGCATTTATATGCCAGATTTTCATCACATTTATTCTGAATTTTAAGTGATCTGTGATGTTGGCTGACTGGTGTAAAGTGCCTCAGATTTGAAGGCCATTTAAAAATCGAGAATGTGTAACTTTTCTACTCAGATATGCGTGAAACCCATGCCAAGGAAGCTGATACAGCTATTGAATTGAGTGGAAATTATGCAGTTTAATTGAGGTACTATTAGCTAGTGCCAGGTAGTTTAAATGTGATTAGCTGGTTGTCCAGTGCATGCCAATTTTTACGTTGAGATCTTCTAGAGCAAAAAGTTCAAATATTTCTAGTAAGCTAATATATGCACAAACTTTCTCATGGATTTTTCAAAAATATCAGTAGTGTGAAACCAATGAATATTTCATTAGATCCTAAGATGCCTCAGTCAACAGTAACTAGATTCCTCACGTCTGTTGTCCAGGAATGCAGCTATGGAAAACTTTAGTAAAATATAAAGATAGTATCACTTAAGAATTCTGTTAGCAAATCTTTCCCTGCTAATGGTAGAAAACCACCATAGTATTTATTATCTTATATCTAAGCAGCAGCAGCATTTGAACATATAATTGCTAATTTGTAAAATGTAAATAGGGAAAGTTGTAGCCAACCAGATAATATCTGTCTTATCCGCATTTAACTGATGCAATTTAAGTAGCTTTCTGTGTTTATTTTTCTGCTCATTTGTAGACTGGAGACTGTAGCTGAACAGTGTGATCAGATAGGCATTTTAATGCTTTTCAGTACAACTCTAACTTAGGAGCTACCACTAGAATAGTGTTCCTAGCTTGTCTAGTTCATTCATATTAGTTGATAGGATGGGGTGGTTTCTTGCCATCTCTTCTGCCAGTGTTTTACCTGTCCCTGTGTTCAGTATTCAAAAAAAACATGACCTTTATTTTTATCTCAGAACAGTCTAGAGCCTCTAGGAAAGAGGAGATCTGGAGACTTGGGTGTATGAATGAACCTGTACAGTCCTGTGGGCTTTACTGAGCTTTTTGTTTCAGAAATAGAATGCAGAGCGCACTTGCAGCTTTTTCCTTGAAGTCAGGATAATTCTGATATTCTGCATTAGAAATGTTTTGCAAGCTGAATCTCTGAATCTCCAGGCAGAGATACTAAGGATGGATAGGCTTGTGTAGCTATGATTTTTTGATCGGAGGCAACTGTTACATCACCTAGTTGCATGCATCTGAAAATGGACAGCCTTTTTTGCCTTCCTACAATTCTTTCAAATTGTCAACAAAAGCATATCTTTCAGGGAGGTATCCAGTGTGACTTTCTTTTACAAAAGTATTTGTAGAAGTGTCATGTGTGGTGTTACTGGCTAAAGAAAATGTCAGCCTAGTCTGCATGTTTTGAAAACTAAGGGAGTTTCGGAAAATCTTTTTAGAAAGGCATTTTACTTTTAGTGAAAAAAACACCTGGTCAGACTTCAGAAACCTTTAAAGGAAAGAGAGGCCTGGATCAGAATAGCTGCAGGAGAAAGCAGTCATAAATGTCCATAAATGTTGACTCTCTGAGTTTGCTGAATTGGTAATTTTTTTTTTTTTTTTTGTTTTGGTATAGCCTCTCTTTTTTTTTTTTTTTTGAAAAAAGGAACATTTCATGAAGCATTTATTGGCTTGTGAAACGAATAAATCAGCAAGTTATGTAATATTTATGGATGAAGCACTATCTGCTTTATCCTGTTCTTGAGAGACCAGAATTCTCACAGCACAAGAGCACTCTGTAGCAACAGTTGCATGAACAGAAGTAACCAGTCCTGGACTTCCTGCAGGTTGACTTTGGCAGCATTTTTTAAAATTTTGGAGACACTTAGAACTAAGGAATTAAGCCCAGTTTCTTTCTCTCTGCCTGTGAAAATCTTCTGCATGTAACAGCTGCATGCCTTACAGAAGTGTAGTAGCTTAAAAGGCTAGGGTTTAATTGGGCACTAAAGCTAAAGCACAAGATGAATGGCATCACCCTTAGATCACTTCTATCTTTAAAAAGGACAGGAAGGAGGACCTAAGGAACTACAGGCCGGTCAGCCTTGCCTCTATCCCTGGGAAGGTGATGGAGCAACTGATCGTGGAAAACTATTCCCTGGCCCATGAACAACAAGGTGATTGGGAGTAGCCAGCATGGATTCACAAAGGGAAGTCAGGACCAATTCTAGATGTGACTTACCTCTTCAATCATCACTCTCAAACATCTATAAAATATAGCTGAAGTGCTCTCCCATGCTCAATCAAACTATGATAGCTGAAATGTTAGCAGAATCTTATTCTCACAAGATGCCTTTGTAATTAAATCCATGGAATTTATTAGAAGCAAATATGTAAAGAGGAAGTAATTTCTTCATTTCTTGGTAGCAGGATGGCCCCCACTTGCAGTGGGGAATGCCCTAGGAACACTGTAAAATCCAGGAGTTTCCAGTCTTGAAGGGGGAAAGTGTGTTGGAACTTAGAGCTATTCATCTGGTATGCAGGCATCTTCCTATGAAGTAAGGCTTATATATAAATAGGCAACAAAGCAGCAATGCTTATTAAGCTAATTACCTTTTGGTTTTTTGTGACAATGCTGCTTATCTTGATTTTTCATCAGTAAATCACACCATGAGCCTCTATCTCTACTCATGCAGAAAGTCCTGACAAGTTAAGCTTTAGATGGGCGGTTAGCCACAGAAGGATAGTGAAGAGTTCAGTACTGCAGGCTGGACTCTGAAGGTAGAAATATAACTATTCTAGTTTGGGCCAAGACATACCAAATATTTTCCTCAAGGTTCTGAGTCTAGTATTGCTGTCAGATGCTCAGGGTGTTTTGTTGGTTTTTTTGGGTTGGGGTTTTTTTTTTGCATTCAGTAATTACATAGGTCTGCCTCGTCATCTTCATGCTTAGTGTTCAAAGGAAATGTGTGTAGCATTTGGTAGTAACAGTAGCACTAACGGTGAGAGTACTACATTTTTGTGAACTTGTGCAGCATATCTGTTTTGTCTGATTTTTTTTTTGAGGATCAAAAGTTATCAAACCTGCAGAACCAGCCACATTGCATGACCATGGATGCTCACTAGTTAATAACTGTCAGATTAAGCAGAAGTCTGGCATTTATTACTGCTTAAGAAGAATGACTCAAAGACTGATCTATGCACATAAGTGAAAGAGATTATTTATCTGTATAAGACATATTTAATCCCCCTCAGAGTTAGGAACAGAGGCCATTCGAGGCTGTTTGCCATTCATAGTGCTGGAAAGGAACACCTTGGAACAGTATTAGCATAATGTAGTCTTCTAAGAGTTGCAGCCATGCATCTCAGTTCAGTCACTGGGTACATCAATAAGGCTTTTGAAGAATATTCCTAATCTTTAAGGCCTTTTCTGCTGAATGTTTTGGCCTTACTTGGATTAATAGGCTCAGGAGCAAGCTTTCATATTGTGGGGTAGGTGGCAGGTTTGATATGTTAAGCATCAATTTAATGGATGAAAATTACTCAGGCTCACAGCTGGTCTGCTGTACACACTAGTTTGTAGATACTGATTGATGTTTTCATCTTAATGAGGGATCCACTTAGCCGATCTGGGGTCTAGGTTTTGCCTTTTTTTTTTTCTTTTTGGCTAATTTTCACTCTCTCCCCTTCTAGCTGTAAACAGCTTGATTTGTATTTTATAGGGGGAAGAAATCCTTCCATTGCTTTACAGCATTTGCAGGAAGAAGCATTAGTCTACCAAAGGCCATGTAAATTGATGGACTTAGCATACCAGATTTTGCCGTGTAAAATGGAAATATTACTCCAAGTCTATGGTGGCTTCTGAAACTTTTCTGAAAAAATGTCCATATTTTGAGAATGGACAGAACAGCTACCCTGGGATTAATACACGTTTACCTAGAACAGTATTTTTGCATCTTAAAAATAGGACACCTTGCTAGAGCTGTTATGGGGTCTTTACTTTAAGACGACTGATCAGTTTTCTCCGCATCTTAAGGCCACTACATGATAAATTCTGTAATTAACGTAAGTGTGAATGCATGTTTGAAAGAAGATTGAGTTATCCTGCAGGAACAGCACTTCTTTGAGAGCTGTCATCTTTGTGGTTTCTGTGACTCCCTGGCTGTTTTAGGGTCCTATACTGTGGAGCTTGTGCTAGCAAAGAATGTTGAGGATGGATGGTCTTCATGATTTTTGCACTAATTATAAAGGTGCTATGTGGGCCTACGGAGTAGGTACAAGGTCCCGAGAGAGATGAAACACTTTCCTCTTACATGTATGGAATGTGCACAAGCCCTTTGATTAATTGGCAATATGGCTGGAAGAGCAGTAAGGAAGCTGTGTAGTTCTTGGTTATTCTTCTGTTCCCTGGCAGAGTCAAATCATGTCAGTCCTCATAGTTGCAGTGTGTTTTTAAAAGCTTTAGTGATGATTTTGCAGCAGTCACAGTCATGTTTATTAGTTATCCTTATCACCAACTTTTTGCTAATAACTAACTTACTTCCCCTTGCTCCATTTTGTATTCTCCATGTCCACAGAAAAAAAATGTTATTTCCTTTTCCTTGTATTAGCCTTTTATATACTGAAAAGTCATTATCTTGTCCTCTCTTGAGCATCTTTTCTCTGGACTAAATAACCCAAATTCTTTTACTGTTTCCTAATGAACTCTGTTTTCAAGGCATCCATTCATTTTTTTGTTCTTATCTGTTCGTCTTGCCTGTATGTTTCTTGAAATGCATTGCCTGTCAACAGGGAACTGCCAAGGCTGAAATAGAATCTATCAGTTCAACCTGTTTTTTTTTTTTAAAAAAAAAAAAAAAACCAAACCCAAAACAGCTTACTATATGATAAGCAACCATTTTGTCTGATGCCAGCACATTATTTAAAAGCTAGAGCCTGAGGCATTTACTGTTGCTCTTACAGTAAATCTGAAACTTAGTAAAAGAAGTCACTTTAATGAGCTCAGCAGAGCACTCTGGTCACATCTGTAGTCTCCCATAAAAGGCATTTCATCCAGCACCGCTTGTTACATTTCTTTCTTTTCCCTACATCTATTCAAAGTACGCTCTTCTGGTCACTTTGCTCTGACAAAAACCTATGCAGCTGTGTCTCAGTTCTCACTCCAGTCTGCACGGGTAAACACTGTATCGTGCGCTAGGTGGTTTTGTTACCCATAAGCAGCAATGAGATAGGACTGAGATGGCAGTAATAGAAAGTAAAGGCATGTCTCCAGCCAATTTAAGTGTTTCCTTGGATTCGGTCTTGGATGAGAGGGATATAGCAAGGTAGAGTTCTACCTTCTGATGCTAAATCAGTGGTACATAGAGTTCTCAACCCAACAGAGGTGACGGGAGGGTGCCTCTAATCACAGGAAGTGTTTGCAGGTAGTGCTGACATTGACAGTTGGGCTGGATGATCATTGTAGGTCCCTTCCAACTGAAATAGTCTATTCTATTCTAACATGGTTGTCTGAACTAGCAGTTTCTGCTGCCACCCTGACACTCTGGTTTGCTCATGTGCTGAAATGGCTGGCACAGTGATTGCCTTGCTTTAACTGTCCTTGTCTAGATTCATGCACATTTAGATCAGCTCAACCTTTACTTCATATACTCATACTAAAAACTACTTCCAATACTATAGTTTGCTCCCCAGCAATCATCATAGTGCATTTCAAACTGATTAAAAGCTGGATAGTGGTATGTAAATAGTTAGCCATTAAGAATATTCTTCTAGTGAGGATGCTTCTAGGAATGTTCTCCCATTGAACATTCTTACCCTAACGTTTCAATATGTTTTTATTATTGAATAAGACAATAACGCGTAGTGCTTTCAGAGGGTGCAGGATCCAAAAGCGGAAGCTATACAAATTCATGCCACAAATGTCTTTCCGAACTATGTACCATTTAACTGGAAGTCATCATTCTCTTCTAGATTAGGTGTTGAAGCTTGTCTGCGCTGTAGAGGAACTCCCTTTAGATGACTCCCTACATAGTTCTGTCTAGTCTTGACCCATCTACTACTAAAAATCTAAAAGTTCAGCATGAATTTTTGACACATATTTATAGATGCAAATCAGGTAGTTTATATGTAACTGGACCAAGATGGAGCTTTTAGTTCTCTTCAGGGTTTCTTTTTCCCCAATTACGATATATTCTGCCTGTATTATACCTCTTATTTATACTATGCTGTCCTATTTTGACGTGGTCCTTTATTCAAGGTCAGATTGAATCTGAGTATCTGAATTTTACTGCTAAATTTCTGCGTATTTTCTCAAAGGCTGTCTCTTGTCAGTATCTTTGCTAAAAATCATTCAAGTCATATTGCCTCTGTTACTTCACAATTCTATCAAATCATATTCTGAGGTATCTTCTTTTTCAGTTTAGACATATCCCATCTTACAATTCATTTAGAGTACTTCTGTAAAATTTTTTTCCTGGCTCATTGCTTTCAGATCCACCTCCATCTCTCCATACTCCACTGCATCAAATACAATTAGATGTCATCTTTAATATTCTTTTCTGTTTTATTTCATGTCTCACTAGTCATCTCCTCAAATATTAAGATATTGATCTTTTCCCACCTTCATATGAAAAATGAGGATGCTCTTGATTGCTTGTTTTTCAGCTAGTTTTCAGCTTGCTTCTTCAGCAAGCATCTCTTCTGTTTTCCTCCCATAGACTTTACAAAAGGGACAAATCCTTTTTATACATCCAACAGAGCTGTATTCTAGTCTTTCTTAAAGCTCTTATTTCTCTTGATTACAGAGTATTGGTCGCGTAGTTGATAATAATGCTTCTATAGCATGTCCATGTTGCATAAGTTATTTTGGGGCATGGTAGCTCTTTTTGTTACATGTTTGTAGAGTGCTTCAGACTGAATAATGTTATCTGCAAATTAAGAAGATACTTCTGCACAAATGTAGCGAATATTGACAATGAGTTAATTAAAACGTATTCTAGCAACTAGCTGGTAAGAACAGTGTTATGTCATGGGGATCTACCAAATATGCCTTCTTGGAAAAGATGCTTCCTATAGGCTTAAAAGGAACTTTCTCCCAGTTGCTCATTTAATTAATAAACATTAGGCTCTGAATAAGGCTATTACAGATTTATGTTCCAAAAGTAAGTAGGAACAACACTAGAAATGAAAGAGATGTTGTCCTCTCAGTAATTTCCATGAGTATTCAGACTTGAAAGGGAAGATTAAGCCTGTAATTATTTTTTTTATGCATTATCAATGAGGAAAAGCTACAGGAAGCTGTGTATATATTGCTTTGCCTCAACAATGTTCATAAAAGAATAGGAATTCTGTCTGCACTCTGTATATATATATATAGTTAAAAAGAGATTCGAGATTTGTAAAAGTTAAAATACTTGTGTGGGGGGTGGGGGAGTTGCCTCTTGATTTTTAGCTCCAAAATATAAAGTATGGTTTAAAGACTGCTTTAGAAAGCACTTGAAGTTCCTAATATTGGTGGAGGGAGGTGGGAGGAGAATTTATATTCTTCTTTGATAGGAACCTAAGCACTATTGCTGGAGAACATGGAAGGAAGAAATGAAAATTACAAGTTTTCATGTTCACGTCTTAATGAAATTTATAAAATGAACAAGTGAAAAATAAATGATAAGTTAATATTTTTTTTTTTACAATGTAAAGCTTTTCTAATACAGAGAGGTAGGTGGGGCAAGGAAATTTCAGTCTTTATAGTTCTTGGAGATAAATCAGACGTTTTAACTCTTTGCAATTGATCCTACTATCTTAGGTTTTCAAGATCAAAGCAGTCCAACTGGCAGGAAAACTTCTTCCAGCCTTCAACACACCTACGGGTATACCATGGGCAATGGTGAATCTGAAAAGGTAATGAATTTTCTTTTGAGGGGAAGTGTGTTCCTCCCCCTCCTTCCAACTTAAAATTAGTAATGGCATATATCAGTTTTTCTTAGTAGGGAACTGTAGAAGATGCAGACAAATTGGCATTCCTGGCACTTGAGAATAATTTTAATAGAGTTCAGAGCATTCTAGCTCATTAACTACAATAAATTGTTCTTTTTCTCCTGATTCTGCAGTAAGAATCCAACATGCCATTGGAACATGCCCAGCGTATTATGCCATGTGTTGCCCTAAATCTTAATCATTGGTTCTTTACTCATTAAAGAAAATTGTTTGCAGGCCATAGTTGAACTTACTGGGTTTTATGTACTGTGTGAGCTGTATGTTAGCTTCAGAAGACTCATGATGTTTGAGAAGATGATAGGACTCTGAAGACATTAATTAATTTTATAGTTCAGCTTAGGTATAATGGCTAGTGTGCTGAAGTCCACTATGGTCCATGGAGATGGAGAGGCTCCTTTAGATGTCTGTTCAGGTCAGACACTGAACTTAGATGGTCTGCATTGCCTCGTGAAAGAGAATTGCCTTGCCTAAGTTATCTTGTATTTCTTGTTCAATGCTGGGATTTCCCTCAGGTTTTGAGAGCGCGTTTTTGATGCAAGGCATTTTTAAGATTTTTATTATCTTCTTGAACAGTAGCTGAATTAGGATGCATGTCTAGATCCCTGTACACTTAAGTAATTCGGGATAGTAAATAGCAGGGAGTTTTTTAATTGTTTTAAATTGTTTTCCTTTTAGGAGAGATATTTGTTGTGCTTTGTTAGACTGTGAAGACGTTTAGGACTACTTTGACACCATTAGCCTTACGTACCTTTTTGTGATCAGGAAATGATCCTCACTTTGCTGTCACTTCTTGGGTGAAGACCATGGAGCTGTGGTTTGCCCTTCTGGTGATGCAGGGCGTCGCCTGGTTTTCTCTGCTTTCCCCATTTATTTGACCTCTGTACAATGAATATTGTTGCGTAATTTCCCTACGCACTGTGTGGCATTATGGTTTACTCAAGTCTCGTGTTCTTCCTGCAGTTTCGTATCACTTGAAGTTCCTCTGTGCAGAAGTTAGTTTTTTATTTTTGCTTTGTTTAGCCCAAGCCTGCACCATGATTCCAGTATGTTTGAATGGCCCAGGTGGCCATACTCCTCAGGAAGCACAGGTGTCTGGTTCACTGGCTCAAGAACCTAGACGGTGAGGTTTAAGAAGCTGTAACCAGTAGATGCATGGATGCTTATCAGTAAAACCTGGAGGCTGATCGCGTAGGTCAGGTATCAGAGCACAGTCAGTAAGGCAAGACCAGGGAGGAAGATTTGCAGTAGGTGGAGGGGAAAGGATTGGAGTGCCAGAAATTTCCTGCATGCCACTGTTGTTTATGCATTTACTATGTTAGTCTCTTGGTAATGTACAGATCCTGCTGTAAAAAATACAGTGGCTGGCGTGCTGGGGGACAGTGACAGTAGCAGGCATGTATGAGAACACTTATGAGGCTGATGTGCAGTAAAAGACAAGACCTGAAAGAAATATTTGGAAAATTATTGACTTGTGTTTTATTAGCTTTTGTATTCATAATGAAACACTAAGTGTTTTCTCTTTTTATGAGGTGTACAAAAAAACCCCTGAGACAAGCTATGATTTTGTCTCTCTACACCTTGTAAACAGTGGTTACTGTATTTTAAAAGGTGGTGTTCTGTCTCAGGTCAGAGCTACAAATACTGCCCCATAACCAACATATTTCCTTTACGTTTCCTCTTTCTAGTTTATAATTTTAAAAAAAATAAGTAAGACAACATTCCTAATTGATTGTAGTCTTACTAATAACTGAAATCTGTTATGAGAAGAAGTAGAAGTAATCCCCAGGAAAATGTAGTTAACTTTAGAAATTAAAAGACTCATTCCTGGAAGGTGGTGAAAACTCCCAAGTTAGATTAAACCAGAGGTAAATTAGGAGTTATGACTTAGCAAGATGGTATCTCTTAGATTGCAAAAGGTACGTGGTCTATGATACTTTCTGTTGATTCTTTGAGAGCCTGAGGAACCCGTACTATTCTGCATACAGTAAACATACTGTTTTTCTATGTAGATACAGATAGGGCCCAGTCCCATCCTTCTGGAGTGTCTAATACTGACTTGAAGCACATCCCATGCAAATAAAGGGAACACAGGAGATGTTCGGCAGAACAAGGAAGCAAATGCCACCTTTGGAAGTATACTTGTCTTGTCTGATAATTGCTTTTGATTCTTGTTCTCAGGAACATGCAATGAATAAACAACCATTGACATTTGGCCTGGTGTTAGGACATTATATTTCTGTGACATCAAGATACTGTATCTTTTATTTTCAGGACTTTTTGTTGATGAGGTTATGGTATCTTTTTTCCAAAAAGACCCAACCAATGAACCAACCAATCAATCAAACCACAACTCCTGTAATCTTAAGTATGGGTTAATATTTTGCTGTTACTTGTTTAACTTGCTGTGGTGGTTGTTACTAGTGCTGTTCACAGTGATTCTGAATTTTTTGTTCTTTTCTCCCTTTTTTATGCATATTTATTGGAATTCAGTGGTGTGGGTCGAAACTGGGGCTGGGCTTCTGCTGGCAGCAGCATCCTTGCTGAGTTTGGTACTCTACACATGGAATTTGTCCACCTCAGCTATTTGACAGGGGACCCTGTATACTACAACAAGGTGGGTCTCAAATTCAGTTTTTTGTCATACAAGTGTCTTTTATACTGTTTCATCATAAATTGCATTAAAGGGGAAGTACTTTCTATATTGCATTCTATTTGCATTCATGGTAGCAGATAAATTTTTTCATATTTGTATTTCTGTTACCAAATAGGTGACTTTTTCAAGTAGAAATTTATGACAGCACAAGTTTTATTGTTTGTTTCAGCATACATTTAAAAAAATGATAATTTTTAAACATGTTTATGTGAGCAGTCCTTTAAAAGCAAAAACATACTAATCTGCACAGAGCGTTTAAGAAAGTTTCTGGGTTCAGATTAAGGAAACTTACTACTAAAAAAAAAAAAAGAAAAAATATTAGATTGAACTATGTGCAGAGAGCAGATGAATGTTGTTAGTGATGATCCTGATTCTTGATTTAATTTAGGTCATGCACATTCGGAAGTTACTTCAAAAAATGGATCGTCCTAATGGACTTTATCCAAATTATTTGAATCCAAGAACAGGCCGGTGGGGTCAGCGTAAGTATTCTTATTTTAGTCATTCCTAATTAAAGCTCTGCTTCTTACTTTGTTGCTGAGTTGGAGATCAGAAAAATTATTCTGTGGGGCATGAACAGCATTGCTTGAAAACATGCAACATAGAGGGATTACTTAGACTTGAGATCTCCTGAAACCGATTTTTGACTGTTGCTCTCTCTGAAGTCACGCAGCTCGATTTTTGTGGTCCTTTCTGAAAGCAGCTTCCTACCAAATCTGATGCCTATCCTTACTTTTATCAGTCAGTAAAATCTTCAGTAATAAAGAATGAGGCTGAAAATAGTTTCCTCATTTTGATTTTGTTTCTGGTTTTGTTCTGCAAACCATCGGGTAAGTGGATTACTATAAGGTCATGTAGAAGTAATGCATGTTTGTGGTGGTTAAATTTGAACTCCTTCACCTGGTATTAGGGACTGACATTTACAAACATTCTTCTACTTAGTGGCATGTGAAATGTCATGATGAACCTCCCTATAGATCCTGCTGTTATCAGTGTGTGTCTCATTTAAAAAAAAAAAGGGAGGGGTGTGGAATGAAAAGAAAAATTTGTTTTTGTTGCTGACAATGTAAGTGGAGTGGATAAAACACAAAGATAGACAAATACGATTCCTTTTCTTGAAGTGGTTCTTCCAAGAAAAGTTGAGTGTTTTAGTGCTTTCATAGTGGGTGTAATAAGAGAATTCTTTTTTCTTCAAGGTTTCTGTTCCTATTTCTTTCATGAATGCAAGTTTATTTAGGAAAAACAAGCAAGAAGATCTATTTCTTTCCTGTTTGACATCATTGACAGGTTTCGGGGATTTCAGTGGTTTGCTGTAAATATCCAGCAGAACACGTTCTGGCTTGCAAACTGAGAATTTACTTCTGACTTTGTCTGGTATATGAGGGAAATGAATGCAGCTGTCAATGCAGTGACTGTGAAAAGAGTTGTCTAATCTAATCATTAAGGCCAAAACTCTCTCCAAAGAGTCTAACATCTTCAAAGAGTGACACATTCTGAGACTGACACATGGATTGATGAGATAAATTCTTCAGACAAATTTAGGTTTAATGATGCATTCAGAAAAAAGAAAGCAAATACAAATATTCACCTATTATTTATTCAAAAGAGAATTTTATGTTGTTGTTCTGAAATATTTTTTTCTGTTGCTTTTTTCTATTCCTTTTTTCTATTCCTAACCAATTGCTCCTGCTACTTTTATCAAAAATAGTCTAATGTGGCATATCACCAGGATCCTTTAGGGGTTTTTTGTCAGTTATAATAATAATGCTCAGAATTAGCAGCTCTTGGGAGGAAAATAATCCTGGTCACTGAGAATAAACATACAGTGAAAATTTTAACTTTGCAGAAGCTTGATGGAGCTCAGACATACAATTTAAAACAATTTTGAAAGATAATACATTTGGAACTGAAGTTTAGGATTACAGGCTGAGACTTAAGTTCTTAGGATAAAAAGAAATACAACTTTATAGAGCCTTTAATTTTTCTGTGCTGCTCATTAGCCACAAACATATTTCCTGGAATTTGGTGATGGGTGGTTTTGGGGGTTCAGGTGGGGTTTACGGGGTTTTTTTGGTGTTTTTTGGTTTGGGGGTTTGGTTTTTTTGAGCAAATAAGCTTCCAAGTGCAGATACAGATACTCTGGTAGTGTTTCCAAGATATCTCCAATGCAAGAAGCATTTGTAAGCCTATCTTGAAAAGTCTTGTGTGGACATGAAAGCAAGAATCCCTAATTCTGTTTTTCCTGCCACAAAGCAGGATGGAACTATGAGAAACTGTCTTTATCATATCCCTGATAGATCACTCTTCAGTGAATCTATTTGCAGAAATTTAAGAGGTTACGGTAAAAGTACACATGCACTGCAACACTGACGTATAAGCTGGAACAGCTGAGGCTTAGACAGGAATTTTTCTTCTGATTCTCATGCAGAGATCATATCCTGCACCTCAGAACTCAGTTAAATAAGGTGATGCCTTCACACCCTACATCTCAGTTCACTAGAGGACTTGTGTCAGAGTCCACAATGCTGTTACTGACTTGAGTCACATCGTTAGTATTAAGGGCAGGCAAGGCTTTTATGTCTTCCTCAGAAGGTAAATTCAAAGAGCATTGTGTTTAGCTTGTTATATGCTTCAGTACTGGGAAGACTGAGACAATGGAAAGAGTACCAAAGCATAACTTTCCTTCTTTCAGCTTCTGGGAAAGCTGCCCTTTTCGTCTTTACTGTGACCTTTAGTTTCATGCATCTTACCTTGTACAAAGTACTTTCTTCAGGTAGTTTCTGAGAATTATTTCAGAACTCTTTATTTGCCTAGATACATGTAACTCTTGACTCTGACCTTTCTGGGTTTTTGTGGTTTTTGCTTTTTTTTTTTTTCCTCCTTTTCTTTTCTTTTAACATTTTTTTTTCCTCCTCAGACTTTTTTGGCTCAGTTCCAGTTAGGTTTTCTGCTAATCTGTACAGTGTTCCAACTAAGTCATGAGAGGTGTGAAATAGGTAAAATAATTCTACATAAATACACTGTTGAAATATGGGATTTAGTTGCAGTATAGCATCATTCTAGTGGTGGGTTTTTTTTTCTATTTCTATACCCATCATTCTAGTGGTGGGTACCTTTATTCAAAGTAATAAAAATACCAATGACCTGCACATAGTCAGACTAATTAATGTTATTAATACCAGTTGTATTAATACCAGACAGTATTAAACAAAATATGGAAGAAGCCATTTAGGTCAAGTTTTCTCAACAGTTATGTTTTGTCTTTACCTTTTAATTCATTTTTTTTAAAGAAAAAGAATTACATTATTTGAATAAAAGAAAAAAGATACACTTGTATGTTGTTTTTCTGTTTAATTTTGTTCTAACAGGCTGATAGGTAAACTTGAATACTTAAAGACAATTCCTATTTCAAGACAGATTTGTGGAAGAAAAGAGAAGTCTCAAACATTTTCTGTGGCTTTGGTGTGGCCCCATAGGACTGTAAGCTGGATGTATCTCTACTTGCAACAAGAATGTTGTGGAAAATTCTTGGTACCTTCTACCTTGATACAGTTTTTTGATACCTTCTCAGAGGTATTTGCACAAGGAGCCTAGGCACATCCTCATTTTGTGTTTTTAACCAAAAAAACCCACAAGGATTGCATCTACTTTATTTGACTTGCAATCCCAAGTATTAAATGTTAGTGTGAGCAACTGATATGCCTTTGAAATACCCCATTTAGAAATCTTTCCTTCCTTTTTCCTCTTTGTGCCAGAGATGTGTGTGGTGATTTATGCTGCCATATAAGTAACTTCTCAACACAGCACACTGCCTTTCTTTTTTTGAATCTCAGATTTTGCAGAATCTAAATGTCATGTTGTCCGTCGGAACCTTGTATGAACTGGATGTAATTCACAAATATGAAGCTTTTATCTCAGCTGCTGGTGTTAGGAAATTAGAGTAATAAAATTCAGTGCTAGGTATTATGGAACTTGTATTTGTTTACAGAGTCATTAAGCCAGCTGATAATTAACTGTTCTCATTTTCTCATAAGTTTAATTCACTCATACTCACAGGTACCAAGACGTGTCCAAGCTGTCTGGACTCAAAGAAAAAGGGACACTGCTCTTCGCATATCTAGGGTTCTTGAATGACAACAATGAGCTAGTTTTTGGACAGATCTTTCAGGCCTCTTAGGGACCAGCAATTGTTATGGGGTTTTTCTATGCCTCAGAATATTTGTCTTTAGCCTCCATAGATCTGAGGCCAAGTTGCTGTGTCTCATCTGTTTTTCCTCATTTAAACGTATGCTTAAAATATATGTATGTGGTCTGTTCCCTTCTTGGGTTAGGGGAAGGGGAATGGTGTGTGTAATATGCCGCAACCTTGTCGCCATCCTTCTGATGTTAGGATGCAGGGTCTGATGTGTCATTCCTGCTGTTGTGGTTTGATTTATCGGAGTGCAGGCCTTTTGATCTCAATATAAACAGCATGTTCTGCAATTTCACTGCTGGGGAATGGTGTTCCGGGGACAGTGCCCTGTGACATACAGGCTGTCCTTTTCGCTCATTGGTCTGCTGCTTCTGCTGGTGCTTACGAAGACATGTGTGTTCATTCAAACCAGTCAATGTTTCTCTTACAAACACCTAACAAGTTATAATCAGTAAAGTAACTTACCAGTCAATTAGTAATTAGAGTTTCATCAAGAAGGATGTCACCATGGCTTCCAGGTTCTTAACAGATTGGAGTGATGAGTAGAGTTGTATAGCGTGACATTAATCTGTAGCCATGTCTTTGTAATGTTTACATTTTTATGAACATAAACTTCCATGTGTATTTAATGCATTTTACGTAGCACTTGAAGAAGGGTTTTGGTGATAGGTTACCTTCCTTCTTTTTCTTTTTCTGCTTGCCTCGTGAAGCAGCAGCAGCAGCAGCCAGGGTCAGGAGCCGCAGCAGGCAGGGCTGCACAGGGACTACCGTTCCATCCCATCATTTCTGTGCATTTGAATGCCATAAAACCCAGTCCTAAAAACTGCAAGGTGAATGGCTTACTGGTCATGGCTAAATTTCTGTGCTTTCCAGTGGAAATGCTTTGCAATACAGCTGTACATGATTGGACCCTTACTACTGTATAGCAGGAACTGAGTTTGTTACACCCAGGGGGAGGAGAATGATGTCATGTGTAGGCTAAATATTTGTGTTCAAGCGTGTAATGTGCAGGTATTATTACAGCATGAGTGGCATGAGACAGACAGCTTTTTAATGGGTTCAGCTCAGGATTTGCCAGCTCACTGGGGCTTTTGCTAGAAGGCATAGCTATAATGCCCACAGGAATGTCAACAGATTCAGTTTTTACTTACAGACTAAGGTGATGGTCCAGTAGGAACAAGTGATTTACAGTACTTCTGACTTGGGGTTTCAGTTTCTGTAAGACTGAAAGGAAAATAGCTGGCAAGAAGCATATTCTAACCTCTCACATTAACCTACAGTTAACTTTGTTAGCTTGTTGTTTCACTTGGTGAGTGATTGGTTTGGTGTAAGCATCCGAACTTTGAATTTAGATTATTTTCAAAAACAGTGACAGTGCTTTCTAGAGAAGCCTCCTAAGCAGATGTAACAACTAGAATTGTGATTAAAAGCAAGATATTTCAGAATTATGGAAATCAATTTGTACTGAAGAAAAATGTTTTTTAAAAGAAATGAAAATATGTTGGGAAAATCTAATTCTAGTTTGCATTTGCAAACAGGTTAGATGAGAATACCAACTATAAGAACAGTAACAAGGAGAATACCAATCTGCATGTTATTGCCAAGTCAGGACATGCCACTTGTGTTTGCACATTTCTGTAAATTGGGCATTCTTCCTTTCTGCTTTTCAACATGGAGAACAAATCATTGCATTTCATTTGGTTCCAACATCTCTTGCAAGTAATAATGTTACTGAAGGGGAACTCAGATTGCTCTGGCTTCACATCTTGCTTCCTGGAATTGGGCTACCTATGGAGTTACCTGGGTTGCTTATGGTAGGAAGTTGTGTCAGTTAAACTAAAATTGGTTTTTAGACTATATATGGCTTCCATATGCAAGAAAATAACCAGAGATATCTATTCTATGTTAGCCTTCTGTGTTTATTACACCTTAGTTATATGTGAGCACATTAACAACTTACTGTAAAGTGAGCTAGTATGTCAATTTACAGCGCATAAGCTGAGCGTTGCTATTAGGAATGTAATAGCAGATAGTGAAATTACCATTGCTGAATGCTGATGTGATGAACATTTGGACTGCAGTCTATTCTGCAGTGCTTTGTTCATGTCTCCTTACCAAAAACAAGCCCCTTTAGTCAGATTTGCAAGTGGAGTAAGTTAAAAGCCCGATGAGGGGTACTCTTTCAACACGTTTACAGGGGCTCACCAACAATGTGATGTTGGTCCATGTATGTGTATTTAATGCACTAAATTTAAATGCTGTCTTTCATGTACAAAATGATTACTGTCCTCTAAAGACAAGTAAGAGGATTCACACAGGTATTTAGCCTGCCTTGTTACACACACTGCATTTAGCACCTTTAGGTGATGTTCTCACTTTCTTGCAGTTCCCTGCATCTGTTACTACAGAGTGAGTAGGGGCACAACCAAGGTGGCTGAATGGGAGAAATTTATATCCTCTGTTTCCCAGTTGTTTGTGCTGTAGACTAGCTTTTAAATAAACCAAAGCAAATGCCTTTGTGGATGTGCATATTTCAGTTTTTTCAGGTGGTCTTTCATTTTCAACAGTAAATGCCTAAATTAAACCAAACCAAGCACTTTTAATTTTAAAATACTACTTAGAGAAGGCTTCCGTGGATTTAATTTAATTGGATTAGATTTACACTTCTGTTAAAATCGTACAATTCTCACGTGTAGGAAAAGCAATAAAACCAATTTTAAATTACTGTCATTAAATCAGTGCAAATATTGGGTGAATATTCCTAAATTTTTATGCCTGCCTGTACAGCTGGTTTTAGTCTAATGCTCTTGGGCTGAGCTAGGTAATGAACTGAACTACTTCATTTAAACTCTTGCTGGTAATAGACAAACCATGAATAATACACCCTATCTATTTTAATTTGTGATATGACATTGTATCAAATACATAGCACCATCTGTCTATATTTGTCAGTATTTAAAGGAAAATTGAAAATAAATTTGATCTAAATGTTTGTAATGGACTTTGTTAAAGACGTTAAGAAAGTCACTGCATCCAGCAGACTCCATGGTCTGGGGATTCCTCCTTCCCAGCTATTGAAGCCCAGCCAGGTACAGGTCTCTCCATCCCAGTCCAATGGACGTGGCTGCTGCTGTTCCCATTTGCAGGTTTGGCCAGTAGGGAGGCTGAGGACATATCCTAGAGAAGTGCACACATACACTAAGAGGACGCTAATGCAGCTGCCCACACAGACTGTCGCCGACAGCACTGCCTTTGTAGTGCTGCCACAACTCACATGAAACAAGTACAGGTAGCCAGGTCTTGCTCTTTGATGTTCGCTATCAAATAGATGCATACACTCGCACACTCTTCACAAGCACCCTCACGCTCATGGATTCTTCAAATGTTAGCAAAGGCTCTTAGTCTACCTAATGCTCGTGCTTGAACCCTGAAACCCTTATGCAGCCATCGGCTCAGAGCTTGGGTCTTTTCAGATGCAGGTCTCTTCCTACTCACCAGCTTATCCAGCTTGAAGTTTGCTAATGAATTCCATGTACACACATGCACTCAGGATTAAATTCACTGGAAAGAACAAACATATGCGGGTCTTTCCAGTTGCTGACACACAGACCTAGGGCCCTGTGACCCACTCTCTTTTCTCCAGCTGCTGCCACCCAGACCTACCAGCCCCTGTGACCTGCAGCCCCTTTTTCTAGTTGCTGGCACTCTGACCTTGCAACATGCATACCAGTCCCTCCAGTTACTGGCACCCAGACCTCTCTTGCATGCCAGTCTCTCCAGGTGCTGGCACCTAGACTGCAGGCTCTGTGACCCATGGCCTCTTTTCCAGCTGATGATGTTTACACCTTGCAGCACTCATGCATAGGATAGCGAGTGGGATTGCATGCAAAAAATAAAGGATTTAGTAAGAAGATAAGGCAGACCATGGTGGTAGGATGCAGGGCTCAGGCAGACAAGCATGTTGATCAGCAGCCTGTTTACATGTGACCAGGCCCTTTTAACCCACCTCCTCTCTGTTTTTCCCTTGCTCGTTCCTCCCCATTCCACCCTGATCCTGCCTTTGGCCCTAAATGGCCCCTAGTAAGTTTTATCTAAAGCCACAGGCCCTTTCTGCTGTCCCATAAATACATTTTGCACAGTCCTGCAAGTCCCCTCAAATACCTCATAATGCTCGTGACAATCATGTTTCCCCTTCTTATCAGTGACAAAAGTCCAGGTTGGCTCTCCGAGGCTGTGGCTGAGTAGTTCTTTTAATGGCCTGTCAGTAGCTGAAGAGTTGTGGTCTGTGTTACTGTCTGTTACCACCTGCTCGTTAATGTCTGTGTGTTTCATTTACCAATTTCGTTGTCATTTGTTATTTCATTTATACTGAATAGTCCTTACCCAGATAACTTGATGCAGAATGTGCTCTCACATTCTGCATATCCCCATGCATCAGAATGCTAATACCGAGAATAATCAGCATGTCAGCTGAAGGATACTGTCCTGGCAGTGTGAGCTCTCTCTAATATATAGAAAGAGTGGCTCTCTTGAATACAAACTTTCAAAGGTGCTGCAGAGATTGATAAATAAATCACTACTTGAATGTCTGTTGTCAGGACTTGCACTGTTAAGATTAAGCAAGAAACCCTTTCTTTTAGTCTTTAGATCTGCCTCTGTAAGATTAAAACCCCTGCAGATTGCAAGGTGAGGTGAATAATACTGAAGAATGAAGTGGTATTTCAAAAGATTAAAGAAATATTACAGATAAATATTTCAGATAAGAAATATAATTGTAGCATAAATTAACAGGTTGATAGTCTAGTTATGGGTAGTGAGCAATATGCTAGGGTTGGAAAACTCCTGTCTTGGCCAGCTGAAGCTGCTGGTGTTCTCCTTTACCTATGAAAATACTTTGCATTTTCTCACCCCCACCCTTACATCTTACATTGTTTGTTTATTTACTAGATGCCTTGTTTAGCAGAAGTAGTCTCTTAAATTATATCTGTTAATACCCCTACATGCTATACAAAACACTAAGAAACCAGCAATGCCAAGAGTCATGAAAAATCAAACTGTGAAATGTAATGTCAAGTTCTGGCAAAACATCCATAATGTAAAAGGAAGTGAAGAGAATTGTGTCAAGTAGGCCTGTATTTTCCAAAAAGTATTTTCCAAAACTTTCAGATAATTACCTTCAATTTGGACTTGTGGGTAATAGTTTCTAATGCTTTAATTCTTGGGTGATTTTTTTTTTCTCCTTTGGCTTAAGGAAAAGATTTTCTCTCTCTTGAACAGAAATGGTGCAGGATTAAAACAATTAATTTTAATTCTTGTAAAAATAGTTGTAGAAGTAGTTCCCAACCTGACTTCATCTTTGCACATTTATTTGATTTAGCAAGTAGATTTCTTTTTTGATTTGTGGTTGAAACGTCAGTTATAGAACTGGAGGTAATGTGATCTATGTGATGGTTAGTCTGGGGATTGATGCAGGCATTTATTGTGGTGGGGGTTTTTATTTCAGATCTGCTTTCAGTTGAGTACATTGTGAATAAATGAAAATACAACATGATTTCTAGACTTCCAGCAGTCTGCATGCATGTATCGGTTGCAGGTGAGGAGGTGGGGGTGGTTTTCTGCTGTTTAATTTTCTTTACTATCTTGGTGGATGTCCTTAATTTTTCTCTCCAAAATACTCTGTCTTGTTCTGTATTTAGGAACATGCATGTGTTTTGAATATAAAATAATCTATGTAATTGCTGATGGGGAATTCCCCTTGCCCTTTTGCTTTACAACCATGTACAAATATAATTAACTGTGTTCCAAGAAAAGACTGCATTCAAATTTGATTATTCGTTAGAAGCCAAGAGCAAGTTAATCTGTTAAAACTTTGTTTTAATGAAATACAGCAGAGCTGTGCATTACAGGGAATATGCTTTTATAAGTCTACAAGGTTAAGACGTTTTGCTGGTCTGTTGAGCAAGATGCTAAAAAAAGCTAAACAAATAAAAGCTTTGTTTAGTGTGTTAAAGATTCTAGTGTTATTGGAAGGTTAAACATGTGTATGAATTATGCAATTGAAAGGGAGTGTCTGTAAATAATTCCTAAAGATAGGATTTGGATATGGTGTAATTGAGTTTTGAAAGCGCTTGCATACATTGCTGTGGAAAGAGATTAATATTTTATTTTGCTGTACCACCAAACTGTACTTTTAGAGTATGATCTTGGTAGGAAGTGCATTAATATCTAGAATTCGAAATCTGTCCTGCAACAGCTTTAACATTTATTTTCCTGACTGTAAGTTCAGTGAGTTAACCTGTATTAACAGAGTCTAGCATGTCTTAGGGTATTGCCTGATATTCTTGAGAGTTTAAATTGTTGGCTTTGAAGACAGCTAACTTAAAATGGTTGGTGACTAAAAAGGTATCCTTTGACACATGCTCTGTGAGTTTTTAAAGTTTGAGCTCCTGTGGAATCTCGTTATTTCTTTAATAATTGATTTTTGTACTAGGGTCTCTCTATACCTAAACTGTATTTTTGAACCGTTCTTGACTTACTTCCTATCAAAGAGAAGCCTATCAAAGACCAATCACAAAGTTCTTACATCCTTATTTTTTAGTTTATTTTTTTAATAAATAGTTAAGTTATTTTTTAATATAAAAACTTTTAGGTTTGGGGATTTTTAATTTTAGTTTATTCCTTCTGTATCACTTATTTATTGGAGGCTGTGCACCAAGCTGTTTATATCAATGTTCTTTAGACCACTAACAGATTTCAGATGACATATAGTCCATTTTCTTTTCATTCTGTCTTCAGTATGTGAGACTTCATATTCTGATTTATGTGTGGAGATGTACCTTCTGGTGGTCACATGTCAAACTGGAAATGTTTCTCGACATTGAGGGCAGAGGGTCCATAGTTTTCAGTGGGCATTAAATATATCTTCCTGATGGGTTCATTTAATCATGAAGTTCCACTGGGAGCTGGACTGTCTGGTAGCAGCAAGGTAAAATACCATTTCGTTTTGGAGATCTGTGCGAAGACATAGCTGATCTTTGCAGATCACACTGTAGCACTTTTTGGCCTATATGGACAAAAATAAGAGAGGGATGGTGATGAACACAGCCCAAATGCAGGGTGTGGTAGCTCAGTCTCACACATAGAGCATGGGCTGAGTAAGTCTTACAATCAGCACAATTTCCTAGCACCTCCTGAGTGACCAGAACTTCAGCTAGGTGTGTGTGCAATTTCAGGTATCTGTCATAAGACAAAAAATAATACATAGGTACAAGTCTAGGAGAAAGAAACATACAGAGTAGCCTGGATTTGTATTGCATGTGGTGTAATCCATAAGTACATCAAACACAGGGAGTGTCTTTCATTGCTTCTCTGAATCTCTTTTGACTGTCAGCATTGACGTGTTTATATATATACACACACATACATATATATGTATGTAAAGTGTTATGGTCTTGATGCAGCTTGAAGGGAGAGGGCAAGTTGTTGGCAGTGGTTTTGATAGCTAATTTTGCATAGATGGATGTTGGGCTAGATTTAATCAAATAAGGGTTTTCTCTCTCCCATTTTCTTGTTTTTAATCTGCGAGAGGAGAGTTGACTATCTTATAGGAAGACTAAGGTGAATAAACTAAAGGTTGTAATGACATTACGAGCTTGTCAATCTCCCTATGTAGAAACTCTTACTCAAAAGGGACTTTTTGGATTGTGGACACATACCTGTAGCAGTATTGGTTGTAGCAGAAGGTGTTACCACCCTGTAGCTGTTTTTTCACAGCCACATTGTCAGGTTAAAAATGTCATCAGAGGTAAACATGTACCTGACTTCCCATCAATCCACTGCAAATTCCAGCAGCTTAGTTAAAGCTGTCAGCACGGGTGGGATTTACGGTGACTTCAAACCTGCAGAGGCAGGTTTGCTTCATTCAGGTGACTCTGAGTGTAATAATCTGGAAGAGACAACTTAAGGTGATAAAAGGCCACTTTTCAGTAAAAGCACTAATGTAAAGGTCTAATGTGTTTTTAATTTTTGCACATGGACTTGACATATTTAGTTGATTGATCTTCAATTCGTCAGTGTGTCTTCTGAGAGATGACCTAAATCTTTCCAGAATCATAAATAATAGCTGGAATGTTTTGAAGTTTCAGGGAAGCTTAAATACAAAAAGGAAAATATTTGTTCCAGCTGAAAATTCCTGAGTGTGAAAGGAGAGCCTGTTGTAAGATATTAAATTAGTATACTCCTTTGACATTACAGAATCATAAACTATATTCAATTTGAAGACGCATTTTGGTTCTAACAACATGAGTTACCTAAATATATTTATTAGCTGGGCTAGTTGTACTTGCTGGTCTGTTTCATATTATTTCTATTGTCTTTGCACACACTGGAATTGTGCAAGTTTGAGAGTTCTAATCTTTAATTTGATAATCACTACAGTTCTAGGAAGTAATTTTGCTTAATTTTATTATATGAGAAACTGGTAGCACTTACAGTTAAGATTGCTCAACACTTTCCATTAAGTGATTGTGTTTTCAGTTTCTTGTAGCTGCCAAACTTCAACTCTTCCAACTGGAATATTCTGTCTGCCTCAAGCTGTTTTGTTGGGTTTTTTTAAACAGCTTTGACAAAAATGCTTCAGCCATTTCTAAATGAAGCTAGAGGTGGAATGTGATTCTACCCAGATTAAAGTTTGGTTTTTTTCCTAGGCGTACAGTTAAGAAATTCAAGAACCATCATATATTGGATATGAAACACTGTGGGAATTATTTGTTTCAGGACTGCTTGAGGAGAAAACCATCCATATTTTATCAAGCCTTTGAAAAATATTCACATCTACTTTGTCCATATGGAGTACTTGGAGTTCAGCTGCTACATTCTCTAGAGTTGTGTGTGCTGAGCAGGTGTGATCACGCATCCGCAGGTTGGGAGGAGCTGAGCTAGGTTTTTCTTGTATCTGTTGTGGCACCAGACAGTAGAATGGGAACCAATGTCTGTTCAGCTGCCTCCTAACTTATAAATGCTTGGTTTTGCAACCTTAACTGTTCTTTGAATGTAGTCCTGTTATGTGACAACCTGCATGTTTTCAGAAAAATTCTCATGCTGGTAACGTGTTCTTTAGTGATAAATGATTCATAGCTGACTAAAAATTGCACCTCCACCTCCTTTTATCAGGGCTGCATCTGCTGCAGTTAATTTACAAGTGTTTGCACTTTTAAGCCATCCACTATGGCTTATTGCATCCTTAGGTTGAATTTCCACTGTGAATTGCAGCAGCTGCAATTTCCAGGGCCTCAGCTTTCAGGATTAAAGGATTAGAAAGGGAGCTTGCACCTATTTAGAGCAGCTGAGGGGCACTAAGCCCAACTATATGAAGTAAAGACTGAACTGAAATTTAATCAGAGCTACTCTGAAGACAAACAGAAAAGCAATTCTTTGAAAGTTTCCTACACAGAGAAAGAGGGCTCCTGCAGGGTCAGGCCAGTTGGTACCCAGAACAACTAATGGTGATGGGGTGTGTGGATTTCTTAATGAAAGTTAGTATTAGCTTATTACATCCACTTCACTACTCCCTCCCAATCGCTTATCTTTTCCACTCTTGAACTCCTTTCCTGACATATTACAGTAGCACTTTGTCAAAGGTACAGTGTTTGTGATCCTTAAGGAAAATCGGCCTCGCATTTTACTACTTTGTTCTTGTGTTGCAAAGTAGTTCTGTACTACTCTTCTTTTGGTTGAAATGAATCAGTAGTTTGTTCATCTTGCTGTTTCCAGTCTATTTGGTATTGCACTGTAGGCAGGTTTAAGTTAGTTTTCCTTTACTTTAGAGTTGTAACTAACAATTCAATTTCGAAGACTTGAGTTTCTTTTACATATTGCCAGATTTCTGATTCTTTGCTTGGTTGTTCTCTAGCTGTCTGTACTTTAAAATATTAAATCAGTGTTATAGTTGCAAATTTGTGAATTAAAAATACCATCGGCATAGTTGATCCTCATCTGCTTGTGCGTATGTACTGCTAGAATGCTATCTCACCGCACCGCTTTTCAGCATGGCAGCCTGTGCGTGCTAAACACACTTCTGCTCAGCATTTTATTTTATCTTTTTCATTCTGTGTGCAGTAAATGATGTGTAAGCTTTATGGATGCAAAGGAAGGATGGGAGGACGTGCCCTGGGGTCAGGAAGGGGCAGTGGCTCGCTACCCGTCTGTTCCTGGGTACCACCAAGGCTCACCCTCAAGTGTTGTGACTGCAGCATCAGTTCTGGCACAATGTGCTGCTTTTAAAACAATGCCTGGCTTCTTTCTTTATTCCTGCTCATTGCCAAGAAATGACAATTGAACAATTAAGGCACAAAGCAGAGAGGGTTTAGCAAATCATGAACTGTTTTTAATTTGCCTCATTAAGCTGCTGTTAACTACTTAAATCCATCTGCTTAAAAATAATTTACACATCTTAAGTTTGCTCTAGAGAGCAGGTAGACCTTCATTAGAGCAGGCTTTGTTATTAATGTTATCTTTAGGGGGCTTTCAGTTGTTGTGGAAAATGCTTTATTGCTCACTGAACCAAACTTTCCCTGTAAATGAAAAGGAAGTAGCACGTGTTTGTAACTTCCAGTCTGCTGCTATAACCGTATTCTTGGGAACCACTGCCGTTCATTTAGAAACTGGCTTGCTGTGGTGGAAGTTATTTACAGCCATTAGGTAGAGCTGGGTATGAGAAAGGAGAATGAGCTATGTGAATACCTAGTATCCCTATTATCTATTGCCATCGCCCCAAAATTAGTCCTGGAGGGGAAGAACAGCCAGATCTATCACAGTGCCTCAGCTGTAATTGAAAAGGGAGAACCCTGCTGCCTATGCCCTGAAGAGCTAGCTGAGGAAAAACAAGTTTGTCTCCCCAGATTTGTAAAGAAACAGTTTCACTTACAGAGAACAAATCACCAGAGAGCCACAGGCTCCCTCCTATATCAAGCTAAAATTCACTGTCATTTCAGTTAGGTAGCGTGTACGCTCCTTTCTGACCTGCTACGTATTTCTGTGGTTTGCTGTGAAATAATAGCCCTCGTTCTCATCAGACTGTTTCAGCAGTGAGCTAATGGATTGCTGATACAAATAAAATCGTTTGGAGTGAAGCTAGTGTTAGAAATACTAGATAACGATGGTGTGAGAATTTAAAAGAAGGTCTTCCACTCAGTCTGTGGGAAAGAGGTGGATGTGATTTTTGGAATATATTTTTGGAATAACTGAGCCACAATATTTGACTGAACATAGATTTTTTTTATCAGTAAATTAAAAAATCATTAAAATATTTCTATGAAATTGATTGGGGTTTTTTTTCTCAATTGCATGGTGTTTATTAAGAAGAAAAATGCCAATATTTAACAGGATGTAAATCTTTTGAAGTATCTGAGAAAAAATGTTGCTGTGAACTGTAAATATTGTTGTCTTCCTATTAAGATTTTATTTGGCTCTTTCTGGCAAGGAGGAAGCCTTGGAAGTTAGGCTTCTGCACTACAGAACAGGCTGACTGCACGGGTTTGCACACAACATGCTTTCAAGTGTGTGACAAACCAGAAAAAATACAGGGCTTTTTGTAATTGCTTTTGGTTGCAATAGTTGAAGGTATATTCTTTGCAACTGCAGCTACTATGTCTTTTAGTTTAAAATAAGACTTTCCAAAGAATCCTTGACTGGAATCCTTTTATGTTTTCCCAGTCATCTGGGCCTACATTTGAAAAAACGGGGAATGAAGAAAATACCGTAATTTGTCTTGACTGGAAGGAATGAATGTTCTAAAAATGTGTATGTGTCATGGAACAGAATATGTGGCTTCTGCCATACTTGATATGCCCTCATACTTATGTTCTCTTTGCTATATTTGTCTTAATCTGGAAAGAATTTTACTTGAGGATTTCACTGTGAAATACTTCTTCACAGTAAAAACCTTTGAATGACATAGAGCTAATTAAATAATTCTTGTAGATCAAATGTGTGAAAAATTAAATAAATTTTTAAATTTGCAAAATAGTTATAAACATTTTAAATGTCATACGTGCCTTCACAGCTGTCTACTGAACAGTGCCCAGTGCCGAGTCGCTATTGTAAACCCAGTTATTCAAAGCACGAGTTTTTCCTTTTTAGTACTCCGGATTGACATGCAAGGTTAGGGCTGATTAAAAAACTTCAAAATATTTTACGTGCAAAACATTTTTATGTGCGAAACGTTTTGAGTTGAGCTGAGTTAAATCTCTGAATCCATCTGAGCTGTAGCTTAAATAGCAGGAGAGAGTGATAACTACCGTGGACGTTCTGATGGTAAGTTTGGGTAGGGAGCTTTGCTTGTAGGAGAGAATGATATGCAATGACCCAAATCTACAGTTTTCACCAGCTATATATTTGCTAAGGAATCTTGAAAAATATTTCTTTAGCATTTCCACTCTAGGTGAGAGCAAGTTGTCAAAGTACTGCAATCTGTCACAAAAAGCGTTTTAATTTTCAGTCATTTCTAGTTATAGTCCTTACACAAAATGCAGCAAATTCTGCTTTAGCAACACCTTCTGACACTAGCAGAAGACCTGAAGATGATCTTGCCAGGGTGCATTTAATGCAGCTGTAGAAGTTGGAAAACTTGCTGTGCTTAAACCTCAGTTCAGCTGCTGTGGTGGCTTCCTTTTCACTTCCACCCTCTTTTGCCTGTTTTTTGCAGATGGGGAGCGGTCAGAGAAATAAAGACAGCTGTATCTTAATGCAGTCAGCTCCCTTGAAATACTGCTTCCCTTCTGTGTGAAAGATACCTGTCTGTGATGTCTTATCATGTGTGACCACCAAAAATATTTCTTCTGTCCCTTTCTTGCTGCTGAAAAGAAGGAACAGAATCAGCTTGCCCTTCCTGGCAGGTGTACCCTCTGGTCCAACTGTGAAAGGCATCAGCTGGGGAGTGGAGGAGCCCACTGTTTAATGAGAGAGGAGCCTTGAAAACTCCTAGTAGTTGAGATTTGGAGTGAGCTTTGTGAAATGGAAATAAAGAAAACACTGCTGCTGGGAGCTGCAAGGCCCTCGGAAGCCCTTAGCTTTACCATGTTTGCTTCTTACTTGCTGAGTGGGAGGAGAGTATCTGCTGTATCTGAGGGGCTTGCGCAGCTCTGTTCTCTGAACACATGAAGAAGGTGCAAAAAAGGCTGTCTAGGGGATGGCTCCGACTCCTGTGCATCCTGATGCTACTGGTTCCTGCGTTGCCTGTACTTTCATCTAAGACGAGAAGCAATGTGGAGGAAGAGAAGAGCAGCTAACAGGAGGGAAAGACAGTTCTCAAATGACTGCTTGAAGAATTAGAAGTGAAATGGGGTGTGTTTCTGGTAATTGACTTTGGAAACTCACCTGGAACGTGGATTTCTCTGTTTAGGAAATAAACCTTTTCCACTCATCTTCCTGCTCTTTCCTGCCCCGAACCCCGCTGGAGCTGCCCCAAGACGAACGCTGCTGAGGGTTCAGCAACCCTGTCCTGGTTGGGGACTGAGTGGATCTGTGAAAGAAATCTGGCAGAGGAGCAGCGCTGACTCAAGTGACAGAGCTCAGCTGGGGTGGAGGCAGCAGCTTAACAGAAGTAGTTTTAAACCATATCTCTTGTGAAGACAGTCCCTGCGTAGTGCTGACATGAGTTGTAACTTTGAAGTCTTGGGATGGTTTGTTTGGGTTTTTTTTTTTTTGTGAAAACCACAGACCCTTAGTTCTTGTGTCTACTTGAGAAGGCAATTGTGTATTGAAGGAGTAATTTCTAGCCCTTGCATTTGTGGGAGAAAGTGACTCGTGACCTGAATGCCCTCTTACAGCTCAGAGCTAGAAAGCTTATGAAAACTCATTGTTTGTAGTTAAATCACTGGGTGTGAAAAGGCTGTCTAAGAGACAGTGAGATACAAGAGAAGGGCATGAAGTAATTTGCTCCAAATTCACAAACTGAAACCAAATGGGAAGGCTACAGTCTTTCCACTTGCTCCTTCCTTTGTTTAGAAATCCACTGGTAAGTAGCAGAGGAGTCAACGGGCAGCTAGAAGAGTTAGGATAGAAGCATCTACCAGCTCTAACTTCCTACTCACATCTTCAGAGACAAGAGGGCAGGGTGGTGCTTGGAGGAAAAAGGAACAGAAGGAGAGCTCCAATCTCTCTTTTACACCTTTATCCCAGAGAGATTGTGAATAATACCACTTTTTTGAGGTACTTTGGAAAAGGAAGTATCATCTTTTCTTTTTTTCCACCCAGTAAAAGGGAACTTGCATGACTGTAGGGCAGTGCATTTCTGGCATTGTGACAAAGTTGGTCTTAAACATTTCTTCCGCCTAGCTTCAGCAGACTAAGACTGTTCTGGTGCTAGCATTTTGCGGGCTGTAATGCTGGGAAAGAAAAGGTTATGTGCTGTTCTGGTTGAAGTCACTTATTAAATCTCATAGAGTGTACTGCTTTTTGAATGAAGGGTGTACTGAGGTAGTGCTTACTGTGGTTGGAACAGGAGCTCTGAGACTGAGTCAGACCATCAGTAGGCTTTTTGTGGGGATGTATGATAGTTCACCTAAAGAGAAATGTAGGTAGTTCTCATGTGGTCTGTCAGCAGAGAGTATCAACGACTCTACTTGTGAAAGGCAACCTCTGCAAGGAAAAAAAGAAAAAAAAAAGGTGGCAAAAAAGAAATCTGCATGTTAGGAGGTCCAGTTTATGTGGTGGTGGATTCTAATAGTCAAGCAGCCTTACTTATCCTGTAGCACATGGTGTGGCTCTGCATGGCTGCTCAGGGGTGGTAGAACAGAGCAGGGCTTGTGTTGTACACTGCAAAGGCAATTTGCCTCCCTTTTGACTGAAATAATTTAAATAAGAACATTTGCTTTGAGACATTCATTAGTCTGTTAAGTAACTACCTTGCTGGAAATTAAAATCTCCTGGAAATAATTGGATTCTGTGTAGTTCATGGCAGTTAATAGCCAGCCACATGACCTGGTTACATCCTGGATACAGAGATCTTATGGGTTTTTTATATGTTTTTGTTTTTTTTTTTTACATATATAAAACAAATTTAAAAACCACCCCAAATCCTAGCAGCAAAACAGTTAGGTTCTGTGGAATGAAGTAAAAACAGGTTAAATTACATTTTTGATATGAGGAATAGTCTGTGCAGAATGACAAATAGTGAACACATATAGCCGGTTCCACACCTATGAAGGAAGTTCAGAGGGGATAGGGGATACAGTGTGGCTTTGTCCTGCTAAACAGTCTTAAAATATTGATAATTCTACAACAGTAGACCTCAAAAACATAAGTTTATATTTTGCATAAATTTAAGGTGCTATTATATAACAATTTCAACTTTTTTTTCCTCTTTCCCTCCTACAGATCACACGTCCGTGGGCGGGCTGGGAGACAGTTTTTATGAATATTTATTGAAAGCTTGGCTTATGTCAGACAAGATGGACACGGAGGCAAGGAAAATGTACGACGATGCAATTGAGGTGATTATAATTCATTGAGTTTTCCAATACAGTGGAACTTAAAAAAAAGTCTTTAATACTTTAAAAAAACCAAAAAAACCCTACCCAAAACCAAAAAACAAGCCACCACAGAACTTGTTTTCATTATGTAAGTTGTAAGAAATCAAGTGATGAATGATACTAGCTTTCACTCTGAGTAGTTTAAAATATATTATTATGGAATATATCTGATGCAGATTATTGTGCTAAAAATAATCAGCTTGTCCAAAATGGTATAATGTAATAGCCTAAGCTACAGTTTATTAGAAAGAGATCTAGCAACCCTAAGATGTGTGCAGAACAACCAAGTCACTTTTCTACAGTGTTCAGAATCATTCTAGGAGTTGACGTCCTGAATTGTTTTATTCTTTAAATTATTTTCTAAAACATTTAGATGTTATATTCCATATTTACCTTGTAAAATGTAGTTCATACCTACTCCGTGTCTGTGGTTCTTTTGTGATATGGTCTTGCTCCCTCTGACAGATCAAGCAGTGCTTGCCCAAGCACGGCAGTACTGCAGGATGGTTCAGCGGGATTTGGGGTGGGGGCCTTTTTGTGGTGGCTCTGAGCTTTATGCTGCCCAGCTCTTACTTTCTGAGTTTCCCCTTACACAGGGATCTTTTTTCATCAGGCTCACTTGTGCCCATATATGCCAACATGCCTATGCTACAGTTAAGACACATAGAGAGTAACTAAGCTAGTTTTAGTCAAGTCAATTGTGGTACCAACAGCAACAAGGACCGTGTAGTCTTGTCCAAGTACAGATATGTGCTTGGTGCCTAATTTGTTCCATGCTCTGTGCGTGCTGTGTTGCTTTCAACACAAGCTTTTAAAGCTTAGTTTTAGTGCAGTCCAGTCAGTCTCCTAAAGCAAAACACCTGTTCTTGGAGTTCTCAAAATTCACATTTTAAAAGATATATAGTGAAAGTTGTAGTCCAGAATTGCTTTGAAGCTGTAATATGTTTTATTCCTGACCTGAATTTGATTACATTTGGCTTTCAGCTACTTGAACTTTATCCTTCGCTACATTGTTTTAAAGGGTTATCTGCATCATGTAGCTGGTTACTAACAAAGGTACAATAGGCATTCTCTCCTGAAAGAGAAATGTGTTTTTTCTTCAGTCTCATAATATAAAACAGATTTTGAATTATTTCTGAAGCTTTTTTCTAGGTACTTTCCAGTGTCTTCAGTATGGAGACAAAAATGTAATGGTTCTTCTAATATGTCATCGCATGATTTCTTCTCAGTGTTCTCCTCTTCATCCAGCCAAGAGCTGTGTTTGCACTCTTAACCTTTGCCTCGCACTGTCATCCACTTTCCAGTTGGTTTTACTCTGAAGTTGATTACAGTCTTTTTGATTTACTGCTTTCCTACTACTGTGATTTACATTCCCAATTTTTCGATGTATGACCTTATACTTATCTCTATTAAAACACAATTGTTCAGGCAAAACCCATTTTGTCATCTGTTCTGAATTGATTTTACAGGACTGACTTTTCCTTTATCACTATCTATAGCTCCATCAATTTTTGTGTCATCTGCAAATTTTTTTTTAGCATTTATTTCTTGCAGATCATTGGTAGAAATGCTGCCTAGCATTGAATAAAAGTATCTTTGCAGAATCTTCATGGGAAGAGGATTTTTCACAATTTTTTGTTTTACTTTGAACTATTCTAGCAAGCCAACTTTTAATCTACTTCATATGTGCTGTCTTGAATTTGTTTAGGACTAATATTTGTACAATACCAATGAAATTCCTGAAATTCCTAATGTTCCTAATATCAGCATGCACTTGTCAATCAAACATTTATTTTTGAAACCACATCATTCATTTTATATGATTGTTCTATTAACCTTTTAAAATACTGTTAAAGCATCAGCTGTTCCCCAGTCCTTTTGAACTTCCTTAGTTTTCCAGGTTTGTTAAAGTCAACATTAGTAGTTCAGAACATTAGTTGAGTACTTCTTATAGTCTAATATACAGTTTATTGAGTCCTGTGGGTTTAAAAATGTTTAGCAGTTGTTGTTTAACATCCATTGTGGTTACTGTTGAAATACTTTATTCTGATTCCTAGACTGTGAGCACTTTAAAATTTGTCCTCTTCACGGTAAGCCCAGCCTTGCAAACATTTTGTATGGGCAAATGTCTGTCTTGAATGGAGACACAGCAAAGCAAATTCGGGACCAGATAAAAACACACTGTGGATAGGAGGGAGAAAGAGCTGAGATGCTCCAGCTTCATGTGTCATATGACCTGCAGTGCAAGCATCAGATGGTTTCCTCTTCGGCTTTCTCTCAGCGAAACCTACCCATGTACATTTGAAGCTGCATGAACCATACTGATTTATGCATTGTGGAACATCCTACTAGTTCAGGGTTTGTGTTTATCCCAGGTCCTACTTGACATTGAAAGACATGTGCAAGGAGTCAGTGAGTAGGATTTGTTTTACATAATTGCAATTTGAATTTTTATTTAAAATCTTAAAATATTTTAAAGAGCTCATTCCCTTGCCATTCTTTTGTGGTTGCAACATAACATAGGTCTTCCTCCATAGCTGACACCTGACACTTCTTACTCTTTCCCCCCACCCCCATCCCACCCCCCCCCCAAAACTTGGAGGAAAACTTCTTTGCGTCATTTATGCAAGCAGAAGAGGAAAGGTGTAAAATACATTCTTCCCACTCTTAGCACGGAGTTGGAAATGTTCTCAGCACCCACCAGTCTAAAAGGAGGTCTCTGTCCAGCCACACTTCACTCCCTTAGATTCTTACAGGAGGGAGAGTGGAAGATAAACAACCATACCGTCACTCTCAAGCCTTGCAGTAGGCAGTGATACCCCATTACTTGGAGGTATTAAGAAAGATGATGGCATCTTTTCTTCCAATGTCATGATTTCCAGTCCATGGCATATGAAGCCTTACCCAGGTCACCACATACTTCATAACAAGAGTATGAACAAGTTCTGTATCCATGACCTCTCTGTGCTATAACATTAGTGCAGTCTTCCACTGTAAAGGACACCTCATTTCAATGTCCTAGTATGTAGATTCACAGCTGTGATAAAAACGAAATTGTGAAACTTGTTGAGAATTTTTTGTGATGATAAATATTGAGGATGGGCCTCTTAACTTTGCTTTGAGCATCATCATGTGGACCTCCCACCTAGTCTGGTTTAAAGTGTCTTTTCTCCTTCTCATGTTGGCCAGAGGATAGGGAAGCTTCCTTTTGATCTGTTGCTTTGAGTAGCCTAATCTGTTAGGCTCATGAATTTGATCCTCGCTCTTTCTTATTGCACAGCATTAAATAGCTAAAAGAAGGATTCAGCAGTGTGTTTGACTATCACAACATAGCAAGTACTGCTGCAAGACAGCTCAGAAAACACTATTTTTTGTAGTAATAAAAATCATAGAAAGCATGAATGTCAGATAGAGAACATTCTGTTGTCACATCTCTGTCTATTGTTTTGGGCATTTCACAGACTAAGGAAGCTTCTTCCATCAGTTAATCTCTAAGTTGATGTGAACTAAGTCTTTTCTTTGGGAGCTGAAGTATACATGTCCACTCTAGTGCATGTATATTCCTCATAGTCTAGCTGTCTGTCATTGCTTTACAGTACCTATTGGAGTGCTCTGTGGCCCCAGGCATCCAGCCCAAGATACCAATGTCACATCTGTCCCAACCTGCTCAAGCTTTTCTTGTCCACTAGGCAGTGCTCCCAGCAATGCCTAGCTGTTCCTTGTCAATTACTGTAAATATTGATTGTCCTTTTTATACAGTTAGCAAGCAGTGAGTTGTTGAATGATAAAGTATTTTGAGAGGGTTGCATTTATTTTCTTTTTGGGGATGCTTCCTTTGTGACTCTTAAGATGTAACTTAATAATTACGTAACTGACAGAACTTGATTTTCAGATTTCAGAAACTACCCCTTATACAAGACAGTGATGTTCAAGTTTAGAAGATGTGTTCTCTGTTCAGAAGAGGGGTACATTGCACCTAGATGATGTTCCTCAGTCAAACCCTGAAAGCAAGTCTAGAGTGAAGGAGTAGCTCATTGGAGAAGTGTATAAATTTGGCCCTTGCTGGCTCTCCTGGTGCCAACCACAGTGATTTTGTCCCCCTGGAAATGCTCCTGCAGCCATTTACTCCTCAACAGTTATGAAATTACAAAAAGATACAAATCAAAAGGGAATTTCACACAACATTGGGGGGAGGGGGGGGGAGTTTTTCTCCAGGAAATACATAATCCAAACCCTTTTAAGCCTTCCTGCTCTTCATAGTAAAAGTTACTTTCCTTTTAAAAGGATTCCTCAACTTTTATGTACCATACGGTCAAAAAAAGCGTATAATCATCATAATGTTAGTTTTGTCACAGTCTGGGATAATTGAATCAACAGAGCTAATGCTACAGATCTTACTGTCATCTTCAGTGGCAGAATTTTCAGCAGATCCAATCTTTCCTATACCAGTACTTTCAGAACAAATGAGGCTTGTAGTTAACCACATCAGGCTCCCTAGCATCAGAAACCACGGTTTCATGCCAGTCCTCAATGCCAATTTGCATGATTGTTAGACAACCACTCTGGCAGCTGTCAGAGACTTACTAGTTTTATCTCTGTCAGTTATTTCTGCGTTCTTCTCGCTGGATCCTGCCGTAAGCACAAACTTCAGATCTGTCAGTGGTGTTAGTGAAGAAATTAACCCAACAGGAATGCAGACCAGCACTTCTCTTTCATTACGTTCAGAATGCACAGGCTCAATAGAGGGCAGTGGAGAGATTTCACCATCCAAACGATGGCTCGGTCCACAGTGCAAGTAAGGAGCAGGACCCTACTGATAATGCAGTCTTTTCCCTGTAATCTGCTACATTGGCTTTTAGCTAGTACATTCACCTTGGACATATGGGGACTGCCAGATCTTCACTGGCTAAATGGCTGAGGTGTAGATTCACATCACTATAACCCTTCAGAAAAGTTGCTGCAAGCACTGCAGCATCCCAAGTCAAGAACATATTTGGAAAACCATACAGAAACACATACATATTCAGAAACACAACTATTTCAGATTACTGTTTATATTATCGTCTTCCCCAGATGAGGTTTCTAATCCTACAAATTCTGCCTCTTCTAACTGTCATTTCAATAATTTTGTTTTTAGAAAAGTTTTTTGTTGAAGAAAACTTGGGAAGACTGTCAGATGTTATTTCAGTACCTGCATGGGGGACTTTCATGTTATCAAATATTGCTGGGTTCAGTACAGCTGCTTTAACAGTCCTGTATCACTTGAGCATCAGCTTCTTTTAAAAAAAAAAAAAAAAGTTGAAATACCTACTACAGTCACAGAAGAGCTTGAAGCTTTTCCTTTGTCCATTTCGTTGAAAACAAAAGACAGTCTCACTTTTTTTTATTTAGAGGGAAAAGCTATTTCACTGTCCCCTTATAATCCTGAATTACAAGTTGCAAGCTGATTAATCTATGTATTTACTGCTTGAATCTGTATTGTACCAAACTGGGTAGTTTGCACTGTGTAGGTAGCAACGAGACAACTGTCTGCAGGAGACATGACCTCCACATCCATGATAACCACTTTAGTTATATGCAGGATCCTCTGCATGTGTGTTCTCAGTATACCTAGTTTTAGTGCAAAATACAGTTGTGGACATTTGGGATGTAATTTGTTGTAGGTACCAGAAAAGTAATGGAGAGGGGTAGTAACTCACTTCTGTAATAGATCTTGTGGATGGTAAGGAGAGTAGTAAATGCCTTTTTAATGGCATTTCAACTCTAATCAGCCTTGGAGTACTCTGACCAGACACAGGTCATGCACTTTGAAGGAAGTTGTGAACCCATCAGATGGTTATGTGTGGAAGTACAAAGGAGATTTCTGGAAAGGAGATAGGAATAATGTCTCCATGGTAAAGAAGATAATTGTATTTATTATTATAGGACCCAAACTGTAAGGAGATTCTAGGTACAAGAAAAACCGTCTAATGCTAAAGGTATTAAGTACTGCAGTAGATTGGTGGGCATTGTGAATGTCTCTGAAAGAGGCTTAAGTAAATGTGGTGTTCCATGTAGTTTGCAAACTTTGGAAGTTAGGTCAGCTGTTCTCCTTCCTACTACCAGAAGAATACCATTTATAAGTCACAAGCAACAACATATATTCATACAAATGTGCAAAGAAAAAGAAGTAGTTGCCTCACCTATAAAATAATAATGCTTTTTGTGAACAGCTGTTCACCTTCACCCGTCCTTTGACCATGTGCTGCTATGGAGAAGCAGTTAGAAGGTGGCTGGAGCATTCTTGTCGCTTCCTATTAAAGACTGACTGAGAGTACAGGTGCTGCCTTTACATATGTTGTTGACCAAAAGTTTCCAACGTGGATGTATTTTCTGAGTATGCACAGACTGTACAGCAGATCAAATAGGTACCTCTCAGAGTTAACAGGTAGACAAATGTTGTTTGAGCTATAATATATGTGCTGAATTCTCAGCTAAAAGTGCTGTGTTATATATGTTGTGATTTTCCTGTTTGATCTCATTAGCATCGTTTAGCAGTTAGGGTATTTTTTTGTGTGCATTGAAATTATATTCTTATAGCTGTTTGTTCCTGTAGTGCTCAGAAGTTAAGTTGAAAGAAGAAGAAAATTCTTTTTGTTTTGAAAACAGTACTTTATTCTTTGAAAGAGAGTTAGTATGTAAAACTTGCATGTGAAACAGTATTTGACAGTTCTCTTAATCTTCTTGTAGGCAATAGAAAAACATCTCATCAGAAAGTCCAATGGAGGACTGACCTTCATTGGGGAGTGGAAGAACGGGCACCTTGAAAGAAAGATGGGCCATTTGACCTGTTTTGCAGGGGGAATGTTTGCCCTTGGAGCAGATGGTTCCAGAGATGATAAAGCTGGACATTATTTGCAGCTTGGAGCTGAAATTGCACATACGTGTCATGAGTCATATGACAGGACAAGTAAGATACATTGCTAATCTACTTATTTCTGTAGTTGAAACACAGAAATTGTCGTAATTATTTTTAAGATTTGTTATGGACCTGTGCCTTGTCCAACATGCACTGTTGTTATACCAGTATAATTTTTTTTAACACCCATGTATTCACTTCTGTCTACATCATGGTGAGTAAATGTAAAACCAGACTTTATATGGTTCCTTCCTGCACATTTATCCCTATTTTTGGATCAATCAGCTAAGACAGGTTATATGGGTGCAGGGAGGAAGGAATGTGTGTGAACTCTTGTCCTCCCAGATATATAGGGCAGGTTTTCATTTCATATATGTTGTTCTTACAGTTATGTAGAGTGAAAAATTTGTAAATACACCTTGTACTTTTTCTAGTAATAGTACATTCTGGGTAAGTACAATTAAACTAGAGAGGGAGGATGAAGATTAGTATGCAAACTGAGAGATGGCCAAAGACTTGACAAGTGAGGAGGCAATATCAGACTTCACTGTTGGGCTGGAAATTTCTCAAGTTCAGTCTTCCGGACCAGGTTTATTTTACGTCTCTAATAGTGACCTTGATGCATAAAGTTGAAGTGTGCTGATTATACTTACAGTGGCCATAAAGTCATAAGACACAATTAAAACAGAAGAGTCTCAGAATAGTAAACAGGAAGATCTTGAGGACTGGACTGTCAGAAATAAGTTCACTAGAAAAAAGGCAGGAGCTCTTTCTCTAAACTGGGAGTTGAAAAATGTCAGTGCAGTCCTAGTCTATACCAGGTGAATAATTTTCAGCAGAGATTAGAGAATATTAATACTGCCTTAGAAGACACGTATAATTTGTCATCCAGAATATGCTGTACAAATCTGAATTTCAAGCACAACAAATTCGGAGAACGACCAACAGAATGATTAGAGCAACAGAGCTTTTATCTTACAGTGGGAAAATAAGGGAGGTCGGCCTGCTCAGACTAGAAGAATAATGCCAAAAAAGGGAATAAATTTGTTGTCATCTCAAGGGGTAAACACTGAAAAGAAATAGAGTTATTTTAAGATATAAAAACCACCGTTGTACCAAGAGCAAGATTTGTAAGCTTGCCGTGAATAAATGTAGGCTGGAAATTGGAAATGGCTTTGTGTAGCCATCAGAGAAGTGAGCTTTTGAAATAACTTCTTAGTAAAAGTAATGGTAACTAAAGCTCAAGCAGTTTTAAGATGAGAATTCATGTATTTATTCACAGGATTACATATTATCATTGTATAATTGCCTGTCATTTTAAAGAATTCTATCACATAAGTGATACTTTTACTTGGGTAGCAACAGCATTAAAAATAAGGAGAAGGAAAAAATAGGAGGATGCTTAAAGCAAAAGGTAGGACATAGTAGCTATTGTTGCATTCTGAAAAACTGCATTTAAATGTTTAATTCGACACTTAAAAATAAGCAATGCTAAATTTACAGTTGTTTGTGCAGTCCTAATTTTATTCCTTCAGATGTTTATTCTGTACCCTAAATAAGTCAAAACAATGGGGATAAAAGTTTTGGTTACATATTTAATGACTGTGTAAGAATACACACATGCAAGAAACAGACTGAAAGTTGTACAGGCAGCTATAAATTTGCAATGCCCTAGTTTTCTTTAGTTCAGTCATGCAATCTCAGGAATGTGGATTTTTTTGTTTGCCTTTTTTTTTTTTTTTTTGCCAGGACTGATTTTTAAAAGAAAATAAAGAACTGTTACGTGCAAATGTCAACTTCTTCATTATGCTTTAACAGCAGGATTTGAGACATAATTGTACACTTTAATGACGGAACTAGCTGGTTGCAGAAAAAACCCTCTCTTTCAGAGGGTAGACAGTCATCCTGGTTCAGCTGGTAGGTTTATGTTTCAGTCTGCAAAGGGGAGAGCCTGATAGACTTGGGAGAACTCTTGCCCCATTTGGTGTCCCCAGAGGAGACAGCAAGGTGCTGAGGCTGTGTGCTGAGGACAGAGAGATCTTTTCTTCAGATAAACAAACCAGAGCTGCCCTTTCCTGTGTCTTCCCAGGGTTGCTCATAATAAAAAAAAGCTGTTTCAAGGTCCAGTCTCAGCAAAATCAAAACAGGATTTCACAGAATAAAGGCACTTCTGGAAAAGAAGGGCATTATATTGCCAACTGTCAGCAACCCGTTGCACATATTGCAGGTATGAAAGCCTGTTTAAAAAAAAAAAAGAATTTGGTATTTCAGAAAGCTTCAGGCAAATTCTGTATTTGCTACGGTCTTCACAATCATGTTATCATATAAATCATGGAATACCGTCTCCTGAAATTCTGGTTTGAAATCATGCTTTCCATGTCTTGCATAAATAAACACCATGACATGACAGATGATTTAGGGTCCAGGACTTCTGGGTTTTCAGATAAATTCCATTGGAGTAACTTTGATCTGGACAGATTTTACCAGTGTGAAAATAACTAAAATGCTCTTGTCTTGCAGTGACAGTCCACATGCCTATTTAACATTGAGGTGATTTTCTGCCATGACATTTGTGGCTGGAGGTTCTTGATGTATTAGGATTTTTTAAGGCAATAATAGTATCCTCTCAGATCAGTTTCCCCTCTCATACATTACCCTATGTCTTCAGACAAAGTCGATCACCCTCTGTAAGGCAGAGCATTTGTGGTGACTTCAGCCTTCTTTAACAAAACAAGACTTTACTTATTTTGTCAAGGTAATATAGCCCTTTCACTTGTTCTTGTCTGTTTGCCTCTCTTCTTTATTTACTTGCCTTTGGGACAGAAGTTATCACAATTGATGTGAGAAGTCACCGTTGAATTATGGTTGCCCAGACTCTCATTGTTTCTAAGACCATTTCTCTGGTCCCTTAGATGCATTTGCTTCTATTGATGGTTTCTAAGACCCTTGAGGTCTTAGACAGGCCATTATGAATCCTTCTCTGCTTTCTGGTCTGCCCCTTGATGTCAAGCATTCTGTCTCCATCCAGTTCGTGCTCTCAGCAGTAGATCTTTGTGGTGTTTAGGAGCTGTTGCCCCAGCAGGCAGTTATACCCTCTTCTCCCAGCTTACAGGTGGAGGGGCAGGCTGTATTGCAGGAATCCCACACTAGCCTAGCCGGGTTACAGTGCTCCCAAACATATTCTAACCCATTCTCCAACTCAAATGCTTCTTTTAGGTTCCCCAGACACATGATGAAAAGATGTGTGTTTTGCCACAAATTATTTGGGGAGGACTGAGGACCACCCTGCAGATGCAAAAGCATCCTGCTTTTTCACCTCTTTACTGGTGAAAAAATATCCTCCACTGCCCATCCTTTCTTTCCATTTTGGCAACAGCAATCAATTTGCCATGTGACCAGAAAAAGTTGCCACATGGTCACAGATTTGCACCGTAATGTTATAGACTGACTTATTTGCCTTAGCTTTGGCATCACTGGAATGAGAGCTTTCCACTGACATTTTGGGTATTCCTTAGTCCCCTGGAATGTGTATCAGTGATCCCTTGCAGGTTTTTTGGATGCTCACAGTGCATCATTGGGGCTTGCTGAAGATTTTAGGACATTTCTTAACTTGATTGAAAGTGTGGTACAAATAAAGCCCACCATCACCTTTTGGACAGATTGTTGCTGGTGTGACACCATGCCACATCTCCCAGCATATAAATAAGACCAACCTCAGATCTGTGAAGCTACCTTAGAGAGGTGTCGTGGTTTAGCCCCAGCCAGCAACTAAGCACCACGCAGCCGCTCGCTCACTCCCCCTACCCCAATGGGATGGGGGAGAGAATCGGAGGAGTAAGAGTGAGAAACACTCCTGGGTTGAGATAAGAACAGTTTAATAATTGAAATAAAGTAAAATAGTAATGATAATAATAAGAATATAATAATGATAATAATAATAATATACAAAGCAAGTGATGCACAATGCAATTGCTCACCACCCTCCGACCGATACCCAGACAGTTCCCGAGCAGCAATCGCTGCTCCCTGGCCAACCCCCCCAGTTTATATACTGAGCATGACATCATATGGTATGGAATAGCCCTTTGGTCAGTTTGGATCAACTCTTCTGGCTGTGCCCCCTCCCAGTTTCTTGTGCACCTGGCAGAGCATGGGAAGCTGAAAAGTCCTTGACTAGCATAAGCAGTACTCAGCAACAACTAAAAACATCATGGGTTCATGAAAGCCAGGTCCTGCTTGACCAACCTGATCTCCTTTTATGACCTGGTGACCTGCCTGGTAGATGACGGAAAGGCTGTGGATGTCATTTACCTGGACTTTAGCAAAGCTTTTGACACCGTCTCCCACAATATTCTCCTTGGGAAGCTGGCAGCTCATGGCTTGGATGGGAGTAGTCTTCGCTGGGTTAAAAACTGGTTGGGTGGCTGAGCCCAGAGAGTTGTGGTAAATGGAGTTAAGTCCAGTTGGCACCCGGTCACGAGTGGTGTTCCCCAGGGCTCTGTTTTGGGGCCAGCCTTGTTTAATATCTTTATCGATGATCTGGATGAGGGGATTGAGTGCACCCTCAGTAAGTTTGCAGATGACACCAAACTGGGTGGGAGTGTCGATCTGCTGGAGGGTAGGATGGCCCTGCAGAGGGACCTGGACAGGCTGGATCGATGGGCTGAGGCCAACTGTATGAGGTTCAACAAGGCCAAGTGTCGGGTCCTACACTTCGGTCACAACAACCCCATGCAATGCTACAGGCTTGGGGAGGAGTGGCTGGAAAACTGCCTGGCGGAAAAGGACCTGGGGGTGTTGGTAGACAGCTGGCTGAACATGAGCCAGCAGTGTGCCCAGGTGGCCAAGAAGGCCAACAGCATCCTGGCTTGTATCAGGAATAGTGTGGCCAGCAGGAGCAGGGAGGTGATTGTTCCCCTGTACTCGGCGCTGATGAGGCCACACCTGGAATACTGTGTCCAGTTTTGGGCCCCTTAATACAAGAAAGACATTGAGGTGCTGGAGTGTGTTCAGAGAAGGGCAACAAAGCTGGTGAAGGGTCTGGAGCACAGGCCTTATGAGGAGCGGCTGAGGGAACTGGGATTGTTTAGCCTAGAGAAGAGGAGGCTGAGGGGAGACCTTCTCGCTCTCTACAACTGCCTGAAAGGAAGTTGTAGTGAGGTGGGTATTGGGCTCTTCTCCCATGTAGTTAGCGATAGGACGAGAGGAAATGGGCTTAAGCTGCGCCAGGGGAGGTTTAGGTTGGAAATTAGGAAAAATTTCTTTACGGAAAGGGTGGTCAAGCATTGGAACAGGCTCCCCAGAGAGGTGGTGGAGTCACCATCCCTGGAAGTGTTCAAAAAACGGGTAGATGTGGCACTTCGGGACATGGTTTAGTCCAGTCTACCCTTGATTGGCTTAGAGTAGACTTGGTAGTGTAGGTTAATGGTTGGACTGGATGATCTTAAAGGTCTTTTCCAACCTAAGCGATTCTGTGATTCTATCAGCGTGTTATCAACATTCTTCTCCTACTAAATCCAAAACACAGCACTATGCCTGCTACTAGGAAGAAAAATTAACTCTATCCCAGCCAAAACCAGGACAAGAGGCCACAGTCTATTGCACCTACATGTCTTGCTGGGTCAAGCAAAGATACTCGATCTCAGCCCACACAACTCAGTTTCTTCCTCACTACCTAACACCATTATCGTTGGTAGTTACTGCTGCTTTAGTCAGGATTAATCAATACTAAGATTAATAGTTTTTTCATAGAGGCAGATGTGGAGGAAGGATGAGACCCCATTTTGGACTTACGAGGACTACATGTGTTCATACATAAGCTCAGTTCAGGATGGTGATGGAGGAGATCATCCCAGCTCTACAGAGAGGAGAAGGACTTTTGTCTCTTGAATTCAAGGATACCTTATTCTACATCTCAGTCAAAACAGATAACAGGAGGTATGTCTTGTGGTAGAAACAAACCCATTCCGGTTCAAAAGTCGCTTGCTTGACTTCTGTACAGATCTGAGGTTTTTCATAGGGTACCTGGCCATCATAGTAACCCAACTTGGGTGAAAGTATCTGCTTTTGTTACCCAAGTGACTGAGTAATTAAAAGCAGGTTAATCATTCCCTTCAGGTTATCTTGGGGCTTTTTATCTTTGGACAGTTAAACTGAGTCAATACCCTGCTGTTTTTTGGGAGCGAGTCTTCCAGACCTACCCTCTGAGGAAATTTTGCTATCCTATACACACTATTTTCTCACATCAGGCCCAAGTGTCATTGTCCAAATGTAAGGTAGTCTGTCTACATGTGACAGCCTTCTCCTATATGGCTTATTACAAGTTTTGCCTTAATCCTTCTAGATGCTGCTACATCCTTTGTGTTCCCTTTCCCACCAGATTGCATTCTGTCAGCACTGAAGTTACTCATTTCATCTCTCGCGATGCTGTCTGCTCCACAGTGCTGATTAGTACAGAGAAGTTGGAAAGTCCTTGTGACCATTCCTGGTGTATTTCCATGGACATTATGTCCCAGTGACAACTGGCGTCACTGCAATGTAATCAATGAGAGGTTTATGCAGGGACGCAGTCTCTCTGATAATCTGATTCACCTATCAGTGTTCTCCAGGAATACCCGAGAGAAGACCTCAGACTCCTGAGTTGTAGGTTGGAGAAGTGACTGGGGATATCCTGAGAAGCTCAGGCCCTTGCCCTGGCTCTGTGAAAATCCCTGTAGGTTCTGCTTAAGCTGAGGATCAGTCTATAGCACTCCCTGTAGGAGGATGCCTTTCTAATTCACCAGCTGGAGGAAGCTGATGGTCTTTGGAAGGTAAAGGCAGAGGCTACACGCATGACTCTGACCTGCCTCTGACAAAGGGATTTGTGTTTCCAGGATCCATTGAACTTGTTGGCATGAGACCCCCGAGGCTTTTCCTCTCTTCAGGAAATTGCAATGCATGTGGCACTCCTTGGAAACACCAAGGATTTGAAAAGGCTTATTGATGGTCAAAGGCAGAAAACTTCACTGTAACCAGAATAGTCTTGGGATGTGTAATCTACACATGCCTCTGTTTCCTACCTACTCCGCTTTTTTCTGTACCATAACCTATTGATAGATTATTGCTGCAGTCATCCTAAATCTCCCATCCTATGACAGGAGATTTCAAGATTTTTTCTGTAGTCCAGGGTGCTTTTGATTTGGAGAGGAGATTGAGAGAACCAAAGATAGAAGGCATGCTCTGTTCTGTGTGCCCATGTGCCAGCACAGCACAAGGAACCATGGTGCTGTCAGTGGGCACTGGTAAGGCTAAAAGAATACAGCTTCACATGCTTATGGTGCAAGGTTTCTTAATGTTTAAGCTTGTGTGTGGACTGTATATCTTGAGGTATTCCACTTACTGGGGATTAGTTCTTTGGTTTACATGCTTAACACGTACCACTGAGAAACATGGCAAAGGCATAGAATAACTGGCAATGAGAAATCCATAAATGGGAAAAAAGAAAAAAAAAAAGGTCCAATGAAACTGAAAGAATAAAAAGACAAATCAGTCTGAATAATTAGCTTTCATAGGTATTGTAGAGGTTAGATTAATAAGCAAAATTATCTATATAGATGGCAGCATGTGCTGATTTATAGCACATAGTATTTTTTAGTAAAATATACCATCCCTTTTACATAAGAATTTTCCCAGCCATTAGCTGATAGTATGTAAAGTATTGGCTGACTACAGACAGATTATTTTAGGATGAATTTTTTTGCATGTCTTTAAAGTTTCTTGACAAGAACTGTCCTCAGAATCTGGGTACAGCTTTAGCTGTTTTTATATGTGTGACAATTCCAATGCAGAATAAGCCAGATGACTAAGATTTCAGCTGAGACATTGTAAGGGTATGAGTAGATGCTGTGTCTGTCCCAAGACTCTCAGTAAGCAGCTAAACAGGCAAAGATGAAGAAAAAAGAATAATGACTTGTTTTCGTGAGAAGTATAAAATAACAATGTGTGTTGATGGAATGGTTTAGAGAGTCTCAAACAAAAGTATCTTTGAGGTTCTCCTCCTCAAATTTTAAATGAGTTAGAGGCTAGAAAGTATTATTAGAATTATGAATCCTTTCTTACTTTCAGGAAATTTATTACTAGATTGACTGTAGTCTTACAGGAACACACAAAAAAAATCAAACAATATTTTCAAAATTAGTTATAAAATTAGATATATAAATATTTATCTAGAAGTCTGAGTATTTGCCCTTCTTTTCAGCAGTGCTAAATACAGCTCTCATTGAAATCAACTTTAAATCAGTTAAAATCTCTTTCAAAATGGTACTGGTTTAGCTTTGTAATTTTGCACTATGATATGAAATTTTCTCATCTGCTCTCCCTGCCTAGGCTATAGCCTATCAGCGCCATTAATATTAAAATACCTTGATTAAAGTGTGACCACTATAGCGTTGTAAAATGGCCTTAATTGGTTCTTTGCCTAGAAGAATGCTTCCCTGAAAGGTATGATGTTCATAGTAGCTTCTTTACTTTAGTCAGCTATTGGTAGAAGTGCTGTGATTAATTTTACATCCTTGGTTTCAGATAAAAATTCAGTGAGATTGTCACAATATGCAGGGGTCACCCATCCTTGGGTGGAATAATTTGCTGGAGTGCCCAATAACGTTAAAAATAGATATGAGTAAATACTTAAGGATTTAATGCACCAACAGGCTACAAAGCAAGAGAAGGTGTCACAGTTTCTGAAGGTGAGGCATCACCAGAACTGCCTGAAATACAGCTTCTGTGGTGGGTAAGAGTAATACAGCTGACATGGTTTACCTGATTTCCAAAAGGCTTTGAAAAAGTTCTCTACTAAGGCCCTTTAAGGGGCATATTAAGCGGCTACAGCATAAGCAGCAAGTACCTGCATGGAGGAAAAGAAAAAAGGCTGTAGTGTAACAAATAGGGTAGAGGTAAATAGTCAGCTCTTGCAATGGACGAATGGTGGTTAACCAGTGGTACTCTGATATATTTGATACATATTTATACACATATGTGTATAGACATGTATAAATGTATATTATACTAGATATATTTACATTTAATGTTTTAATATGTGTATATATGTATATATAAATAAAAATTATACATATATGCACATATATAAATGATCAGGAAAAGGGCAGGAACAGTAAGGCAAGCGTGCTGATAATAACTACAAAAAAAGCTATTCAGGATAGCAAGGATGAAAGAAAGTTGAAAAATTACACAAGGACTTTATGAGGTTGAGTAATTGCGTAATAAATTAGTAAATTAAAATCAGTGTAGTTAAATGTAAAGTGAGGCACCTATGAAAAAATTATTCCTAACCTCACATATAAAACGATGAGCTTTTAACTGACCATTACAACTCAGGAAATTGCTCTTGAGATTACGAAAATGTCAGCTCAGTAGCAGTCACGAAAAACAAAGTGAGAAAGAGCAAAATACAAAATGTCATTATGTCACTATTAATCTTGTCCATGCCTTTAGTGCTGTATTCAGGCTGGTCCTCTCATTTCACAAACACATATAGTAGAACTGGAAGAGCTGCAGAGAAAGGCTAGAAGGAAAACTACAGGTATGGAACAGTTTCCATTCAAGGAACAACTGAATTGGATAGTATTCTTCAGTGTGGAAAAGGGACATTTTAAGTAGGATACAACAGATTTGCAAAATCACCAGGGAACTGGAGAGAGTGGATAGGAATCAGTTGTTCACTCTCCTCTCCAAGACAAGACCTAGAGGCTATTGAATGAGTCTAGTAGGAACCAAACTGAAAATGGAAAACAATAAAAAAAGTGGTTCTACACCAAAGAGGTATTAGAGGTGTGGAACTACTTAGCAGAGGTTGTTTTGGATGCTTTAGGCTTACACAGGTTTAAGGAAACACCAGACAAGTACTTGGGAGATAAATCTATTAAGAATTACTGACCACATAAAAAAGTATGTCTAGTTTGGGAGAAGCCTTGGGCTCAAAAAAATTGGAGACTGGTAGAGAAGCTGGAAAAAGGTATCTCATATATTTGGCCTGTTCTTCCTCTTCCCCATCCTTGTCTGATTTTGGCCATTGTTGGAGACATGATACTGGACCAGACAAAACTTCCATCTGGTCCAGTGTGGCCATTCTTGTCTTCGTAATCTTGGATAGGTAGAACTCTGTATCTAATCTCATTGGTTTTGTAGTAAAATTTGTAATTTTTTTTTACTGAAACTGCTAAAATGGCCCATTTTGAAAGAAGTATCATATATATTTCTTGATGGAACTTTCCTTACCACGCATGTGGCTGAAGCAGAGTGGTGCTTTTTTCTGCTGGCATCCAGAGCCATACTCACTTGAAACAAAAAGATTAAGGAACTTTTTTTGGAGATTTTTCTGCTGGGGCATGCACTGGGAGGTGCTCATATTTTGTAATATTCTAAGGTTCCCTTTTCAGACTCATGAGACCATGGTTAATTTGAGCTTCTAGCGCATAGGAATTACATGATTAATTGCTTTGATAATTTTTAAAGTTCGAGTGCAGCTTCAGAGTTCAGTGCCTTAAAAATTCTCTGCCAAAGCAAAGGGTGGAGTGCAGCTGTAGATAGGAGTGCATTATTTATGTCAAATTTGAGGAATACTGTGTAGCTGTATAATAAAAAAAAATGTAATTGCATATTCATATTATAGACAGTTTTTCTACAGGTACCTCCTTCTTTTATGAATAGTCTTCCAGATGCTGGCACAGGGCCATTACAGCTTCCTTTAAGGGCTGAAATCGTGAATGTCTTAATTCAGAGATTTATTTTCAGGTGTGGCTAAATTTTCATTGCCTAGTTGTAAACCCTTTACTTGAGGATCACATTATGAAGCACATCAGTTACGGTGGCCTGACAGCACTTCCCTAAACCAAGAGAGTTTGGATAAAGATGCAGGTTATTTGAGAGGGTGGTACCTGGTTTTGTTCCGAGATCTCTTCCTGCTGTGCTGGGTGGCATCAAAGGACATCAAAACCTCTGTTGACCTTTTTTTTTTTTTTTTCCTTGAAAAGAACTGATGTTGGTCACTTTAATTTTTTTCCTATGATTGAATGTGTTAATGTGTTTATATTCTTAGCGTTTCATTAGTTTTCAAGAGGATTACTGTACTCCTGTCGAGATAGGTAGTTTTCTCACAGGAACTGGATAAATTATTCATAAGAGAAATTATAGGCCTCAACAATAGGAAATATTTATGAGACTGCTTAAAGAAAAGCTAGTTTCTGCTTTTCTCACATGCTTGGGATATAGCAGTCTCCTAGCCACCCTTCCTGCAAAGATTGGTAAGGAATAAATTTTTTCTTCTTTTTTTTAATTTTTAATTTTTTTTTCCTTTCCTCTGCAGCATTAAAGCTGGGTCCAGAAGCATTCAAATTTGATGGTGGCGTAGAGGCAGTGGCAGTGCGGCAGAATGAGAAGTATTACATCCTAAGACCAGAGGTGATTGAGACCTACTGGTATATGTGGAGATTCACACACGATCCCAAGTACAGACAGTGGGGCTGGGAGGCAACGCAGGTAAATGTATTAATTATCTGTCAGTAAATTAATCCTATGTATTTTCCTTTTGTAGCCACTTTAATCTCGTGGTACTGAAGCACTTCAAATGGTAATTGATTTTCACAAGTTGCTGTAAACCAGGGTACGTATGGGGGTGCGTACAGTTATTCCTGTTTTGCAACTGCTGAATCAGATGCACGGATAAGAAACGTGTTCAGCATTATACAGCTGATGGGTTTTAGGCATGGAAATAGAATCCACTGGTCGTGACTCTTACTGTTATCAGTAGTCCACAGCCCCCAAGAGAGGTAATTTATACTGGGAAATGAAAGCATATTATAAATAACTTTGTTAAGCATGTGTTAGCACTCGGTTTAGGCTAAAAGACAAAGCTATTCTTATGGTTCCTCCTTGGTCAGCTCTTAAAACACAAGTGGTAGGACAGCTGTTCTCAATTGGTTTGTAGACTAGATAGCATCTACATATGTATATGTGGGTTGGTATCACGGCTCTTTCTTTTCTTAGTTGTCTGATTGGAAGCAAAAAAAAAAAAAAAATTGCCAGTTTAGGTTTATTTAATTGTAACAAAAAATTACATCACTAGAAGTAGACCAGAAAGGGAAGTGAAAAAGTAATGGCACATGAGGCAGAATGTAAAAATTGTTGCTACGGTATTTTAGAGATTATTGCTTTTTTTGTACATCTGCTTTCCTGGGTTTATATCTATTTGTTGTATGTTTCAATCAAATTCCCGAGTATGAAAATGCTTCTCAGCGTTTCTCATTGGAAATGCTGATAATGGTATACAGAAGCGCAAATTAATTGTAAGACTCTCAATGCAGGTCTCTGCTCATGGCCTTCCTTCATTCATCCTTTGTACATGGATAACTCCTTTGTCTGATCGTCACAGACTATGGGATATATGAATAACTAGGTTCCATTTTCACATGACAATATAATATTCTAGTTGTAAAAATTATTTATAATCCCAAAAAGACTTCTCCTTTTAAATGTGAGCCTTTTCTGGTCTCATGTTTCTCACTGCTTCCACCTGCTGGTCTGTACTGGGGCCATACAAAACTCATTTGCTGGCCGAAACAGTTTCTTGTCATCTTAAAGATCTGAGCGGCCATTGGATTACTGCAGCTCCTCCACTTCCCTGCTACAGCTCCAGCAGTCCTTGGAAACACAGCTCAAAGCCAGTTTCGTAGATGAGAATAAATATTAAAAACGACAAGACATGAATGAAATATTTTGAGTACAGCCAAAGGAGATGAGGGAAGAGCAAAGGAAAACACGAACCAAGAGCCTGGAGAAACTTTAGTCTGCAGGTGAAAACCAGTTTTGCTCCAGAGGCAAGAGGCCCAGAAAAAGTACTTGGAGCAAGAGATCTCTTGAGAAGCGTGGATCTGTTCATCAGGTGGAAGATAGTTAAGGCAGGTTCGGAATATTTAGCTGAGCTTATCCCTATCCTTCCCTCAGTTTACAGTCATGTAGAAGAGTCCAAGTATTTTAAGACTGTGTCTTAGTCTTGGCTAGGTTTTGCCTTGTAGACTGTTTTGTTATAACCAACATTATGTTATTCTGGAGAGAGGTTCTACATTTGTCACATTTGCATTCCAGAATACGTTGCTGCTCTCTCCAAAACATCAAACATTGAGTCACATCATCCCTTCTGCCCAAACTATGCATGTTTCTAAAATGACAAAGAAATGGATTTAGTAACCTACTCCTTGCCAGTGTGTGTACTACAAATGCTTGCTGATCCAACACCAGCTCCTGTCAGAAGCTATGGCTGGATGATCCAAGCTGAGATTGGGTCCTTTGTACTAGGTTAAAGAATTTATAAATATAAATCTTTCAGGCCAGGATCTGTCTCTTAAGCACACTGCGTGTCTTTGAATTGCATGTTGTTCAGTTTTCTCCATTTGCCTTCATATCTTGGTCCCCATTAATGCTTTCAAAGCAAACCGTCCCTTCTTCCTCCCCCCGCCTCTGTGTGCAGGGTAGGATTTTATTTTATCCTTCTGTCAACCTGCATAAAAGTTGTGTAAGTCAGGCAGCCCATGTGCTTAACTGCCTCTGTCCTTACAGAGTGCCTTTTTTTGCTTGTTTGCTTAATAAAGAGTTCTTTATCCAACATAGCCATAAAATATTTCTGAACTCTTCGTCAATGGTTTTGCATACCCCTCCCTCCCACAGTTACAGATTTTTTTTCCTCCACCATCATACTAACGCAGAAGCTTGGGAAGCTTTTTATTCCCCAGGGTTTTCTGTTCCCTGCATATAGATAATAAGTTCTTGTGTTTAGTCCTCACACCTACTCACTACTTTCGCATCTTCCCTACCACACACAGCTCTGGTTGTGTTTATTCCTCCATTTATAAATAGAGAAGAATCTGGTATGACACACAGAGCAGTTGGCTTGCTGCTCTTGTACAACACTGGCTGTATTCGCTTTCCTTTTGCCTTTCAACCACTGAAGCATACTTTGAAATCTGTATTACAGACTTCTCATGGTGAATGATAGTTTCATCATCAGAAGTCTAGTACGTTTTTTTAAACTTTTGAGGAAACTGAGTTTTGTTTCTGAGTGCTAAATGGTCTTATTTTTCTACACTGAACCTGGTGTAACCTGGTGTTTGACTGAGTTCTTGGTGGTCTCCCTTGTTTACTTCTTTGAATAGATGAATACGTCCCTACCTGAATGGATTTGGGTTAGTTCACCGATATTTTAGAGGCCTGCTTCTGTCATCTTAAGAACTCTTCAGAGATGATCCAGGATACATTGCAGAACCACCTGGCTTTTAAGTGTACTGCATTACTTCAGTTTCTTTAGCACTCCCAGCCCCGATATCTCTGTTTTTTATCAATGGGAATTTGCACAGAGGGCTGTGTGTGTATGCCTATCTTTGTACTGTACTTTCTTTATCTATTTCACCATTGGCAGCTTCTTTTTGGCTTTATTATCTGGACTTTTGGACAAAACTTGGGCATTTTAGTGCAGGTGGTGTGCTTTGCCCAAGGCCTCTTTTGTCACATCTCTCCAAATCCAGTGTCTGCGGGGGAAAAAAACAGGAAGTTGAATCTTATATTTCCTCAGTGATCATAAATCCCTGTGACAGGGTCTCTGTCTCTTTCCTAATAAAAAAAGGTTAATTCTCCCTAATACTATACTTGGCACTAGAGACAACATCCATCGCAATTGTATCGGGCCAGCCAAATTGGATGATGATATGCTGGGGGGGCTGGCTGAAGTATTAGAGAAACACACATGCAAGATATTCAGGGTAAATACAGAAAATGACTAAAATCCTTTTTAGGCTAATTATTTGAAAGTAATAAGAGCCACCACTTCACAATAGGCATGTAAAGCCAATTACTAATCTAAGCTGTGTGAATGAAGGGTTCAACTATTTCTTGGGGACTTCCCTATCTGACTAAGTAGGATTGCACCATGGAGGCTGCAGAGTTCGTTCAGAGTTTCTACTTACAATGACAATAATACACGAGACCTCAAGTTTGGGCTAACTTCAGGCAAATTGAGGATTGACAGTAAGATGGAGTGGAAAGACCTATAGCTCTCTTATTAGTGAAACAAAGTAGACAGAAAAGAGCCAGGCATAGGATGGAGGTGAAAGAAACATGGGTTCACAGTTTATGGGTTGGAAGCTGTGAGTACCACAGAGAGATGCTTTGGGGAGGTAAGCTGGGGAAGAGACTGGCACAGTTTTTATGAGCATGCTGTTAGCACAGTCAAGAAGAGTCACACATGCAACCACAAAAACACCCTCAGAGGAACTGAGGGAGCTGGGGTCTGATCTAGAGGCACCTCCAATTTTAGTTCCAAAGAACTCTGACCTCCCTGTATGTCACAGGCTTGGAAATTGCTCTTTGCATCATTTTTGAGTGGAGACACACATATTGGGCAAGAGTACACTATTGCATATTCTTCTGTTCTACTCTTGATTTGAATAAAGGGAACTGGAAAATCCACTTTTGCTAGTGTGTTCTGTTATTTAATTGCTTGTGCTTTCCCATTTGAATTTGTCTAGTTTCAGCTGTCAATCACTGGATTTTCCTATGACTTCCTATATTATATTAAAATGTCTTTTATTCCCTCATGTTTTCTTTCCAAAGAGTTTTCATAGATTGTAATAAGCTTACTATTGAGTCTATTTAAGATGCTAAACAAATTGTATTGTCTCCCACTGTAAAGCATTTTCTGTAAATGTCTGCAGCCACATCAGTTCATCATCCTTTTTTAAAAATGAATTCTGGAATTGCATATTCCTGTTTTGTCTTTATGCACAGCCCTGCACAAAAGTAAAATTATATCCCTGCTACTGTTTACTATCCCTGTGTGTGGACCTGCCACAACATACTAGCAGGAGCTCATACTGGATTGTCTCATGTGGCCACTGAATTCTTTTAAGTGTCTCTACTTTCCAGGCTAATCTGGTTCTGCAGTTATGCAGCCTTTATGTCTAGATTTAGGATTATGTGCCTGGTTATATGAAACTCATTTAGTTTGGGCCCCAGTTACCGCCAGATTGCACTGACTGCTGTTACTTACTTATGTCATTTTTCCCAGCAGCAGTGTTGCAGTGATTGATAAAACTTCAGACCATTCCTTGTGGATTTCTGTGAGAAGCAGCAGCTCTATTTGTTGATGATTTTACATTGCCAGTTCGTTCTTAGAGCACTCTCAGTCAGTTTTAATTTAAGATAGTGATAATGGTATGGTATACTGCTGCTTTGTCTTATCATGAAGTCCTATGGTACCACATAAATTGCTTTAGAAACTTTTATTACACCTGTGCAGTTACCTTTATTTGCCAGTTTGTAGACCTCAAGGAATGAAATCAAGCTTGTGAGCAAGATAGTTTTCTATAAAACCATGCTGATTGGTGTCAATTATCCTCTTATTCTTCTATATTTTTTTACATGTGTTTCTGTAATTTTTTGGGACTAACATCAGGTATGCCATTTTAAGATTATTCAGCCTGTCCATGCCTCGTAATAGTAACATTGCCTTGATACCCTTCCAGTCATCTAGGACTTCCCTGTATTCTAGGGTGCAATAAATTCAGCATCATGTTATCAAGGAAACTGGTCTTCAGCTCTTGAGTGAAAGAGTATCCAAGTGGCAAATCAGATGCCTCTACACAGAGTACTCTGAGATCTGTGTGAAGGCAGAACAAGGCAAATTTCAAGTGCTTTTTAAGCAGCTTGTCTAGAGCATGAAACTTTTCAGACAGTGTCCTAAAGTTCTGTACACCCCTGAATCAAGGAAAATTTGTTTATCCATATTTGGATGAATAGCTGTATAGCAATCTTTCAGAGGAATTTTTCCTCTACAGTTCATGACTACCTGCAGTGTCTAGATCTCTGATTGTGCTGGTTTTGGCTGGGAGAGAGTTAATTTTTTCCATAGTGGCTCATATGGGGCTCTGTTTTGGATTTGTGCTGAAAACAGTGTTGATAACACAGGGATGTTTTCCTTATTGCTGAGCAGTGCTTACATAGGGTCAAGGCCTTTTCCGCCTCTCACCCCACCCCACCAGCGAGCAGGGTGGGGGTGCACAAGGAGTTGGGAGGGGACACAGTTGGGACAGCTGACCCCAACTGACCAGAGGGATATTCCATACCGTATAACGTCATGCTGAGCGTATAAAGCTGGGGGAAGAAGAAGGAAGGGGGGGACGTTTGGAGTTATGGCTTTTTGTTTTCCCAAGTAACTGTTAGGCGTGCTGGAGCCCTGCTTTCCTGGAGATGGCTGAACACCTGCCTGCCAATGGGAGGCAGCGAATGAATTCCTTGTTTTGCTTTGCTTGCTTGCACAGCTTTGGCTTTACCTATTAAACTGTCTTTATCTCAACCTGTGAGTTTTCTCACTTTTACCCTTACAATTCTCTCCCCCATCCCACCGGGGGGTAGTGAGCAAGTAGCTGTGTGGGGCTTCGTTGTAGCTGGGGTTAAACCAGGACACTGATCAACTAGGATAAATCCTCTGCCTATCCTGAACTCCAGTCTAGCCAGAGTCTGCCGCCCCAAGGAGAAATTTCTGAAGATACAAGACTACTTGGTAATTGTAAGGGGGGAAAAAAATCGATATAAATCACACGTTTTCTTTTTTAGGTTTTCAGGCCTGCTCGCTTCAGCAGTGTTGCACTTAGTTATCCAAGCGTGAGACCTCTGCAGCACAGAGCAGGATCTCAGTGCTATCTATTATCTACAGTCTATAGAGTAAACAAGTTGTGTCTCTTATGCTGACTTGCGGTTTTAATTCTTGAGCAGAAAGGAGACAATGTCCTAACAGCAGTACCATTTGTTCCTTCTTTTCATTTTGCCACAATCACTAGCAAGTTTCTGCTGTCTGAGCTGTGGCACACAGTGTCAGGATTGCTGAATCGTTGACCAGAGGAACACCTGCAAGGTCAGAGTCTGCACGCTAGAACTTCTGGCAGGATTGTAACCATTGGAGCTTTTCCGTGCATCTTGCTACGCTCCGGAGCAGAGACAAAGACAAGGTTGTGTTCTGCCGTATTATAACAAAGGGGATAGTGGCAAGAGGAGGCACTTCATTTCCTGCCTAGAAAGCAAAAGTGCTTTGGTTCTTGTTTATTCATGTAACGCCTGCCTAGTGGCGGTAGGACTTGTGGGGAGGAACGTGAAAATGGTTCCATAAACAGCGTATGCATTCTTTCTTAAGAAGTCGGCCAAGCAATTAATTTTTTTTCTTTTCCTTTTTTTTTGTTTGGCTGCCATGTGATAGCTACCATCACTTGTGGTGTGCAAGAGCATGCAGACAAAGAGATTGTCATACGTGTGATGCTGTTGGGCTAGATGTGTCACATACACCTTTCTCTCCAGACTGCAGAGAAAACTTGGTCAACCCAAATTCCAACATGTGAATAGTCTTAGTGTAGCCCTAGCCTGTACCAGTAACCAGCTCTGAAAACAATTCATCCAGACACTTGCTCCTTTTAGGCTCAAGTCCCAACAAAAAAGGGAGCATTTCTATCCGAACTTGGAAAAAGCTCCACTTGAGGTAAGGAATTACAGTGAGAATTAGATTTTGCCAGGAAAGACCGTACCTTTCTTGGCGTAAGCTCAGGCTCTAGAGCCACAGCCATTCCAGTAACATTCTTTTGCCAGACTCTCCTCTTGCTTGTTTAAAAATCTTGGTCTTCAGAAATTTGAAAGAACTTTGTACAGTCTGGATTATTCTTTGGTCCATGAACAACCTCACATTTCTGCAGAGCAAGAGTGTATACTAGGAGGAGGTTAGCTGTAGTACCTGATGTGCTGTGACTTACTGTCCTAGGTACCTTGCTCATTTGTCTTTCCACTTCTCCTCCTGATTTCAGTGATGGCATCTGTCAGTGTTCTTCATGCATGTGTCCAATGGAAAATTCTCCTTTGTTTCCTCATATTTCTAGTATACAAAGGCTATAGTAAGGACCTTGAAGAGTTAATTTTGATTTAATTTGTTTTCTTTGCATAAAAAGGGATATCATTCAAAAGTTATTTGCTCCCCTCCCTTGACTCCCCTCAGCTTCTGTTGAGTATAACTAGCAAAAATCAGAATTAATGAAAACCTGGGCCTAAAGCACCATGCGGAGAGAAACTTCATACAGACTAATGGCTGAATCATAGATTACTGAACTACAGGTAGCTACGTTTGGTAGTTGGCAACGACAGACATCCGGAGCCAAACATTTTCCTTCATCACTGTGCCTTTTCTGTCCCTGCATGAATCTATTAAAAGAGCTGGTGTCTGCTGAGGAAGCACTGCCAAAGCAGCGGGGAAGCACAAATAACCTGTGAATCATTTCAGAGTCATTTCTTTGGGGCTGGTTTTAATGGCTGATATCCTTGTGTGCTGTAAGGTCATGCATGTGAGTGGAATAATGAAAGCGTAGGCGAGAGGTGCTCTGAGCTACTAACACGTTCTTTCCAGTCTCCTCCTCTTCCATTGTGCTTTTTGCAGTACTGCGTTCGAGCTGACTAGCTGGGTGATTTGTGAATCATGGATCCATTGGCCCCTTTCTGCATGGAATGTTTATGGATTTAAACTTCATGGTTTAAAGATAAAGAGCTCTTCTGCAGTCCAGTACACAAGCTGACTTGAGTTTCAACTGTATAAAAGGGAAACAGAGAAGGGCACATGTAGGAGATGGAAGTGTGGGGAGAAAGCAGCAGCTAGAAGACTTTATAAGATGAAATGAACAGTCCCTAAAGATGAGTACAGTATTTTATTCCTACTTTCAGTAAGTCCTTATGAGTAGCTACTAGTCACAGAGTTCCTACCACTCTTCAAACTCTTTCAGCTGCAAAATCCAGGGATGTCTGTCATCTTCCCATGCACCTCATAGCATATAAGGTGTTGACTGATTGATGGATGTTCTAGTGTTACCTATGAGGACCCGTACCAGCTCAGAGCAAAAGTCTACCGAGTCCATGTCGTCATCAATACCAGTCAACAGTAAATACCCAGGAAAGAAAGTATGTTTCCTCAGAATACTTTCTTAGCATCTAGCAGTTTGCCAAATGTGGTGGTGTTAGTAGCCCTGGAGGGATTTTACTTCTGTATGTGTCCGGTCCCTTTTTATTTTTTTGGTCAGCATAAACTGTTAACATCCACAGCATCCTCTGACAAGGAAATTCACAACAGAATGATGCATCATGGAAAGAGCTACCTCCTTTCTTGATCAAGCCTGATCCTTTAATGTTTCTAAATTTTGCTCTACAATTAAATTCTCCTTTTCTTTTCCCTTCCTCTTTGCAGGCAATTGACAAGTATTGCCGAGTCAGTGGTGGCTTTTCTGGTGTCAAGGATGTCTATTCCTCATCTCCTACATATGATGATGTACAGCAGAGCTTTTTCCTTGCTGAAACTTTGAAGTAAGTTCTCTTCCATCTTCCTGTAAAAGGTAGCATCTAAATTGTGGAGGAATGTGGTGGCTCAACAAATAAGCTTGTCTTGTCAGGGTGGTTTATGATTTGGACTTTCTTTTTTTCCCAGCTTTAGGGTCCCAGATCAGCCCATTTTACCAGCAGAAAATACAAGCTGAATTTCCCATACAAGAAGCTTATGCTGAGAGACCTTTAGTTTTTAAGACTTCTATTTGATTTCTGGCATTACAGCAGAGGAGAGGTTATCTCCTTTTAAGAAGTTCTCTTCACAAAAGACATTTTTTTAGATATGCTGACTTGACATGTCTTATACAAGTATGTGCCATGCTCTGATGTTGTAGAACCTGTTTCTCCTGTGTATGTCACTGGAAGGGAGTAAATGCAATGGAAGTCCTTCGTGCTCTTGGATGATTTTTCTGTATTTATCCCACAACATATTTTTCTGGAATGCTTTTTGGTGTAAGCAAGAATATCAGGTGCATTTTATAACCTTTTACTTGAATATTTTCAATTCAGTCAAATCAGTAGGACACCTGTATTCCACCCTGCAGAAGCTAATGCCCTCTGTTGCGTATTTGGTTCAAGGTAAAATGTTCAAAGTCATTGGCCTTCCACCATGGGTTTTTTCAATTAATAACAAAAAAGGCTATACTAGAATATGTCATAACCTCTAACTTACGGAGATGATACATAGAATAAGAAAAACTAGTATAAAGGTAGGAATATGTTATGGGGATTTTATTAGGAGATACATTTTTAAAACTGAGCTAGTGTGTCATGGCTACTCATCTCCTTCATCATTGACACAAACCAGCTATCAAGAGCACTCTTTTGTCACACAGTTTTGATCACTCTGGTGTTTTGCCTATGAAGCAATGTCTTCTAACATGTGACAATTTTCTTGATACTCAAGTTACATCAGCAAATTTGGTAATATAGTTCTGCATTGAAATCTACCAAGATTCCTGTATTGGTTACCTCCCTGAAATCTTGTGAATTGTCTACTTTTGGAAGAAAAGTGTCTGAGTTGGCTATTCCCTACCCCCTTTTTTTTTTTTCCTCCTGTGTAACAGTTTGGAGAACGTTTTAGTTGGTTAAATCCACAGACAGAAGCCACTGCTGGCAGTGTGAATGAGGCCAGAGCTGCTATTAGGAGACGTAGTTGTAGCCACTGCTTACATATCCATACCTCTTTCTGTCAAGGCATGATGGAAGGGATGATACATATGTAGTTGCACAAATCTGTCAGCAATGAAGACTCATTAAGGTGCCCTTTCTGTCTTTACAACCCAGTGATATGACAAAAGCCAGTTGTCTGTGTGACAGTCTAGCACGGCATGCAGGCTTTGCAGAACAAACAAGGTTTCTATACAGCAGCAGAGTTTACAGTATCAGCAATATCAAATTTTCAGGTTTTAGCTGTAGCTGATGTACGTGAAGATTGATTTTATGTATTGGGAGCTCAAAATGCAGCAGGGAGAAAGCAGGTCCTGCAAGTGGTAGTACTGGTGCCTTCTTCAGGCACCACAAAAGGAGCAAAAAGGGGCTCCGAGTTCATCATGTGTAAGGGGAGATTCTGACTGTTCTATCCTTCCGCTGGTTCCTTACCAAATTCCTCTACATAGTCACAATACTTTGTTTCCCCATGTTATCATTATAAAAAGAAAGTCAGCCACTGCTACCTCCTCTGTTGTCTTCATTAATTTTATTTCACTTACTCCTTCAAGTTCATTTTCTGGAGACTAAAAGCTGTACTCCCAAAGGGAGAGGCAGCAGTTTCAAACAGGTCCAGTCAGAGAAGCAATACCTCCCCAGGAGCTGATCGTATATGATTGATCTGCCTATAAAAGCCAAATCAGAGAATGAAATCTGCTCCTAAGGGACTTCTGTGGTGACAAGGCTGACCTTTGAAGTATTGCCAGAATCCTGTCTGAATCTTAAATAATCACAAAGAGATCTGAAAATTCACTGATGCATCCCTCAGTAACTGGATGTGCTATAGTGCAAGCATTGCAAAAGAAGGCAGTTCTAGGAAGAAACTCAGAAATTTTTATTGGCGTTTGGTTTGGATCATTTCTCACTTGCAGGACAAAATGTTTTATTGGAGAGCTGGAATATTAGATGTTTGATGTTGATGCGATTGGCATAGCCAAACCAGAAACTGGTATCACCTTGAGATAAAATAGAAAACATAAGGTCAGGATAGCTCAAATGACTATGAAAATAAAGACAGAAGGGTTGGGTGTAGTGCCATGAGGAAAATTAAGATGTCCCTCAGAAAAGGGGCATAAAATGCGTGTTATGGAATGCCTGCTGTGATCTTCTCTGCTATTGATGATAACTTCTGCATCTTCATTCCCCTCAAATTCAAAATCGATACCTCTCCCAAACATGCATTGTTGCTGCTCGGATACTTTGGCTCATAAAAGACACTCAGCAAATTATAAGAGTTTGGGCAGTATGAGTGGCAAGAAGGTAGCTGTTGAGTGGGAAGGAGCAAGACGTAGAAGTAGGTTGCTTAAGTTATTCAAAGGAAAAGCATGAATCAAATGAGGAAGATTGAGGTGCTGGAGCATGTCCAGAGAAGGGCAACAAAGCTGGTGAAAGGTCTAGAGCACAAGTCTTACTTATGAGGAGCAGCTGAGGGAACTGGGATTGTTCAGCCTGAAGAAGAGGAGGCTGAGGGGAGACCTTACTGCTCTCTACAACTACCTGAAAGGAGGTTCTGGTGAGGTGGGTGTTGGTCTCTTCTCCCAAGTAACTAGTGATAGGATGAGAGGAAATGGCCTCAAGTTGCACCAGGGGAGGTTTAGATTGGATATTAAGAAAAATTTCTTCATGGAAGGAGTGGTCAAACATTGGAACAGGCTGCCCAGAGAGGTGGTGGAGTCACCATCCCTGGAGGTGTTCAAAAAACATGCAGACATGGCACTCTGGCACGTGGTTTAGTAGGCATGGTGGTGTTGGGTTGATGGTCAGACTGATGATCTTAGGGGTCCTTCCAGCTTTAATGATTCTTTTCTAGTTTTACTTTCATTAAAAAATAATGCAGCCACCAAGCCAGGAAACATGAAATTAATTATTACTCTACCCTTCATTGGTTTATTGGTGGACTTGGTAGTGTTAGGTTAATGGTTGGACTTGAGGATCTTAAAGGTCTTTTCCAACTTAAACAACTCTTTGATTCTCTAAGATGAATTTGAGTAAGATGAAACATTTCTGCTGTGGTGAAAAAGAGTCTGGAGAGCTGCAGAGGGAGAAAGCAAGGTAGGAGTAAGGAAGAAAGGAAAGGCATGACACTTTAAAGACAAATGAAAAATGTAGAGAACGAGACTAGACAGGCAGGACAAAACTGAATCATCTCAGCAATACATTTTTATCTGTAAACAGTTAATTGATGAGGAAGGGAAGAAAAAGTAGAGCTTCACGGACTGGGTTGTGCTGTGGATACAGCTGGCAAATAAAGGCAATGGGAGAATGATTGGGCAGTGACACATGGCTGTAGACAGTAGACACTACCAGCATCTGATTGAGAGAGCGAAGTAACAGCAGCCTCAGCAGAGCAAAGGCAGAACGTGTGTGCGCATTCTGGATGTGACAGAGCCCACTAAAGGGAATGACACCCCTTCCTTGTCATGTGCTGCAAGACCTCTCATTTTCTGGATGGCAGGAAAGCAAGCTGTAGCAGGAGCTGAGACGTCCTGTACACCCATGATGTTATGCTTGCACTTGCACAATCAGGCTTTCTGGAACAAGGGAAATGCCTTTTGAATTTTAGCAATTGAGTTTGGAACCCTTGACAAAGATCCCTACCACCAGTATCTCCTACAAAGTATAGCACAGCCACATTCAAAACTGTGTATTAAGAAAAAGAACCAAGAAATACTCTTCTTCCGTGTATGTCCAGAAACCTTGTTACATGCTTCATTTGCTCTGCACTGCTTTATAATGTACAACATTTATGAATCCCCTTTGCACAATATATTGGCCCATTTCTTCCCACCAGAAGCTGAACCAGCTTCCAGCATGGTGAGGAGAAGTCAGATCTCTGGCATGGCTTAGTGGGTCCTCTTGCGCTTCCTCATAATCTTTGATTTGGATTAAAGAGGATTAGTCGTTTCCAAGTGGGTTTACTCCGTTAAGAAGAATTTTTTGCCAACTTCTTCTCTGCTCCCCTGTCCCCCAGATCCTTGTGCTTGGTGTCTTGATGTTTCTTTTACATTGCAAGTCTTTGAAAGGAGTCTGAAAAAGCAAAAGTTACTTGGAAAGATTAAAATGCTGTCTTTATAACAACTTTTCATTGAAGGGCTTGGTCGCAATAAAAATGACTCTTCAGATCATTATAATAGGGAAGGTTGTGTGGGTGCTATACAAAGATTGAAAGCAAGTAACTTGTTTATAGCTTTAGCTGCTGACTGGTGGAGCCTGAAGCTGCTGTGTTGCCCCTGCCTGTCTGTTGCTCTGCTTTAATACCCACCATTTTTCCTCTCTGTCTTGATATCTAGGTATTTGTATCTGCTTTTCTCCAATGATGACCTTCTACCATTAGACAACTGGGTTTTTAACACAGAAGCTCATCCTCTGCCTGTTTTACATTTAGCCAACACCACGCTGTCAGGAAATCCTGCATATCGATAAAAACAGCTCTATGAAGAGGAAGAGAGACTGCTTTCAGCTCTGTTTTGTTTACATGGACCACTTGAGACTTTAAGCAGGAGAGGAGATAGACACTTGATAAAACTAGACCTCTGAGTCAAGCAAGTACCGGCGTGAGAAACGAAGCTCTTCAACATATAGATAAGTTAAAAGTTCTGTTTTATACATGACCAAAACATGTTAGTGTGGTATTTGCAGGACAGAGACTTTGTGCGCTTTGAACCCTAGCAAGACATGGAATCTACTGCTTATATTAAATGCAGCAGCATAAGGAAGAGGAGGCTTTCCCGTCCAGGGAGAGGAACTTGCTGCTGCTGCTGTTGGCTGTTGCAAGGAAGAATACATCGGTTGGGTTCAGATCGGGTGGGTTCCAAATACCTAGATTTTATTTTTCTTTTTTTTTTTGTGTTTGATGATGGCATGAACAAAGCAACAACAAAAGCAACATCACTGCACCAGCAGCATCAGGATTTGAATTTTTTTCTGTACCTGTCTGAATTTTCTAAGGAGCATCTGTTTGTCCAGACTGGCAGCCATTCTCAGGGCCTCTAAGCTATTAAAACTAAACTCTAAACTATAAAAAATATTGCCTCCTCATTTTCCCTTTTTAGAATAATGTTGAAATATCTGTGTTGTATGCTTACATCCAAAAAAACAACTAGTAAGCATTTGGTTTGTAGTTCACTGTCAGCAACGTGAGCTTAGATCATTTGGCAAGCTACAGTCACAGTCTGGAGCATATCGCAGGGGTAGGAAGGAGCCTAAGTTTCCCTTCCTCACAAATCCTGTCACATGGAAAAAAACATTCTCTTATTAGTCCTGGTCCTTTTAGCTAAATAAACAGAGATGACAATGTAAGAAAACAGTCTCTCATGATATATATAACAGGATACAATACATGGCACTTAAAAATGCTCCCCTTGAGCTAAGCAGCAGGAGTTTGCTGCTTTATATTTTTCCACACAATCGGGCTTTTTCCTAAAAGTTAAATTTCATTCTTTGGATACTATTTATGGAACCCTCTTTGCAGGTTATGTGTGTGACAGAAGCCCAAAGCTGCCTTTGATTTAGTTTACAAAACTCCTTTTCTTCTCAGTGCTCCGGTACAAAGCCAACATGATCTTCTTTGGAAACAACATCTCTTACATATGAGTGGAAAAAGAAACTGAAGAGTCTCTTCTTCCATTAGTTTACAAGAAATGAGATGCTGTTACCTGCATGGTTTATTTTACCCGAGTACTCCTAGGCTGGGCTGGACAGTATCACTTAAATGGAATCTGCTTCAGTCTTCACTTACTTGCTAAAAGAAGTTTTGTCTTTTCAAGTATATCTCAATCTCTTTTTTTTTTTTTTTTCTTTTTTACTGTTGTTCCAGAATCCTTACAGCTCAAATTATTCTTTTTATTTCCCTTTATACCTCTCAAATCCATTTGCCATGGTGACTGGCCCCTTTGCTGAAAAAGAGCTGTGAGGTGCTCCTTTCCCTCCTAATTAGTGCACAGGTGAATCTTTAAAAAAATCTTGATTGTGTTTCTATACTGAAGTGACTTTAAGAACTCTTCAGTGAGCTACAGCAGTACAGCATCAGATCTAAAGGGAGTGAGTGCTATTTCTCCCTCTCAAAAAATGTTTATATATGAAGTTTTATATATAAAAGCTTTTCTCTCCATCATATTTAATACATCCAACTGTACATTATAGTAGCATTTCCCCCATAAAATTTTTCTTCACTCCTTTTTGACACTAACTTAGACACAGAAATCATCACATGATCTAAGAAAAAATACTATCAGATGCTTTTTCCCAGACAGTTACTTTAGTTTAAGACATGGAAGACATAGAGCTTGGAAAAAAACTCCATTCTCAATGTTTTTACCTTCATACCAGTTACTTAGTTACTGTAATTTGTAGCAGTATCTTAAAAATAATTTGAGAATTGATAAAGTAATTGATACAGTAAATAATACTGATTCAAGTAATTGTTTATTTAAAATTAGAAGTAGCTTAATAAATGGATACTTCTTACTGGTCCCACATTAATTTATTTTTCTAATTAGTATTCAGTGACTTACTGAAGAGTTAGTCATTTTCCATTTTCCAAAGTTCAGATCTTTTGTGTTTTCAAATTGAGCTTTTTCCATCCCATGAGAACTGTTATTAGTTTAAAACTGCACTCGATTGCCTTGTTGTCCTAAATCTCACTGGGTACAAAGGAGAAAGAGGAAAAGCAGACTCTTCTGTTTAAAAAGGCACTTTCCACCCCATACGCCTCCTGATAAATGCAGATGTAGAATGGCTGCCAGTCTGTTCAGAGAAAGGTCAAGGACAGAATTCTGGAGTCCCAGAAACAGCAAACTTCTTATCATTGTTTGCTGCTCTTCCACCCCCCTCTTGTGAATTAAAGAGCGACCCTTCAAATTAATTCCTCCATGGATCCCAACGGCTTAACTCACTGCCACAAGAATGCTTGAATTGAGGACCTAAGCCATTTCATGTTATGGGATGGTATTTTTCTCGAAGCAGTTGTACAGTACTGCTATTTCTTCTTTGTGTAGACAAGCAGCAGGTACCAAATAAAGGACGCTTGTTTCTCCTTTTCCAGTTACCCCAACGGCTGTCAGTTTCTACTCTATCACTCTTTAAAATACAAACTATCCTTTTCCTCCAGAAGCTACTGATGTGCATAGTCTATCAAAAATAACGCATTTTATGGACTAATTGCTGTGTCATTCATGAATCTCTCCATCCTGAGATTTCCTAGAGCAAGCTGAGTTTGGAGGTAATGGGTTCTGAGCGAGGTGGGTGCATAATAATCAAGCACCATGGATATTGAAACTTCTGACGTGCCCTCGTTCCGAGTCCTTCACAGAGAAGTAGGTTCTGATCTGCAGAACAGCGTTATGTGCAACCCAAAGTTCAGACTGTTTTCCCTCTGGGTCTGTAAGGTACAGTAGAATATTGCCATTTTCATTCTGTTGCTGCTGTCTTACATACTTTCATGAAGATAGAGTGTAAATTTAAGCACAAAATGACTTTTTAGTCCTAGTTGTTTCCGAGTCTTGCACTGTATTCTCTAACAAAACAATCCTCGTTTTCTTTAGGTAGCTGTCCCATTTTAGCAATTTCTACAATACCCTCTCCTCCTACAGGATGAAATAAAGAACAGAAAGTCATGTATGGTTTTGGCACACTGGATTTGGGCAAGAGCCTGGAAATCCCAGAATTGTCTATTTCCCGTTTGCATGCAGTCAAAACAAGGAAGTTCAGTTCTTTTCCTAATCCAAGCCTCAAGCTTGCCTGTTGGTCAGGATCTGCTAAGAGTACTTTTTTTTTTCTAACACTTAACAGCTTGACTTTTCAAAGCCGCCAGATTTCAGCAGCTTCCATTGACCACCCTGGGGCTCTGTGTGTCCTGCAGTCAAGAAGTCAAGTTCTTAGCTTTGTCCTCTAAATAAAAACAAAACCCTTGAATAGTATTCTGGGTGTTCATTTTTGCTGCACAATATGGTCCTTTAAAATGGAATGCTTAAGAAAAGTATGAAAAATAGTAAGTATGCTGGAGTAAAGGGAAAAGCAGGTAGCTCCCTGTGCCCGTCACACCTCTGAGGTTCCTTTTAGCTCCCTACTCCAAATTTGTGGATCACTGTCTTCTACCTCCCAATCACTGATATAATCCCACCCAGTATTTTACAAGATTTGAATGTTGAGTATCCAGGTTCTGAAAAGTGGATATAATTACACACTCCCTGTAATGCCATCTTTTAAGATTAAAGGTCTACCCTGTGCTGACTTACAGCTAAGCAAAGCCCTATCAGGCTCTCTTTTATGATCTCCTCTTCTGTCCCTCAGGAAGTGATACTACAGACCTTCATAATGTGACTCGTCCTAGTTTGAATGGAGAAGGGGTTAATAGCATTAACATTACAAGGATCAACAATGTAACCTGGCATCCACAGAAAATGGTGAGGCGGTTTACATCTCAGGGCTGTAGTAACAGGCTTTTAGCAAATTGAGCCTGTTACGTACATTAATAAGTCTAGTCCATGTTTTTAAGGGGACAAATAAGAAACAGGCTTCTTGTTACCAGAGAAAAATGAAAGCAAGCTCTTGATCCACACTGTAGTTTGGAGATCTGTTCACCCTGCTAAGACAACCCTCTTTTGCTCCTTGAATTTTGAGAAACAGTCTTCTGACTCAAGAGTTTCAGTTGCCATACAACGAGGAAACCCAACGTCTTTTGCAAGTTATGTGCGTACAACTGTAGCAGGGATGATAAGCACTAGCTGCTTCGGCTGCCAGCCCCTTCTAACAAACTGCTCTGTAATTGCCCAGAAAAGTTGGGAACCACCGAAGTCAAAGGAGTCAGCCTGACTTATTATGGTGAATTGTTGCCTTTAATCCTAATTGCTTGGTGGAAGTTGGATTTGCATTCTGCCTTTATTCTTGCTTTGTCTAAAACTGACAGATTATTTTTGCTCCAAAATAATAAAAGGGCAAAAGTCTACCTTCTGATGTGGAAACCTTCTGCCTCTGACCTGGAATCCTGCATATGTACTTTTTACAGATTAAAAATAATATTGTATATAAAAAAGATTGAATAAAGAATGTCTTTAAGTGAAAAAGGTGCGTTTTGTGTCCCTTACCTCCAATAGCAACCTTCTGTAGCATTGGACTGTGAAGCTGATCCTACTTCATTGGCTTGGTGGTGCTGCAGCTTTTCTGCAGCTCTACTAGGGACTTTGTCAACTTAAACGTGTATCAAGATCCCCCCCTGTTGCAAAATTAAACCCCTGTACCCCTTGCTTGCTTTTAATAGGTCATTGTAGTGTTCAAATTTTTCTCAAGATGTAGCTAAATGTACAACTGTTTGAGGCTGTTTCCTGTGTGCTGTTGTGAAAGCCACCAAATCTCACAAAATTTTGAGATTCCTACCTTTTTGTTAAATTTGTGTCAAAGTGGCTAAAAAGTTCAAAGATTCTTTGATGAGGGTAAAGGGGGCAGGCAGATAAGCAGTGCTACTAAATAAACTTAATTTTCCTAAGACACCAGGTTAAAACTTCAGCTTCTCTTGATACTAAATAGCCAGTGAATTGGGCAATTAAGTCTGTCCATCCATTCCTCTGCCCTCTGTGAAAAGGAAGAAGTTTGTAATTGTTTAAATGTTGTTCACAGGGAAGTTGATATGAGGAAATGGATTCATGTGAACCTATTTTCCCCCTGCACCTTTAAATTCACTGGAACTGCTGCTATAGCTCTCTGTTTTGCAGTACAGCAGATGAATAACCAGATTTGCTTTCTGATTCACATTAACTGTAGATAATCCTTACTGTTTGACATCACCCATGTTGCTCATACGCAGTACCTTGTTTTCATGGCGCGCCACGACCGCCATCCTGTGCGTCTTGTTTCACTGCTTTATATCCAATGCCCAACCTTCCCAGGGTGCTTCTGCCTCAGGATGCAATGACCTCCTTCAGTATTACTTCATAAGAGAAAATTGTTTCCAAAGTGCCATGATTCAGTGCAACACATGACACCAGGTATACACCTGCTGCCCTGGTATGCCATCCATCTTGAGATCCAGTTATGCGTTCAGCTGTTGTTCCCTAGCTTTCCACACAAGCGCTGCGTGTTCATGATGCACCCCGCTTCCTACCACAGTGCCGCTACCAAAGCAGTGTCTTTTGCATCCATTGGTCTTCCTGTGGTGAGCTCAGCCCTTAAGTCACCCTCACTGAAATTCACTTCTTGCATCAAAGCATGTTTGCTACCTCTATCCATGTCACACCATCTCAGCCACTGAGCCCTAACGCACAAAACCTTGCCTCCTGCTCTAGTACTACCAAGCTCTCTGTCCTTGTGTATAACATTTTGGCCAATACCGAAGGCTTTGTTACTGTCCTCGCTGTTCTTCAAATGGGATCCTGTCCTTTGTGGTTGCATTGCATTGTCTCTGCCTCTTCAGTAGTGAAGTGTTCCACCCCTCTATTCCTACCTCTTCTGAAACACACTTTCTTTGCATGTCCTCTGTCGGAGGATAGGTAGCAAATATAATTTTTTATTTCTCCTTTGGCACTCTGCCTGCCTGTGTCATCCCTGTCCCCCCCCTTCCCTTGTAGACTCTGTGATTGTGTGTGCTCCTTCCTGGAGACCATGTGCCTTTGCTATGCATATTAATTAGCTGTATTTAAAAATCCTGAAATTAATCCTTAATGGGTTATTTTTAGCCTTCATCTTGTAGCTCTGGGAGTTGGCTTCTCTCAGTGCAAGGCTATAGGCATTCTGTGGGCTTTGGAAAGGAAACGAACTCTATTTGTGTTGGTTCACATGTGGGATGTGTGAAGGTTGTTGGTGGTGTGCTTTTTTTTTTAATGTGAAGAGCAAGAGTCTTTTTGACAACAGTATTTCAGGCTGAGCAAACTCCCCTGTGAAAAGGTTTGAGAAGAGCAGTCACTCATATAGCCAAGCTCCTTACGGGTAAAAATTCGGGGAAGGATTTGGGGAGGAAGAAAAAAGCACTGTGTGTCCATGAGTACCGACAGTTTCATTGTTTTCTTTCTTGTATGGTTTCCATTGTACAAGTAGTTATAGGCGACAGGTATGCTGTCTGTCTGTTACCATATAAAAAGGATGAGCTGCTGCATGACTGAGAAAATAACATCATGTGTTGGTATGGGATCACATAGAAGTCCCATGTGAACTACATTATGATACAGCCACAAAAAGGAAGAATGCCCCTAAGTCATTTCTTCCACAACCTGGTGCTGCATCTGTCTGCATACCCATCTTTTCACCAATCCGTGCTGAAGCTTCAGCAAGGAAATCAGTGGAGGAAGCCCCAAAGAATACGAGTGGATGCCGGCAGTCTGCTACATCACCTGCGACGGAGGCCTGTGCATGGGTTCCAGGAGGTGAGGTGTGGGAAGATTTCTCATGTGGACAGGTAGACCCATCCATGACTGGTGTGTGGATCATGCCCAGCATTCCTGTGAATCCTTCTACAGAGCTTCTGGCTTAATATGATCCATCTGTGAGGCCACAGAATGTATTTTGAAGAAAAGAGTCACTGAACATGCAGAATTACTTGGGATACCAAAACCAAAAGCTTTCAGGGTAAGCAGATGCTACTTTTTATGAGATATATCATTCTGCAGATGAAGGATGTACCGTACATCTCATGTACTCATTACTGAACCTCAGTAATGTATGCAGTACTGCATCTTGATTAATTTGTCTTGAAAATATGAAGTTGAGCACAAGAGCTGCACAGTGGATAAGGAACTGGATAAAGGAGAAACAATGAAGTATAAAATGGAGAAGGAAACTTCTAGGTGTTTTAGTGAATGTCACTAAATCCTGGTACTATGACAAATCTTCTGTAATAGCAAGAAGAATTTGTTCGCAGCAGAAGAAAGTTAGGAAGAATTGTCAATAAAGAGAATGAAGGATCAGATAATCTTGAGGCCTGGAACAGCAGAAGACAAAAGAAATTTAAAATGTCAAAAGGCAAACTTGTTCCTCCAGGGACTAGGAATAAAACCTTTCACTATAATCTGGGACTGTTGTCAGTCTGAAATCATTAACGTTAAGAAAAACCTGAACGTACAGTCAGCCATAATGACACAGATCACTAATGCAAGGTGAAAAAAAGCAAGTGAAAATAAAAAAAAGCTGTGCTGGGTCAAAACTAAGGTCTGTCTAACCTAGCATCTTGGCTCAACACTGACCAAGAACAGATTCCCATAGAAGAGTAGAAAAATAAGTATGTATTGATACTTCACAAATGTACCCTGAAATGATCTGCAGCTTCCTGAGCCATAGGTGGTATCTTTGTATTTAACAGCCTTTGACATACAGGGTGGGATGGTGGGGGGATGTTCTTATGAATTAGTCTGGTCACTTACTGAATCAATGGAAACTTTTTAGTGTGCAGAACAAGCTCTGCCGAAAAGCCTCATGGTGTTGGCAAAGCATGCATGCATCAAAAGGGTATTTCTGATGAAACTGAAAAAGTATCAGTGTTATACAAAGCAGGATGAACCAATCTGAGATATGGCATATGGTTCTGGTCACCCATATTTAGGAGGGCTTGTCTCAGGGGAACAGGTGCAAGACAGGAGTATTTAGGCTTACCAGGGAATAGAGAGTTTGTGTCAAGAGAGTTGAGAAGAAGAGTTTAGCCTGGCAAAATGGAAGACTGACACAGGGGATAATTGCTGTCCACAACACATCAAGTGGTGGATCATCCTGGGAGAGAAAAAAGCTGTTTTTCCTGGAGGACAAACCTGGCAAAAAAACCCCACACAAACTGATACCTGCAATATCTGAATAATTTCTGACAACGAGGTCCTAGAAGTAGCAAACATGTTGATCAGCTGAAGAAAAGAACGATGTTGTGTGCTTGCCTGCAATTTCAGGTACCTGAATCAAGGATATAGCAGGTCCCTTCCTGTCCTACATTCCAGAGCTCCTATGGGAGCTCTATATCTAGGGCTGAATTTACAAAAGTGCTTTCCTTTGTGCCATTATCTGTTTCTAGTGCAGGGCAAGTGTAAAGTGCCATTGGATCAGAAAAAAAGCCTTTATTATCTACATGGATTGGAGTAATTGGTTCATGTTTGCTTTGCTGGTTGAGTAATGATGAATAGAAAATCATCAAAATACTTGCTATTAACTTTTCTAACATGGTTATCCGTTTAGCTTTCACCACTGAATTTGCTGTGGCTAAATCAGAAACAGATTGCAATGTGTTGAAACACAGTGCTATCAGCATAGGACACCAATCTCTTTTATGTAAAGCATTTGTTACTGAACAAGAAACAAGGAATACGATACTAAAATAGAAAAGAGTGGTACAGCCCGCAAATAAAGTCCTTTGTGCAATGATTCTTACACAGCAAAATAAGTAAAGATCATGAGTACCCTCAGAGAGATAATATCTGAAGATACAGTCTGTTGCATGCACTTATATTCTGGTTTTCCCATATTTATATATGCAGATTTCTGGCATAAGCTCATCTTGTCCTTTATTTGGGTACATATCCCATTATTACTTCAGGTGCTTTACGTCTGTGGGTTATTTCTGTACTAATTAGTGTTTATATCAAGGGATTTCCCTGACAGTTCTGTGGCATTTTTGCAAGTGTACTTTTAGATCTCCACTGATATATAGTTACGCCTTTTGTATGCTTCAGCCAGGCAAATAATTTCAAAGAATCCATACATTATTGCTGTTAGTACGCTCAAATCTTAGAACCAGTGTTACTTGGGCAACCATGTATATCAAACTAATACTACAGCCTGCTAAAACCTTATGCCAAGATCCTGTGAACTTAGACACTGTATTCCTACTTGTGTCACAGCAAGGTTAGGTTTTCAGGTTCTCATTAGGTATTTTTCAGCTGAAGTGGAAATTTTCCCCAGCAAAAGAATCCCCAAAATCTTTGCATATCCACCAGTCATCAACTTGTGGGATTAATTGCTTTCCTCTGAAGCAGACTTTGATGGGTTCAGTGGCAAAACGGAGAAATTTACTGCCACATCCAGGAGACAATGTTACATTGGTTTTTTATTACCTTAAATAATACACAAATACTGCTTTTCCAGGTGTGCAGTCTAAGTAAACCTTTCTACATACTGCCTCTGATTTCCTCCAGTTACTGCTCATGCTATTTCTTAATAGAGCAGAACTCTATGGGGAAAACACGTCAACCCCTTCACAGAGCACAGTGCATAGCCCTGGAGATGTTCCCTCTGAACAGGTTATGTTCGATGCCAGGTGCTTGTTAGCTGCAGCAGAAAGATGCTCTGCCCGCATCCATATTTTACCCCTGCAGTAGAAATTTCTCTGCCAGCTTGCGCTGTTGGGGAAAGGGCACTGATGCGGCTGGCTGTACTCTGATGCTGGTCCCACCTTTCTCACCTCTCTGCTTGCTGCTGTATTCTCTCTTCAAGGCATATCTCAGCTAGTCAGCCCAAAATTTGAAAGTCATGATTTGGTTTCAGTAATAGTCCAGGCTTAACTTCCAAAATGGTGACATTTGATCATTAGGTTCATATGTCAGAGACTCATTGTCTCCCAAATGCTGAACATCCTTTGCCCACTTGCATGTGTAACACCTGATGTAGCTGACTGACCAGGATGTATGGAGTCCCCTGTTCCAGGAGCCAGCAAGGCTCAGCAGACCCAGTCTGCCCTGAACAGATTAGGAAATCAACACAAAGGTTGGTGGCGAGTTTGTGATGTGGGACATGAATTGTGACTGTGAGGAGCCTTCTTCCTGGAGGGGCCTGAAGGGAAGGGAGGGTCTGGTAACCTCTGTGGACACTGTGGGATTTCAACTGGCTCCAGCTGAGAAAAGACTATAGTTTAGTTTTTAGCTGCTTGACAACCCCAATTTTTCAAAAACTCTGAGTCATGCTGCAAGAATTAAGAGATTGCTTCTAAGTTTGAGGATCTTTTTCCATGTCTTAAGGGTTTTATTTTTATCTTGTGCCTTTGGGTCACTCATAGTTTAATATTTCCAAGCCCTTCCCTTCCCTTGTCTTCCAGAATGATTAAAAACACCCCTTAAAAATAAAAGAAAAAGAAAACTTGGCATATCTCCCAATCTGGCAGAGGTTCCAGCACTGTATACCAGCATCATGAAATAATCAGGAGTGGGCACTGCTGCATTGAGCTCACCCTGAGCACTGCTACAAATGCTAAAGTAAGGGCAACTTGCTTTTTGGAAAGCAAATTTTTTTAAACTTAAATCTGATATAGACATGGATCTTCATTCCCCAGACATACCAGGCAATTTCTCTTGTTGACTGCTCTGGTTCAAGCGCAGACAGTTGGCAACATCCTGCTTTTAGTGAGACAGCTCACAGTAACCAAGTACAAAACACAGTGCTGAATAACATGACATCCAAGTAAAATGTTCTGTGACATAAATGTGAGGTCCCACAAGTACTTTGGGTTCTTGCACTGATCTTTATACAGGCAGGTTTATTTTTCCACTCCCAAGTGAATAATGAACGAGATTCATGAACTTGGCCTTAACTCCATCACCTGTAGTTCTTCCAGCACTCGCTGCAGGAGTACTGGAGGGAGAAGGGACGGGAGACACTTTTTTAAAGCCCATACTACATATCTGTCTGTACAGAGAGGCCCATGCAGACTTCCAGTGTATTAACCAATTTGTCCTTAGACAGGAATGGAAAGCTAGACAGCAGCACTCTGTGTTTGGGAGATTCTTCCAGATGTTATCTGGGGTGTGCTCTTGTTGTTCTGTTGTCACAGCTAAACATGGCGTTACTCCCACTTGAGCAATCTTTAGAGAATGAACCAGAGACCTTTTCTTGAAATAGATGCATCAAGCCATTCCCCTAAAGCAACATTGTGAAATTTTGACTTGTAAGAGGGCTTGCAAAGCACTCAAGGATGTTAGCAGAAGAGGAGGTGAGATGAATACTTGCATGAATACTGGACATGATATATGAGAGTTAATCCCTCGGCTCTGTTTGTCTTGACACCCAGTAGTAGGCAGCCTGCACCAGCAACCTTGCACTGTGTTATTTATGATAAAAGTGCAGGCTTTGTGAATGCAGAAACTCAGCAGTCAGAATATTAAATCGGACTTCACAGAGCAAGTGAGGGGAAACTATCGCTAAAGATACCATCTTGTGGTAGTAAGAGGTACAGACCAACAAAGCCAGCAGATTTAAATTGTGTGAAGCAAGCATCAATCCTATCAAATAGCTGATCATAAACTCCTTCCTTTGCAAAGGATGCCACCGATGAATAAGTACTAGGCTCAGGTCTGACTCAGCCCAAGAGCTGCAGGGAGGGGACACACAAGAAAAATCACAGGTTTATACTGCACTCACCCCACCCAGCGTTGGTCTTGTCCAAAACACCTTCCCCTGTGAAAGGGTGGCAAGATCAAAATGCAGTCCTGGTCCTGCCCGGTGGCCACTTTCCAGCTGCCTTTCCACTACAGCAGGAAGCTTTGCCCTCAGTACCTCTGCCACCAGCAGCCTGGGCCCTGATGTCCAGCACACATTCCAGAGCACAGCGCATCTGCCCGCTCCCTGCTGTTCCTACAGCCCAAGTCCAAGCACAGAGATGCTGACCGTACAGCCGGGGGGAGGAGATCCCAGCGGGGATCTTTGTGCTGCAGTGGGACCTGGTCAATTTGCAGTCTATCGCAGTGCATGTTGCAAGAGCTAACCTGCTGTGACATTTTCTTATTTCCTTTCCCTCATAGCAACACCATGAACAAAGAGTACAAGGTAAATGAGTTCATCATAAAAGTAACTACTTTCTATCTGTAAATTTATAACTAGTAAATTTAAGAGGGCTGAGGAAAGTCCCTAGAAGAAAACTTGCAACACTGAAAAATGGCTGCCTCAACCACTTCTTACAGGCAAAACCTACCGTGCTGTGCTCAGCGTCAAACAGTTTTCACATCTTGATTATTCCTTGTGGCTGGCCAGAAAGACCACATTGCTCTAGCAATACCCGTGTGCCAGAGTTTATTTCAAGATCCTCATAGACAAGAGACATCAATTGCAAGATGGACCAAAAGAAGCCTGCCGTGAGAGTGACAGTCTTGAACATAGCAGTGGGTATGTTCCTTATGTCATCAGCATGTAGAAGTGTGTAGAAAGCCCAAGTACATGTAAAAATCCAGTGTGCTTTTGGTCTAGATTAATTAAAAAGCTTACATACCTAAAGTTGCATGTGGGATTATCCGAAAAAATGTATACCTAGCTCCTGATGAAATCACCATGTTGAAAAATTGGAGATGCAAGAATATTTGAAAAAGAAAATAGCATGTAATGAGAAACTGAAGGTGGTCCATTCATGTAATTTTTTACAAAAAAATATGAAGGGATGAGGTGATTACAAAGTATGTAAGTACCTTTACTAGGAAGAAACTTCAAAGTTCTCAAAAGCTTTTTATTCTAGTAGAGAAAGCATAACAAGAAATCAAAAGCCAGAAACTGAACCTTGACAAATCCAGACTGAAAAATAAGGTATAAATTTTTAACAGTGAAAAGGCTTAATCACCAAGCAAAGTGATACGTTCTTCTTCCCTTGACACCTATGGATGAGATCTGGATGCTTTTCTGTATTACATGTTTCAGCCAGGCCCAAGTTATTACGCTCAGTGTGGAAAGATTATGGAGAGGTTCATATTGAGTGAACTCAACAGGCAAGTGCAGGTCAACCAGGGGATCAGGCCCAGCCAGCATGGGTTCATGAAAGGCAGGTCCTGCTTGACCAACCTGATCTCCTTTTATGACCTGGTGACCCACCTGGTAAATGATGGAAAGGCTGTGGATGTCATTTACCTGGACTTTAGCAAAGCTTTTGACACCATCTCCCATAATATTCTCCTTGGAAAGCTGGCAGCTCATGGCTTGGATGGGCATACTCTTTGCTGGGTAAAAAACTGGTTGGGTGGCTGAGCCCAGAGAGTTGTGGTAAATGGAGTTAAGTCCAGTTGGCACCCGGTCACAAGCAGTGTTCCTCAGGGCTCTGTTTTGGGGCCAGCCTTGTTTAATATCTTTATCGATGATCTGGATGAGGGGATTGAGTGCACCCTCAGTAAGTTTGCAGATGACACCAAACTGGGTAGGAGTGTTCATCTGCTGGAGGGTAGGAAGGCTCTACAGAGGGATCTGGACAGGCTGGATCGATGGGCTGAGGCCAACTGTATGAGGTTCAACAAGGCCAAGTGCCGGGTCCTGCCCTTTGGTCACAACAACCCCATGCAATGCTACAGGCTTGGGGAAGAGTGGCTGGAAAGCTGCCTGGCCGAAAAGGACCTGGGGGTGTTGGTAGACAGCCGGCTGAACATGAGCCAGCAGTGTGCCCAGGTGGCCAAGAAGGCCAACAGCATCCTGGCTTGTATCAGGAATAGTGTGGCCAGCAGGAGCAGGGAGGTGATTGTTCCCCTGTACTCGGCGCTGGTGAGGCCACACCTGGAATACTGTGTCCAGTTTTGGGCCCCTCAATACAAGAAAGACATTGAGGTGCTGGAGCGTGTTCAGAGAAGGGCAACAAAGCTGGTGAAGGGTCTGGAGCACAGGCCTTATGAGGAGCGGCTGAGGGAACTGGGGTTGTTTAGCCTAGAGAAGAGGAGGCTGAGGGGAGACCTTATTGCTCTCTATAACTACCTGAAAGGAGGTTGTAGCGAGGTGGGTATTGGGCTCTTCTCCCATGTAGTTAGCGATAGGATGAGAGGAAATGGGCTTAAGCTGCGCCAGGGGAGGTTTAGGTTGGAAATTAGGAAAAATTTCTTCACGGAAAGGGTAGTCAAGCATTGGAACAGGCTCCCCAGAGAGGTGGTGGTGTCACCATCCCTGGAAGTGTTCAAAAAACGGGTAGATGTGGCACTTGGGGACATGGTTTAGTCTAGTCTACCCTTGACTGGTTTAGTGTGGACTTGGTAGTGTAGGTTAATGGTTGGACTGGATGATCTTAAAGGTCTTTTCCAACCTAAACAATTCTATTCTATTCTATTCTATAATGGTCCACCTGGAAAAAGAGGTCAGCTCTTCTAGTTAGCACCAGTGGATGTACTAATTAATGACTAAATGGGCTGCTGAACAAATTCTGTAGAATCTTTGCTAGCCTGTGCACCATTGGACTGTCCTGGCATTTGTCAAGCAGAAGTGCTAAAAAGGCTTTGACAGCAAAACCAAGATCAAACAAATCCCTCAAAATGCAGAAGAAAGTGATCTGAAATATCTGTAATATCTGCAAAATCTTCAAGATTAAAATTATATTGCTAATATCAAATGCAAAAACTGCTTTGCCCTCATGCATTTTGTTTTCTTTTAACTTTCTAGGCTGGCTTTCCACATCTTAAGGCAGCAGCAAAAACAGTCTTTCTTTGCCTCAGTGGTCTTCTACAATGCATATTAAGCATTTTGATGGAAGATACTGTATAGTGTAAGTGCTATTGCAGAGCAGTGCTTAACTTTCAGCACTCATTCTCTACAGACCTCTTTCCCACCCATTCCTATGACTCTGCAGTTGTGAGAGGAGAGATGCCAGGTGTACTTGGAGAAACCAGGTTTGTAGACATACTTTTGGTGCCTAAAAAAGTTCTCTGCATTTTTTTTATATGGGAGATGAACTTGACAAGAAAAATGTAACCCCACAACTCCCAGTTCAAACCAGTCTGTTAACTGAGCACCTCACTGTTGGGAACTTGTGGCTATTTGACAACAAACCCCCTACCTGCCTAATCAACACTCACAAAATTGAGCGGCACCTGTATATGACCAAGCTGGAGATTTAATATATCTTCTTTATTTTTAGCTACTGTTCTTTTCCCTTTCTTAGACTGGTCCTCAACTACTTAATATTCAGTGCTTGCTGCTAGCACTGGAGAGGCACATTGTATTTAAGAAATGTGAGAAGTTTAGTTATGTGAATGAGGAACTTCTAGAAATGACAAAACATTGGTATGAGAAAGAAATCCATGGCACGGCCACACATGAATTCCAGTTATCCAGTGGTTTTTGAACTTAGATGGAGATGCAGATGGAGAGCTTTAAAGAGGAAGAGCATTACATGGGACTACAGGGGTCATGACAAGAACTGGTGAAATGAGAACTGGTCTTTTGAAATGCATCCTACTGTATTCCCACTTTCCAAATTAGCTTTACAGTGACTATATTATACCTAGATGTATAAAAGTGACAGATTTTTCAGGTTAAGAGACCACTTTTACTCTGGTTTCCTACATAGCAGAGGCTATACAAAATGTTTCACATTGTGATTCTGCACCAAGCCTATGAATTGAGCCAAAGCTTTAAAAAAAAAAAAAAGCAGTTTTGATTTAAAGATCGCAATTGAGAAAGTTAACAATTATTTTGTGGTATTTATCATTTAGTCTGTAGTAATTCATTTAACGTCATAGTGTAAAATGACAACTTGTAAATCAAACTTCATCCAATAATAAATCAAAACTTTTATTGTTATTTGAAATCTGCAATGCACTCAAAGTACCAATGTCATGCTTGTCTGACAATATGGGTTCTTCATAAAAACATGCTCATTGGCATTTGCTATCCAACTGCCCTCTACTGACTGTATCCTATATTAATGATATCAACGCCAGGCATGTATTTCCAGTACTGACATGATAGCCGCTTTTGCTTCTCTTCCTTTGGAGCTTCTTCAGTATTCCTAAATTTATTAAAAATGTGCATTCATAGCTTAGAGTTCCCGGTCCATTTTAGCAAGCAAAAATCTATTCCTCTCTGGTGACAAAATATTTAACAGCAAAAGGTGGTCTTTAAACTTGGCTTTTGTACCTGCTGGAACCAGAAGTAATTAATTTGTCTGTAGCATGTAAGTATTGCTGACATATCTTTGCTACATCCCCCTTTTCTACATGCCTGAAGGGTAAATAAACACCGTTTCAGCAAAGCAGCCTTAACATTTTTTTTTCTTTTCCAGCGTGTATACCTAAGTAAAATTCTTCTTACTGACTGTGATCCTGTTGACAGTGGAATTTCATTGATAACCAATAGTTTGCTTTACTGATTGCCAACAAACTAATTAAATTAGATGAATGGTCCTGGCCAGCTAGCTTAAAAAATAGTAAGGTTCCTTCGTACTGATCGAGTACATTTTGTAGTCACTTTGCTAACCTGCCAAGCATAAGAGTATATAAACAAGTTACTGCGAAGTAGACTGAAGTGTAAACCTGCAGCAGATCAACTGCTTTGCAGTAAGCGTGCCTGTTCTCCCTCTCGGTATCCCTTCAAATATCTTAATTGGCTTGTGGTTGTTATCGGGTAACCACACGCACAGGCTCCCTTGGTGACTGCCGAGCAGCAGGCTAACATGTTTAGGTACCCACCCCCTCGGGCCTTCAGGCCTTTTTTATTGCGGACGCTCTGCCATTTTGGGCAGATACCTGAAGCGAGAGGCAAGACAGGTGCAAACCTGAGGGTGCGTGGTGAGGACGGCTAACCGGGTCCATCTCTCCTCCTCACCTTCTGCCGGCCCTCCCTGCGCCTTGGCACCAAGAAACCCAAATAAAGAATTAAAGGCGTAAAAATCTGCACTGCACCGCAAAAATATGACTAAACCAAAATAGAAGGAGAAGGGAGCTCCTGAGGGGAGCGGCGGGAGGGACGGGCCAGGCGGGGCCCACTCCGGCGCTGCTTCTGTCAGGGGGCGGCAGCCGCCCTCCCCCTGCCCGGGCCTGAGGTCGCGGCTTCTCCCAAATACCTTCCCCGACGCGTCGGCGCTGGAGGCGAGGGGAGCGCCCAGGAGGCCGGTGCACCCCGGGCCGTCCTCCCACCTCGCTGCCGTGGGGCAGGTTTTTAGATGCTCAGGTGCCAGGAGGAAGGGTTCCCCTCCCTGCCCTCCATCCCCTGGGGCCTTGGCCCCTGGCGAGCACAGGGACTGCGTCTGCCATGGAGGGGGTGCTCAGCTCAAATTTACCAGGCAGTGGGATGAGGGAGTGGGTCGTGTTTGTGCTGAAAGGTGGTTCCCTGGGATAGCCTGTAGGGCCAAGAGCATCCTCCCTGCGGATTGACAATCTGGGTGGTAATTACTGCCGCTCTGCAGTCTCATTTAGGGTCCATTCATGGGTGGTCTCCAGATGGAAGGAGAGAAAGAGCTGTGCGTGGCCATTTTCAAGGAGATCTCAGGAAGGGATCTCCCCACTGACATCTCCAAAGGTGAGGATTACACCAAGTTAATTAAACTAGAGCTTAGTAAAGGCTCACAGTCTCTAAGTCCCTTTCCTTATCTTGCCTTCTTGCTGAGCATTCATGTTGGCTTCTTTTTCATTAAGATGATGAGGCCAGTACTGGGAATGAAGATGACAGTCCCCTGGCAGATGATCCTGAGAACATGAAACAATATGAGACATTACTGGAGGCATTTAAAGATAATGCTTTCCAGAGATGTAGCAAGGCAGAGGCCTATGAGAGCCAGCACGTGTCAGAAATGCACCAGCAAGACCTCCTTGGGGAGAGGCAGGATGACAGCATTCATCTACAAAAGGCCCTTGCGGGCCTCCACAGCATCCTTCTCCACCCAGAAGATGCTATAAGAGACAATCTGGATACAGTGAGTGTGAGGAAATCGTCAGTCAGACATTGCATCTTCAGCAGCGTGAGACATCCCAGACAGAGAAACCTCACAAATGTCCCAGATGTAACAAGGGCTTCAGGTGGTGCTCTGATTTAATTAAGCACCAGAGAACCCACACAGGCGAGAAGCCTTCATATGCAGTGAGTGTGGGGAAAACTTCAGGGTGAGCTCCCACCCTACCTTCCACAGGAGAATGCACACAGGAGAAAGGCCCTACCGTTGTCTCAAATGTAGGAAAAGGTTCAGCCAAAACTCTCACCTTAGAAATCACCAGAGAGCCCACACTGGTGCGAGGCCCTTTGAATACATGCAGTGTGGAAAAGGCTTCAGGGATTTCTCAACACTTGCCCAGCACCAGCAAACCCACACAAGCGAGAAGCCCTGTGTGTGTTCCCAGTGTGGGGAGTGCTTCAAACACAGTGCTCATGCCAACAGACACCAGCAAGTCCACACAGGAGAAAAACCCTTTATGTGTGCCGAGTGTGGGAAGTGCTTCCAAAACAAGACGCACCTCAAGCAGCACCGTAAACTTCACCTGAAATAGACAACAAGACAGCATTTCCCTTGGGTGTGCACAATGGTGCCTTGCCGTTCAAAAAAAAAAAAAAGAAAATCAGTTATGAATTCTATGGTGTGATTGAAAGAAGGAAGAAGCCACCAAGGGGAGGAGAGGGTCTCTGTCACAGTACAAAGAGGTTGCTGATGAGGTGGGAGGAGGGTGGCAGGGTAGGGGCAGAAGTGGGAATAAGCTTCCCGTCAGCAGGAACAGCTTGTCCTGGGGATTGAAGGAAGGGATGTGGTAACAAGAAATAGGAAGTTCAGCAAAGGAGGAATTTGGTGCTTAGAAATCTGATTGTTGAGAGCATGGTCCTTGGAGAGATGAAAAGATCCTACTGTCTTACTGAGAAGGCAAAAATGACAAAGCAGGCTTCAGCAACAGGAGCCTGCATTTGGGAAATGAGTCACTTACTGAACTGCGGAAGAAAAGTTGTCCTTTATTCTCTCTGGCAGCATGTGTAGGTATTTTAGGAGCTCTGTTAAACCTGGGCAAAGATGTCCCAGTTTTCTGGTACGTGTTATAATGTTCTGGCTCTTTGATGTGTTAAGTGCCTTCCCCTATTAAATAGCAGCTCTGCTTCTGTTGTTCTCCCCCTTCCTTTCCTGCTCTATTTCCATTTGCCCAGAATGTCCTTTCTACTACTTCAGTGACAAAGCAGCCATGGCTGCGCCTATCATTGGTCTCACAGGACATTAGGATGAAATCTCACTAGCCTAGAAAAATAAAGGGTGTTACTCTTTGTTAAACACCTTTTTGCTTCTCTGAGCAGGGTTTGATAACCGTCTTCAGCAGTATTTTGTCTTACGCATCCTCAGAGCCTTATTCAACCCTGGAGGCAGCTGAAATAACTGTGTATATGTAAATATATGGAGCTGATTTGTAACTTTACTAGCAGCACTCAGAGGGCTGTGAATTTTACGTAACTGGGAGTCTTTTGGAGGCTTATGGCCAGCGCAGAGCCTTCTGCCTAGGAACAGAGTGCAAGCGGGCAACTGGAAGGGAGTGGAGTATGAACAGTGGTGACTGGAGGGAAACAGACTGCACACGGAGGGGCCCAGAGGGGAATGGAAGTGGAAGTGGAAATAGAACAGGAGGGAACCGGAGGGGAACAGAGTATGTACAGAGGGGAATGGAAAGGAACCATCTGGTGAGAAAAAAGCCAACAATGCAGGAGACTGGAGGGCAAAAGAACATGAATGGTGAGGCTCAAGGGGAAGAAGGCATGAACAGAGGAGCTGTAGCTAAACATATTTTTGCCAGAGAGGTCTGGACAGAATGAGAACGTGAAGACCCAGGCCCACTCCCTTTCCTCTGCATCATGTCTCTAACTGCAAGAGAAGAGGCCTCGGCTGTCCTCGGCCAGTTTTGCAGACACTCGTACCTAACCTTCCACAGAAGTTCACCAGCTGCAAACTCCTTGGGTCTCCACAGCCAGACAAATGGCACGCCTGAGCTGAGGTCTCAGCTGTCCCCTGCTCTGCCTGCCCTCTAGACAGCTGGCTTTTGCTCTCTCCATTGGCCAGCCTGCAGCCCCAGAGCCCAGTGTAACTGGGGTAACAAAGGTTTTGGGGATGGATCACACTGAGACACCCCTCTCCCTGGCCGCTGCCTCCCTCCTCACCTCTGTTCAAAGAACACCTGTGTTCCTGAAGCCCCAGGAGGGCAGTAGGATACAGGGGTTAGAGCAGGACTGCAAGTTTGAGTTCTGATGGTGTGAGGGCAGGGGGGCGAGGGGGCTCAGAGAGAAAATTTAACATGATGTTGAGACGTAAGGGTCTCCTAGTAGGGGTTATACAGCTGGTTAGCAATCCTCACCCTGATGTGCTGCTTGTCTGCCGTGAGCAAACTCAAATGTGTTAAATAATGTCTTTTATCTGTTTTTAAACTCCAGTATACACATCAGTTTGCTTGGCACAGATTCTATCCAGGAGTTCACAATTCCAAATTTAATTTTCAAGTCCCTTATTATTTAAGGTTGCTGCAGAACTCCTCACTCTCCCTCAATCTCTAGAGGAGTTATCAGCTGACAGTGTAGGAGGGGACGGGTCTCCTTCAGCATGGGATAGATCTGTGTGCTCACCAATAAAGGAGGAACTCTGATGGAGGTGTTAATAGTACTGCTTGCTCAGTGGAGAAATGTGAAGAAATTGACGTGGTTATCTGTGAAGCAATAGCATTCAAATCACATCCATGGTACTAGTTTGCTGAGTGTTTACAAAACCTTCAATGAGAGCTTGGAAGAACTTATTTCTGTGTCCCCAGAATATGACTGGAAGTTCTGGTGGCTGGTATTCAACTGCTTCGGATCTTACATACTTAACCCCCCCCGAAAAATACTTCTCTCAGAATTGTAATAATGAAGTAATTGCTGTCCACCAGAAAGACACAACCCCAGCACGCAAACAGAGGAAGACTGAAAAAATAGAGGAAACATGAAGAATAACTTAGAATCGTTTAGGTTGGAAAAGACCTTTAAGAACATGCAGTCCAACTGTTAACCTAACACTGCCAAGTCCACCACTAAATCAGGTCCCTAAGCACCCCATCTCCACGTCTTTTAAATACCTCCAGGGATGGTGACTCAACCACTTCCCTGGGCAGCCTGTTCCAATGCTTGACCACCCTTTCCGTGAAGAAATTTTTCCTAATTTCCAACCTAAACCTCCCCTGGCGCAGCTTGAGCCCATTTCCTCTCGTCCTATCGCTAACTACATGGGAGAAGAGACCAACACCCACCTTGCTACAACCACCTTTCAGGTGGATGTAGAGAGCAATAAGGTTTCCCCTCAGCCTCCTCTTCTCTAGGCTAAACAATCCCAGTTCCCTCAGCCGCTCCTCATAGGACCTGTGCTCCAGACCCTTCACCAGCTTCGTTGCCCTTCTCTGAACACGCTCCAGCACCTCAATGTCTTTCTTGAATTGAGGAGCCCAAAACTGGACACAGTATTCCAGGTGTGGCCTCACCAGCGCCGAGTACAGGGGAACAATCACCTCCCTGCTCCTGCTGGCCACACTATTCCTGATACAAGCCAGGATGCTGTTGGCCTTCTTGGCCACCTGGGCACACTGCTGGCTCATGTTCAGCTGGCTATCTACCAACACCCCCAGGTCCTTTTCGGCCAGGCAGCTTTCCAGCCACTCTTCCCCAAGCCTGTAGTATTGCATGGGGTTGTTGTGACCAAAGGGCAGGACCCGGCACTTGGCCTTGTTGAACCTCATACAACTGGCCTCAGCCCATCGATCCAGCCTGTCCAGATCCCTCTGTAGAGCCTTCCTGCTCTCAAGCAGATCAGCACTCCCACCCAGCTTGGTATCATCTGCAAACTCAGTGCACTCGATCCCCTTGCCAAGATCATTGATAAAGATATTAAAAAGAACTGGCCCCAATACCAAGCCCTGGGGAACACCACTTGTGACTAGCCGCCAACTGGATTTAACTCCATTCACCACAATCCTTTGGGCCTAGCCATCCAGCCAGATTTTTACCCAGCAAAGAGTATGCCCATCCAAGCCACAAGCAGCCAGTTTCTCCAGGAGAATGCTGTGGGAAATGGTGTCAAAGGCTTTACTAAAGTCCAGGTAAGCAACATGCACAGCCTTTCCCTCATCCACAAAGCAGGTCACCTTGTCATAGAAGGAGATCAGGTTAGTCAAGCAGGACCTACCTTTCATAAACACATGCTGACTGGGCCTGATCAGCTGGTTGTCCTCTATGTGCTGCATGATGGCACTAAAAATGACCCACTCCATAGCCTTTCCCGGCACTGAGATCAGACTGACAGGCTTGTAGTTCCCCGGATCCTCCTTCCAGCCCTTCTTATAGATGAGCATCACCCTTGCTAACCTCCAGTCAACTGGCACCTCCCCAGTTAGCCAGGATGGCTGGCAAATGATTGAAAGTGGCTTGGTGAGCACTTCCGCCAGCTCCCTCAGTACCCTTGGGTGGATCCCATCCGGCCCCATAGACTTGTGTGTGTCTAAGTGGTGTAGCAGCTAGCTAACCATTTCCCCTTGGATTATGGGGGCTTCGTTCTGCTCCCCATCCCTGTCTTCTAGCTCAGGGGGCTGGGTATCTGGAGAACAACTGGTCTTCCTATTAAAGACTGAGGCAAAGAAGGCATTAAGTACCTCAGCCTTTTCCTCATCCTTTGTCACTTATGTTGCCCCCTGCATCCAATAAAGGATGGAGATTCTCCTTAGCCCTCCTTTTGTTGCCAGTGTATTTATAGAAACATTTCTTATTGTCTTTTATGGCAGTAGCCAGATTAAGTTATAGTTGGGCTTTGGCCCTTCTAATTTTCTCTCTGCATAGCCTCACGACATCTTACTTGTTACTAAAGAAAGTGGTAATACTTGCACTGGGACTATCTAATATCTAGGGCACTGAATAAACTCAACACAGACTTTAAGCTGCCAATATCTCTGGAAATGTGATTTATTTACATTAGTACTGAGTCAGGTAAAATGTTTCTGTTCACACCACCCTGAACATAGCAGAGAAATTCCCATCTTTTAGAGCTGTTTTCAGCAAGTGAGCTGTCTGTTTAAGAAGCAAACACTGGATCACATCTGTTTGTTCAGACAAGTTCTACATTTTTGGGTCAAAAGTCAGGTTACACATTCTGCAGAGACTCATACAGCCATCAGAAGAGTACAGGGACAGAACACGTGCATCTATCAGCTAAAGTTAGCCTTTGTTCCCAGCTGAAACCTGGAAATAGCATGATTTTTTTCAGCACTGTTTGTTTTTCCTCAGTGTTCACAAATGTCTTGACTCTGCAATGGAAACCTTTCAGTGACCAAGACTGTCCTGCAATATTTTTCTCCTTTTCATCTTGTTGAAGCTGCTGTTCTGCTGGGCAGCCATCAGATTTATTGCAAAATTGCTAACTAGGAAAATGCGATTGGATGAGGAAGTCTTCACCTGACCAAATCTCCCCCTTCTCTCTCTTTACAAACCATCCTAACTAAAACTATGTTGCGCTTACATTGTGCTTTTGGCCTCACAATGCTTACAGTGGCCAAATTTGCTCTCAAGTTTGATTGTCAGGTGAATGGCATACGAAACTGGACAATGCTCTTGAAAAAGTGAACCAGATTTGTAACAGATTTTGCAGTCAGGTGGCTTCTACCTTCTGCGTGTTTGGGTAAGGCTGGCAAGAGCTCAGTGAGTAGGGTATAGCTGAGTAGTACATATTTGTGGAAGGTAATCATAGTTCTAGAATGAATTGTGCTTTACAAAAGACTTAAAGGTGGTATGGCATGAAAAGAAGGGCTGATGTGTTCACCCTATGGACTGTGTGGAGCCTTACTAAAATAATGTCTTCATACTGCACAAGATGTAGAAGTGGATGTGGACTATCCAGTAAGGTTACCCTGAGCCTGTACTCAACAAATAAAGGAACATTTCACTTTTATTTATTCTGGGTTCGGGTGGGGAGGAGGGAAGGGGTGTGAGGGGGCTGTTACACAAATTCTTCATTTAAATGCTTTGTAGTTTGCTGCTGCTGCTGTTCACCCAGCTCTCCTCTGGCTCAAGGCCCTATTTGTTTAGCCAGGTCTCAGCTCCTCTTAAGACTCAGGCAGCCTGGCTTTTCAAGTATTGCCTTCTCTGTGGGATTATGGAGGCAATCCACTGACCAGTGCACTGCTTAGCCTCTTCCCATGTGTAGCGGGGCATGTAGCCAAAATCCTTCTGTGCTTTTCTATAAGAGAAGGTGAATGGGGTGTTCAGTAGAGTGACCAGGTGACGGTTGGTGGAGGGGATGTATCTGACAAAGGGCCTGAGCAAGAAGCTCATGATCTCCAGCAGCAGTGAGAAGTAATACAACATTTTCAGAGGCATGGGGAGTCGGGGCTCAATTCCAAACCCCAGGTCCCTGGTCAGCTCGTAATTTAGATCTGCGTAGCTCATATGAGGAGTGTCATCTGAGATGTAGTAGAACTGCCCCCTGATGTGCTTGGCTTTCTGTGGGACCTGTAGGGCTTTGGCTGCCTGCACGTGTGCCCACGCAATGTTCCCCACATAGATGGGGTTCACCAAAGCCTCCTTCCTGGAGAAACGCAGGTAGACATTTTTGTTCAACAGACACTTATCCAGATGACCTTGAAGAAATGGGCATCCTTCTCCAAAAATGTACATGGATCTCAGGGCACAAGTCATCAGCATGCCACCATCCTTTAACACCCGGCCATCTGCTTTCAGCACAGAATCCTCTGCCAGTCTCTTACTTTGGGCGTAAGAAGATTTTGATATACTCTCATAAGGTGTATCTTCATCACCATTGAAAATTGGGTCACCTTTGCAGTTTGGGCCCGTCACTTCTATGGTACTGGTATATATGAAGTGCTGGACGTTAGAGCGGACACATGCCTCCAGCAGTAGCTGAGTACCTTCAAAAGAGAAACATGCAAGTCAGTCTGGAGCTCTCCAAGCAGGGAAAAGTAGGCTTTTTAGATCAGAAACAGCATCTCTGGCCTGAGTTTGGCCAGATCTCCCCTCTCTGCAGCTGGAAGAATCCTGTTCTGAACTGGGCAGCATGTTCAATGAAATGGAACCTGCTCTGAATCTGTATTTAAGTGGTATCAGTGCCCCTGCTGCAGATAAACAAGGATAACACTTGGTCTTAATTGCATGTTGTGGGTTTTTTTCTGCCAAGAGTCAAATTTTGCTCTTGCTTAGGCTAGCATGGACACTGACCATGGATTCAGGGGCTTGTGCCTGTTGGTTGGATTGACTTGGCTTAAGGCAGAGAACCTTCAGAAGCTGCCCCTCTCACGGGGTACCATCCATCCTGTATGCTGAAGACCCTGTTTTCCAGGCTTGAGGATGCTCTTGGGTGGTTTGCTAAGCAGGGACAGAATTAATGTGGGACCTGAAGGTTTGCTCCAAATTCAGCTTCACCCAGTGGGAGTCTATCTACCATTCAATTGGCTTTGGAGAAGGGCTTGAAGAGAAAGCTCTTATGTCAGAACAATGCATGATACTATGTAGTCAAAGATCATGAAGTGCAGTGAGCAAACTGATGATTGTGTATGTATGCCTCCTTTTTTGGCATATTCTGGATTTTACTTGCAGTACTACAGGATTTCTTACTTTAAAAATCTTATTACAATGCTTTCATCGAGGAGAGCAGAGGTAAACTGGCAAGTTCAAGGTCTTTCAAGTAGCCAGGAGGGTTAAGCTAGGAAAGCACATTCAAGGGGAAGATAAATATTTTAATAAATTGGGTTGTTTAAATTACAGGTAGACTGTTCTTCTGAGCTTTGAGGCAAAAATTGCCTTATTTGTTGTGCGTGGTGTAATGAGAGAGATTATGTGTGAAAGGGCCAGTGATTTTGAAACAGAAGATACAGCTCAAAGACATTTGAAAATGTCTTTGGCAAAGGAACATTAAACCAAAATGACTGATATGATATCAGAAGGGTGTGGCCTAAAATCTAGGGGATAAAATCAAACACTAGCAGTGAGGCACATAAATGATCTAACAAGTCTGCTCAGTCTGTTACAACTAAAGGCAGCACAATGCAGAACAGGCTAGTGTTGCTAAAGAGCATATAATGAATAAAAGAGGTTCAGAGGACCAAGGAATATTGGCAGCAAAATATGGACCCATTAATGAGTGAAGAATGGAAAGAATTACTGAACTGAATATTGTTAGGGCACCAAAATTTCTCTTTCAAGCTTGAAGAAGAAAAAGAAACAAGTTAAAACAAATGGCAAATAGATCTGGATGAGGCTTTAAGAAACACTAAAGAAGTGCAAAGAAAAAAAGGTTACCCAGCCAGGAATAATTTCACATGAAAAGTGAGTTCATGCAAGTCACTATGTTTCGGTGACATACAAGCCAGGGTCATCTGGAAAATTAATTAATTAATAAAATATATCCTGCCATCAATGCTCTTTGGAAAGCGAGGGAAAGTAATAAAGTGCAGAAGGGCTAGATAAAAATCAAATGAGATAGCAAGTTTTAAAAAAAGCAAACATAAAATTATCTTGGCGGTTGGTATCTGTTCAAGATCAATCTCACCCAAATAAAATGTGTTCTATTTGCAAATCAAAGTTGTATGTAAAAAATGAAAAGGTTCTTACAGTAATGGGAATTTGAGCATCTTTCACGTAGCATGTAATGAAGTAAATCTTCATGGAGCAGGTCTCCAAGTTTTACTTGCGCACAAAGCCTTTCTGGCTGAGGATCTGATTCACAGAGGGTACTTTTGTTTGGATTATATTTAATTTTTTTCTTGATTCCCTTCCTCCTAAAAATTTGCTTCCCTTCCCTTCCTAAATGGATATTCATGCTCTGAGGCGTTGTGTGGCATGTGAGACAGAGGAAAGCCCTGCATCATGGCACGTTTAACTTGTTTGCTTCTGTTCTGGTTTGTGAACATCCACATCTTGATTCCTTGACACACTTGTATTATAAAAGTTCTGTTTTCTAGGAGAAACAAAACTTTCATCCTGCAAGTCTATGAAGTATGGAGCAGTGTCTTGGCTAGTCAGAAAGCCATGAGAGCATGAGAATGGAAATGGAGGGAAATGGGGAAGAGGACAGCAGTATTTACTGTCTGACCTTAGGGTCAGTTTGCTCTAGGAGCAGGACTGGTGTGTGCTTTCATTCTACCAAATGTTACCAGCTAACCCAGCTGGCCCAGTGGGCCTTTTTCACCCACAGGCAGACTGTTGGGGGTGGGGGATGAAAGATTTATGAAAACCTAGATACTTTGTGCCTAAGTCTAAACCTGCCAAAAGGAATGATGGGACAGACTTAAATAAACTCTCTAGCTCTGACTCCAGCTCAGAGGTAGAGAGCTTTCTGCTTTTGGGAATGCTTTTTCATATTTGTTTGCGGGTTTTGTTTGGTTTTTTTTCCCCCCATGGGTTTAGGCAACATATTCTGCTGCAAAAACCACATTGTAGCAGGAGTATGTTCATAGAGAGCGAGCTTTACAACTCCTCTTTCTGAACTACCACCCCCATATATTTCTTTTTCATACTACGCAATGCACAGGTTTACAGGAGCTTGCCTTTCTGCTCTTCCCTCCTGGCAAGGACCTAAGAAGCTGCCCGCTGGGCTCTAATTTGTGGTCATTGTCAATTTGTGGCCTTGACTGAGCAGAAATGAAAGGGTCTGGAAGCTGAATGTACAGGCAGTGAGCCAGGCTAAAACAACCAAAATGCCATCCCACTGTTTTTAAGGTGCATGCAAGAGACAACTCAACTACAAAGAATGCTCTCTTGCTCTGAACACTGGTAAGTAGCCAATATTTGTAAAAGTAGTCCCTGTAGAAATACGTTCCTTATTTTTCTGTGAAGAAGCCCTGTGTCATTGGCAGAAAGGAACAAAGGATCAGGAAAACTATTCACATAAATAAGAACATCTTCCCTAGATCCTCTTCAAGGAACTGAAGCAACACAGCCAGGGAGGTTAGGCATACCAGTTCTCTGAAAGGCATAGAGGGTTTTGGGGTGAGAGGGAGGGGGATGAAGTTGTTCTTTTAGGAAATATATTTAAATATCCTAGCAGCTGTTGCCACACAGGTAATTTCTAAAGTAAAACCTTCCCCCTTATCTGATCTTTTCATGAGGAACAGGGGCTCCATAGCAGAAAGGGAGATCGCATCACTGAATGAGGGGTCACTGAAACCCCTCCCTCATATAGCCTTGAGTTTATTGGAGGAATTTTAATTATAAGCTCAAGGTGGGAGAGCATCTGTTCCTCTATCTGAACTGCATTCATGCACACACAGACATAAGGGCAAAGGGGAGGAAAAGGAGAAGAGGAGGAAGAAAAAGAACAGGCAGCAGAGAGCCTCAGGGTCTGGGACGTTAACAGTGCAAGTGTGCTGTAATTGCAACCAAAGCCTCTAGTGTTTGTAAAAATTCAAAAATGTACACAGGCAGTGATGCTACATGGGGAGGGAGAATAAGAACCATATTTCTCAAATGTGCATTGGGATTTCAGAGGTGAATTGCTTCCAGAAAGGGCCACTGAGCATGGGATTATGGCTGTCCCCACTGAAGGCAGAGCCTGTGCAGATCTCAGGATGGGCATATGTGAGTGCTGACAAGAGTGAATGATCCTGCAGTGCCCTGCAGTGGAAGACCGGTGCACACTGGGTGTGGAGAGGGCCAGAGCTGCACAGGGCTGCACATATGCATGCTTTGCACTCACAGGTGTGGCTGTGCAAGATGTAGAACAACCCAGTTAATCTGGCTCAAAAGAACAGGCCAGGTGCTCCCTTTCCTGAGCAGATGATGATCGGGACATAGTAAACATGAGTTTGAGAAAGGTGCTTCACCCGCTCACCTGTTACATTGACTTCCCAGAGCAGCTGCTTCTCTATGAGGCCCAAGGTGTCAATGATGGAAGCTGTGTGGATGACGAGGGAGACCCCCTGACAGGCATGGTGCAGGAATGTCACATCTCGGATGTCCCCTTCCAGGATTTTCACCTCAGTCTTACCCTGGAACTCTGCAAGGGCAGCAGAAAACAAAAGCAGAAGACCTTACAGGCCTCCTCAGAAGAGCACTAAAAGGAATGGTGAGCGGCTGGGTGGAAGCCAACGCTGTGCCTGGGAGGTGCTGACCGCCCAGGCACAGGAGCGATATTTTAAGGCTGGCAAAACAGAAGGCATTTCCCAATGGCTGTATTGTCAAGTGTTAATTACAGTGCTATAGAAGTCTATGTTGCATTACCTACTTATTTTTGGAGCCAAATTTTCAACATGGTTCTTTTTTTTTTTTTAAGAGAACTCTTTCCCACTGCTAGCAAGGGCTGGCAGCTTCCTTCAGGTGTGGCTGTTTAAAAGTTCACAGGGGGGAGTAGCTTTAGCTATGCATGTTCTGATAACTGGCTATTTATAAAAGTGTTAACCCAAGTATAGCAAAGAGCCAGGCACTGCATGCTGCTGTCTTCAAGGTGATGAATCATTTCTCTCCACCCACAGCATGTGTGCACAGAGCTGTGTTCACACCTATTTTCTGCCCCTTGACCTTGCCCATATTGCAGCTCTTCTAATACATTACTTACAGTTCTGACACATCTTTTTTTATGTACCTTGGCCAGGACTTACTGTGCCTCTTCTAACTCCAGCTCTGGCTCCATTTCAGCATCTGTGCTGTGGGGCCATTTTTAGCATGCACATCTTTCTGGTCCAGATCTGAACTCTCAAGACTGCTCTCCTGAGCTACCTTAGCCCTGACTTGCTTTAACTCCTGCTTTGTAAGCCCCCTCCCTCCCCAGCACCTAATGTGTGTGACCCTGGTGCAGTCCTAGGTCTCAGAGCAATCCTTCCCCTGAGTTTTGCTGGGCAGACACATCCTTATACAGCCCAGAACTACAGTAACAAAATTGAGCCAGCACAGGATGATCATCTGGAGAAATTTACACTCAGAGGAGATGCTGCTGTCCTGGGAAATCTGCTGGCCTGGCTGCAGCTGTGCCATGGGAGAGGAGAGGACTTTCTCAGCATGACTTTCAGCTTTTCAGGACGTGGTGTCATTACAGCAAGTCCTCTCGCAAGCCTCTGCTGTGGCTGCACTAGAGGGCTCCCCAGGCACAGCTACTGGGAAGGGACTCTGCAGCACAGGCAGATCTTCTGTCTTCTTCCAGCATAATCAAATGCCCATTTTAGATAAGAGAAGGACCTTTAATTTATACAGCTTTTAGCCTCAGCCATGACTGAAATCTCGTGTAACCTAGTGTCTCCAGCTCCAAAGCAGGCAGTATTTCATCCCATGTCTTTAACAGAGAAACACTAAGAGAGGCAGCTGCTAGGCTCTGGAACTGAGTGGGAGTATCTGTTAAAATGGTTTTATCTCATTATCTCTGTTACACGCTAGGATGTAATTGTAAATTAACAATTATTCTGATGCAACAGGCTTGAGGGTCTTTTTTTTTCATCACAGTCAGTTGGTCTGAGATGTGAAATTTGTGAAACATTTACAAAACTGTTACTAAATCTAGAGTTACTGCCCTCCCAGCACAGTCACTGACACATACTCTCTTATGCTTTTTTATTTTACAGAGTGCATTCACTTCCTAGGGCTCTGTTTCCAGAAGGTTTACACTGACCTCTACTTGTATGGATGCAAAAGTGTCAAGACTACGGGGCTAGGCTTTTTGTTAAGGACCTGGCAGTTAGATTTGCTCTAATAAACATTAGTCTTTGTACAGCCCTTAGGTTGATATTCTCCATGAGTAAGGCTTTGTGGGGTTGCAATAATCCAAAGGATTGAAATACATGGTTTTCACAATGTAAATTCTGGCATGTGTCTCCTCTTCAGAGTGGTCACTGTGCCTGGGCAGGAGTTAGGAAAATGGAAGTTTTTACACATGTAAATCAAAACTTTCAGGAAAAACACAAAAGAAACCTGTCTCTTTTAAAGCTGATCAAGGGATAGTTGGTATCAGTCACTAGAAAGCTGCTGTCTAGCTTGAATTTCTTAGTGCTCTTTTATAGAGGTCCTAACACCTGTGGAGTGGATGATGGGGAAAGGCACTCCTCATGAGAGATCTCCACTTTCCTGGTTAACTGGATGGTTCATTAAAATGGTCTACTTTGTGTATTCATAGGAGAAAATTAAAAATTGCATCTTATTTTCATTTGAGCAAAAAGCCAGGAGGAAGTTTCCCAGAGCAGGAATTTTCCCCCAGCAAAAGTCCTGGGGGGGGGAAAAAACCAAAACATTCTTCCTCCCTATACTTTCCTTCTACCTGGGAGCAGTACTGGGTTAGCAGTGCAGAAACGCTCAATGGTCAAGCATCACACAATCTATAAATGTCTGCCCCTGAAAAATGACATGAAATCAGGGTTCTGGGGGAGTGGAGGGAGATGTACAGAGGGATGAGACAAGGGGGAGACAATGTTTTGAAATAGTGAGAAATCCTCTGGAGAACAACCTAGGAGTTTCCACCTTTTCCAGAAGTGCCAGTGTAATAGTGAACAAAAAAAGAATTGCGTAAGTGGAAGCACAGGAAAGGCGGAAAGATAAATTTGAAGTGGAGATGGGAGGTAGGAAACCCAAGGCACCAAACTACCATGTTCAACGTGACGTTCATTCTCAACCACACAGTGTAACTGAGTAGACTCCAGCTCACAGCACTTCACATTGATTGGATCATCCTGGACTCCCTAGGGCCGTAGAAGACCACAAATGCCACTGTTTACGCAGACTGAGTGCGATGGTCAAGGTCTCAGCAGGAAAGTTGTTTGGACAAAAGAGGAGTGTCCCTGAGTGTCTGCTGGCACAAAGAGCTGTAACTTGCACATACTCTTCTGTCTTACTACCCACAGCCCTGACTCTGCAAAGATAAAGTAAAGTAAAAGTAAAGCAAAGTAAAAAAAAATAGTAAAGTAAAGCAAGTAAAAGGTGCTCAAGAGCTTAGTGAGAAAGAAAACCACTCAGCTCTGCTCCTGGCGATTCAAGAAATCCAAACAACATACGCTAGCAACTAAAAGTCCCTGCAGCAAAAATAATGCAGGTCAGAAGACTCCAGCCCTACAGTTTTTGCAGCAGCCCTGCATTTGGAATAGGAGTCACTGTGTTAGAGAAGGGCTTGGAAAGCAATGGCAGGAAAATATTTCAGGTAGTCCTGAGCACAAGCACTGGCAGGATGCTTGAAGAGATGTAGCTATAGAGGCTGATGCAGACAGAGGGACTGCCAAAGTGCAGGGCCTCAAGGCAGTTCAAACACATCTGAAATGCCAGCCCGTTGTTCCTCCTAGCTGTCTGTGGGGGGAAAAAAGCTCTGATAACTGATTTTTTCCCTTCCTCCTGTACTGGTCAGATAGGCAGCAAGAATGTTGCAAGAATAGGAGAGGGAGTGTCTGGGCAGTGTTCAGTGGAGGAAGGAGGGAGGATAAGGAAAGAGGTCCTAGAGCTTTCCTATTAAAAAAAAAGGAACAGCACAACCTTTGCTGCAGTCCAGCCAAGCTTGTGCTCACACAAACAGTCGTTTTCACTCCCCAGGAAGCTCCATTATCCCCACAAAGCTCTCCTGGCCCAAAGCAGTGCAGATGCTTCTGTCGCTGCCTTGCTGCATCAGTGCTAAACCACACATGCTCCTGCTGCTGTAAGTGCTTCAGCCTACTGCAGCTGCAGGTTTTGTCACTGTGGGAACTCCCTGAAAATCAGAGCAGGAAGGACTGCTGCAAGGCTCAAGGGCATCTAGCAAATCCTCGGTGAAATGCTGAATGTCATTTAATGAGAAGTCCGAGTTGTATAAAACCATCCTAAAGGCTTGTACAATTTGCACCAGGTTTATGGTGCACTGTTACCATTCTTTGATTACACTTAAATGCTTTATAGAAAGATTGTGGCTCTTTAGCAAATCATATGGGGATATCCCATAGGGGTTCCCATATAGTTGCCTGCATAGAGGAAGAATAGTCTTGAGGTTAAGATGTGATGGAGGAAAGTATTGTCAAGTAAATGCGATGCAGGGGCTTAAGAACTTGATTTAATTTATGTTCCTATGTGCCTTTTTATAGATGTGCTCAGGATCCCAGGAAATGGGACATTTAAAATATAATACTCTGAGCTGCTTTCCCTGCCACAGACCCTTTCTGACACTGGGCATATTACTCATTTGTGCTGTCTCCAGTCTATTCAAGAAACCAGAGTCCTGACTTGCCCTTTGCCAATGGGTCCTGTCTCTTCTGTGCAGAGCACAAAAGGGTTCTGCTCTCCAGGCAACTGCGATAATATTAGTAACAACAAATTTTTAAGATACCTCATCGCAACTCTCATACAGAAGATCACTATTAACCAAACTAATCACAGCTTGAAGAAAACCATTAGCATTTGTGTACCCACAACTTTGCCACTGCCTTCTAGTCTAGCACATCAGAGCCCAGGAGAAGTATGCTCTGGGTTACAGTCTGCCTCCCCACCACCCCCTGTATAGCAACTCTTACATTTCCCTTCCCCCCAAGCAGACGTGTGAGACTTTTGCACTGATTTTGCTCTGTGGGCTTTCATGGAATAGAAGTTAGCCTGTTTAATGCATGAACAGTATATAGGTCTCTCTTCCAATCTAGAGAAGCCTCAGGGTCTGGCAAAGAAAACTCTTGCTTTTACGTTTTATATCTGATTTCTGTGCTGGAGGGAGAGGGAAGGATAAAGCAAGACTTCCTTGAAAAAAACCCTCTATCTACAAAGCTGGTTTGGATGAGAGGTAAAGACTTCCAAGCTATCCACATGAGCCAACAGCACATATACCTGCAACACATAGTCCTCACAAGATGGTACTTACTTCCAAATCTCCCAAGTGCTTCACTGCTAAAGGCTTTGTCCAGCAGTCGGATCTCAGCCAGCGCCTCCTCTTCTTCCAACAGCAAGCGGACAATCCTCTGACCAAGAAATCCTCCTGCTCCTGTCACCAGACAGCTTACCCCAGCCAGGGACATTGCTCTGGGTTGCTCCTTGGTGGCGAACTGGCTGTCTCTTGAGCTTAGACCGGCTGGTTCACCTCCTGCCTGAGGAAATGAACACACGACATCAACCTCTGGAAAGGTTACAAATCGAAGGGTGTTACTGGAAGGAGAGACTACTGGAAAACAAACTAACCCCTACATTAAACAACAATTTTTAAAGCATGTCTTACTTTTGCTAGCTATTCCTATTCAGAAGTAGCCTACACATTTTTCCATGCAAAGAAAAAAGTATTTACAAACTATTACAAACTAAAGAAATTAACAAATCTGAAAATGCTCAAAATCAACTTCAATACCAAACAAACCCCACAAAAGTCTGCCTCAATCCTTGATTCCACCTCTCTAGCACTCAAAAGACTGTGGGGGAGTTTTGCCTGTGTTTATATACCACAGAGCACCACCTCAGTCATTTTGCTTCCCCTCCCTCTTGCATGCCTCCTTTGCTGCAAACAAATATGGGGCTTCCACCCCCACCTCTCAAAGAGGAAGGCTCTGGATCCGGCAAAGTCTGAGCCTAGATGTGGTCCTGCATGCCTAAATCCTCAGAGGGTAAACCCTCATGCAGCTCTCTGTAGCTGCACTTGCTTGTGTAATACAGTGTTAGCGTGAAGGTAGCATTAAAATTAAATGTAAATAGCAGGAGTAGCTCTTTATAATGGTTTGAGAACTGGACTCTACTGCTGTAGTTTTTTTGGATACTGGGCTCCCCCATTATAGCGTGGGTTTCTCGTTCTCTCTGTGCAAGATATAAAACTAACCTCTGGGATTTTGGTTTGTATTTGTTCAGTATACTCGAGGCATTTGAAGTGATGAAATGGCCTAATGTACCATTAAGGTTAAATTAAAGTTACAGGAGAAAAAGATTCACCTCTGAAATGTCTGGTGTGAGAGTACCTAGTTAAAATAAGGCTGTGACTGGCTGTTTGTGCCTTTGCAGTGAACTGTGTCATTACTTTTTACATCTCCAAAATACAGGGAAAATGCCCAGGTGTTTCTCCCTAGGGTTTCACTCCAGTTCTAGCAAAATGCTTTTCTAGTGTGAGACCAGGGCAGGGCTTAGGCATTAGCCTGAAGCTCCTAATACCTGCACTGCCTTCCCAGGTCTTTGTGTACTGTCAGGGCACACTGACGGGAGCTGTATTTCCTCTCTCTCTCACACCGGGATAGGCAGGCATCACTACTGAAGCAAGATGATAAATGGGTAGCCACCTTAAGCGAGAAGGAAGTTACAAAGAAGCCCAGCAACACAACTAATTAGGCTGAAATCACTGGAAAGGGGATCACTGATTTCAGGCACAGCTGGAATGGATCTCTAAAAATGCTTTACTTGTATTCGTGTGACTAACTCCTAAAGTCTCTTTTTTATTCTGTCATGAATTTTCTTCACTCATTAGAGAGAGCCCTGGAGAAAAGCTATAGAAGCAGCACCCCCACATTGTTACTTTTTTAGAGCAAAACTGGGCCTGCAAGTGACGGGAGGAAAGCAAAACCGTTTCTGTTGGAGGAGAAAAGTTTCTAGCTGACACAGATGACAAAGTTTTGGCAACTGTTTCAATCATAGCATCCTTGAAAATCCTTCACTTACCCCAACAAAGCTTTAAAAAAATTTTTATCAGTGCTTCGTTCCTTGGCTTCTCTTAGGCAGGACCTTGACATTGTATGTTCTTATCAGAAGCTGCTGCAAATTAATTTTGTGCAGTGCATGCATTTTGCAAGGAAAAATAACTGACAAAAGCCTGCTGCTGCAACCAGTGTTCTCTGAGACAGTGCTTCTTTTTTACTGTTAGAAAGGAAACAAAATGCCTTAAAGAGGCATTTGAACTCCTGCTTGTGGATGTCAGGGATCAGAGAGTTTGCTCAATTCAAGCGCAGACCTGCTGGTGCTTCCTGCGGTCTCATGTAGAGACAACATTTTCACCTTCTGTTTCTTCTTGACATTGCTGTGTGGGGTTGCTGGGTGGCATGACAGCTCCTCTGTGCTGCAAACAAGACTGGCTCTGCTGTTCCCTGAAGGACACGGAGGCAGATGCTAGAATGGGCTGTACGCCCCAGAACAATGTCAATGAGCCACAAGGCCACAGCCCACCAGACCCCTGACCACCAAGAACAACTTGAAGAAATTCAGAGCTATTGCATGGGTCTGGGATTTGCAGACTAAAACATAATTCAGCAGCATCTAAAAAGCTTACCAGTTCTGCATTCTGTGTCAAGGCATAGTCATTTATTTAACTTTGTTGTCTTCTCCTCCTTGACTTTATCGTAAAACGAGGCCTTCACAATCTGATATTTTGCTGTAGAATGGGCTACATATCTAATAGTATCATTTTAGAAAATCAGCGCTTGTAAATTTCTGCTTGTGTTGGAGAATTGCTATAGATGGACTAAGTGGATAGCTTAGTATATGTGCAATCCACTATGTCCCATCACAGCTGTGTCCCTAATGTGCTGGTCCAGGAACAGGGTTGATCCTCCGGCTTTATTGGTGCTTACTGTGACAAAGATACTTCGGGGCAATGGCTGGTGTTAGGAGAACGCATTTTCTTAGCCTTGTCACAAGGAGAAGAAGGGATTGGGGGGGTGTTTTTGAGATGAGAAGACAGTAAGTGAAGGGAAAAACAGTGAAGGGAAAGTTCCCAGCATCTTTGAGAACAAACTGTATCATGGTATTGGAATGAATAAATGCAATAACATTGTAAAGCACAGAAGTTTTAGGTAGGATAAAATATACTTTTACAGAGGGCGATGCTGTTTAATTGTGTAGTCAGGCAAAAAGAAGCTATCTAGGAGTAAGAAGAGAAGAACAGATCCTTTTGTCCAGAAAAGAAGTCTGATTTACAAGAGGAGTTTCTGGAGCCTGCCCAATTGCCCAGACTGATGAGAACTGAAGCAGGAAAAAGCAAGGGCATGCTCATTATTTAACTGGAACTTTTGCTGTCTAAACATAGAGTAATTGTGACCAAAAAGGCACAAAAAATCCATGTGGTTCTCATGTGAAAAATGAATGCGTTTCTTACCATCATATGCCTGTAAGCTCAAAATGCCTAGATGCTGGCAGCTCTGGGAAAGAGGGTGTATTTTGAGATACCGATTTACTCTAGGAAAGCCTCTCCCCTTCAGGGTGGGAGGCACTGTTCCCTCCTGGAAACATTTTCCTCTCTCTTCTGGTTACACATTGACAAGAGGCAACAAGACTTAAATAATTAACTTGTGGACAACTGTGCTGAATCAAACTCTGAATAAACACTTCTCACAGTGGGGGACAGTTTTAAGACACTTTAACCAATGTATGAAGATCACCACCTTAAGAGGTCACAATGTTTCTGTGTATTCAAACCTGACAAAGAAAACATCCTATTCTAGTAGTACCAAAATTCTTTTGGTAGAAGGGAGAAAGTGATTGTAAACTTTTACTAAATGATCTTCAAGATCAGAAAGACTTACTTGTAGTATTCTTTGCTATATTAGACAGCGTATGAGTTGGGCAATTAACTAGAAACAAACATTTAGTCTCATTTTCCCTTTAGTTTTAGGTAGAACTATGTTTCCTCAACTGAAATTGATGAATGAATTATATATATAAAGGCCATAGAAATTTGCACCATATGCCAAAGGAAAAAGTTTATATTTGGATCCATTTTGTAGATAAACTACCCTTGTAAATAGACTGATTCCCTGTTCCTGCTACATCCTCCAGGGATGTTGGGAGGCAGCAGGGTTTGATTAGTCCTTAACCCACATGGTTACAATCTCTTCAGGCATAATTTTTTTGGAAGATTTGACCTATCTTGAATTTACATCACAGATATTCACAACAATCAAATACAAAAAGCAGGACAGAGTGTAGAAAGGGGCCATGAGACTTTGGTATGCATTGGCCCAGGCTTAATCCATATTGCAGAAAACTTCCAAAGTCTTGGAAAAGTTGTAGGATGGGCTTGTTCAATAGACTCTCAGCCTGGTCGAATCCCGTGAGCTCTTCTTTTAAGCTCACTCACCAAATAGCTTTCTTTTTCCCTCAGAAAATGCTTTCTGCAGCCTCTTTCACAGAGATATAGGTGCTGCCTCTGCAGCTCCATGGTAGTTGATCATGGCAACACACCAGTACAGCAGGGTACAGATCTGATGTGCGGCTCTTATTTTATGATTCTGTGATGTCCCCCAACAACTTAGATTGAGGGAGCCTCTGGAGGTCTCTGCCCCAACTTATTCTCAAAGCAGCATCAGATTAGACGACGTTGCTCAGGACCTTGCCTGGTCTCCATGTCTAAGGGTGGAAATTTTACAAACCCTCTGTTGCAGTGTCTGACCACCCTCACGGTGAATTTTTTCCCACTAATTTCTGACTGGAATTTTCCTCATTGCAACTTGTGTCCATTGCCTTTCACCCTTTTACTGCACACATCCAAGAAACTGGGCTGCATCTTCTCTGTTCCCTCCAACTGAGTAGTGAAAGATAGTGATGTGATTCCCCCTCCCCCTACCTTGAGCCTTCTCAGGACCGAGCACACCCAGTTGTCTCAGTCTCTTCTTGTACATCCTTGATGTCCATCACAGTGTGCGATGTGGTATGATTCCTCAGTCTTATCTGCTGGACTGTCAGTCTGCTGGCAAGGTTTATTATTGCTGGAACAGAGAGGAAGGCCTCCATGTGAAGGCCTCTGGAAGACCACTGCAGACACTCTTATCTCTGCGAGAAATTCAGGTCTAAACAGAGTGAGCTAACAGGGCTAGCTTCTCTCTTCTGCCTCCTTAAGGCCAATTTAAAGTAGGGCTTATGCAGAAGGTCGCTGCTTGATAGCGTGGCTCCTCCCGCACGTGCCAGGGAAGCGGGCACCAGGACAGCTGCTAGTTACAAAGCAGGCTGTGACAGGGGGTCTGCGCCGTTGTGAGCTGGCTCTTTGCCCCAGAAGTGGTACTCAGCGGGCGGTGGCTTGCCTTCGAAACCTCAACTGAAGAGCGGCTTTGTCATTTGCCCCCAGGATGCACATGCCCTTTTCTGTAGTGGTTCCCCTTTGGTACTGATCCCTATGGCATGATACTTGCACAAACCTGACTGGCAAAATCTTCCCTTCCCCTTACTCCCAGAGGTATGCAGAACTATCCAAGTGTACAGGCATTGCCTCAGTTTTGGAATACATGTTGATCTGAAAGGGAAAAAGGGGCTAGGATGATATTCTATATCATTGTATAGTTGAAAAATCACATAGAAAAATTGTATGGCTGTAAAGGGCCAACAGCAAGAGACAGGATTGGAGAACAAGATATTTCAGTTCTGTGATGCTGCTCATTCCAAACACCTGCAGTCCTGCACCTCTACTGACCTTCATTTCACTTGCAAGTGCTCCATGCCTCTTCAAATCTGGCTCCAGATGTACTACACTAGACACCCAGATCACAGGCGTTGCAAATTACTGGCCTCTGCAAACATTTCTGGTTTAAAATGTTTATGCTATCTTATACAACAAACCTATAGAACGGCCTGATCAAAGGCTGCAATTTGTCTGGCTAACTTCAGTAGTTATGTCCTTCAGCTCCACCTGCCCTCCTATCCTCCATCCCCCAACTTCAGTGCCATGGGAAAAACAGAGAAGGTGATCACAAAATAAACCATTGTGCTTATTTTCATAATGTGGTGTTGCCTTTCCTTCAAAACAGATTTTGACCTCATGGTACTCAAGAATGGTGTAAATGAAGCTACCACAAGTCAGCTCAGGAGACAATGATGTCCATCACAATTCTTTCAGCTCCAGCAGTTGTCTCTGAGTTTCTTAAGATGGCTTTCCTCCTTGAAAGTTTTCCTTCACAATTGTAACAATGACATGCTTTCCAGCATCTTGTTTTGTTGGCTTTAAATGAAAGCTGAGACTCTGAAGCCTGAAATGAGAGGTTTTTCTGCCTCAGCAGAGCAGCCTTGAGCACTACCTCTGTTCCAAGGAGCACAGACTGCTGTGAGGAGCGGCATGAATAGACCAACCGTGTCATGCATGGAGCATTGACAGAGTCTAACTGCAAGTGAAAGGTATCTAAGTGAAATGCAGGTGAGAAATGCATCATTTTTCAGTACCTGGATTTCTCCAAACAAAAGGGATTTCTTTCATTGAATGGGAGTGTAGAACAAAGAGCGAAGGCCTTGATGGTCATCTACCAGGGAGACAGAGGAGCTCATTTTCATGGAAACAGAGCTTAAATGCAGTTGTCCCAGCCTCTCATCATCTACTTTCCTGTTTCACAGCATCAACTCAAGAAGACAGCAGCTAAATTCAGGCACCTGCTCATTCTCACACTTTACATGCCCATGTCTAGTTCTTCTAGATCATCCAGAAACAGATCTAAAAAAATTCCAAATGCTCAGAGGGAAGTCACCAAGATGTATCAGAGGAAGCATGCTGGAAATCCTGCTCCTCTCCAGATCTTAGCCAGACATCTCAGGTCTGCCAGCAGGCCCCTTCACAGCCACTGCCATTTGCATAAGCTGGAAGCCTCTCTTTTAGCAAGTTTAGGACCTAACGAGCCTCATTTGGTTCTTCTAAGATATGTGCAAAAGGAGGTGCTGCTGCTGCCCCCCCTTTCCTTTGTACACCCTGGAGCTAGTGGGCAATGTGCTCAGCAGGAATTGGGGGAGCACACATGCCTTCTCCTCTGCAGAAAAAGCAGCTTCTCTTCTCTGCCAGGAGAGAGCCTTGATTGAAGAAGCTCATAAGCAGTTTCGTGGGAGGAGAGCTGGCACTTTCTTGTTGAAACTTGGCCACACAGCACTCCAACCCAGGGTTAAGTAACTGTGCGGCCCCGTGCATCAGTGACTCCTGTAGCATTTTCCTCCAAGTAACTTCTTACTGAGTGAAGTAATGACCTCATGCCCCCACCTTCACCCTCATACACAGGACAACCTGAAATCACTAGCCTACAAAGTGTCACTGTTCCCTGCCTGCGGCCCCTTATTCTTGGTGCTTTTACTGAACAGTGCCAGAGCTCCAAGGGGAGCAGAGAGAGGCCCCACTTGGGGATGACTGTGCCTGGTGCCCAGGGCAGTGAAATTTGCAGGAGACCACCGTCCAAGGTTGCCTTCTGCCAAGAAAGGCAGCCTTGTGTGCACAGGAAGACTGGGAGGTGCAATAAGCAGAGGAGGTGCCCAGCAAGTTGGTACTTCTTTGGCACAAAGCGACATGTAGCATCTGATTGCTGCCCAGCATTCCTTAGCCATTTTGTGCTGCCATAAAGTGCCATAAAAGCAGTGGCTGTGCCAGTGAGTCTGGCCTTAAAAATTATTTATAAGAAAACAAGGTCAGGTGTCTTAGCAGATATTTTTAAGATCACATTGCATTTTTAAAGATGAGGCACATTAGCAGTTTTCACATATGTACAGTCCTAGTTTACCTAGCCTCATTTAAGAAGTTAAATCAGTTAAACTCTTTACGGAGATTCATCTTATTTCCAGTTACACTGGCCCAATTCCCCACTGATTTACACACCACATTTATAACAAAGACCAAATGTGCACACAGGGGTTTTAGCCATTTTAAATAGATGAATTCTGTTTACCCCTTTACTTGGACAGCATTATATAAAGATTAAAAACCAAGTATTGTCAAACCCCTCCTAGGGAGAACAGCTCAGAGTAAATACTCACGCTGCAGCCTGTTGACACAGACAAACCCCAAGGGACATCAGCTCCAAATAATACATCAACAGACATCTGCCCTGGCTGCAGGACCCTATCTGCCCCCACTCTGCCTCATCTCCACTCCCCAGTAGCTCCTCAGCTCTGGGCAGCAGCAGGCTTCCTTGCTCTCCAAAGGTTCATGACACTGGGAGGCTCATGTTAGTCAGTGATATACAGAAATAATAGCCTAGGTGAGGACTGATTTTTTTCTGAAGAAACATAATGGGGAAGGGCGGCTGTTGGGGGACAGAGAGATGATGCAAGGAGATGGAATGAGGAAGACTATGTGGCGTAGCTGAAGATTGTGCTCTAAGGAGTGCTACAGAAGAGGAACCATCCAGGTGAAAAAGAACTAGAAGAAGAAAGAAAGAAAGAAAGAAAGAAAGAAAGAAAGAAAGAAAGAAAGAAAGAAAGAAAGAAAGAAAGAAAGAAAGAAAGAAAGAAAGAAAGAAAGAAAGAAAGAAAGAAAGAAAGAAAGAAAGAAAGAAAGAAAGAAAGAAAGAAAGAAAGAGAAGGAAGGAAGGAAGGAAGGAAGGAAGGAAGGAAGGAAGGAAGGAAGGAAGGAAGGAAGGAAGGAAGGGGGGGGAGGGAGAGGGGGAGGGAGGGAGGGAGGGAGGGAGGGAAAGAGAAAGAAAAGAGCGAGCAAGCTCCTAGTTTCTATTAAGGACCAATCACCACCAGGTTATGGCAGATGGGTGACAGAGCCAAGGGTGTGCTTCCTTATGGGGAAGCAAGACCCATGTCTCAAGAAGAAACCTGGACAGGGAAGGAGGGATGAGCACACATTTCTGTTACTTTGGAGAGCCAGGGTTTGTGCTGCTCTACACTGGCAGCAGGCGCACCACTTCCTCTGCACCATCTTCTGAGAGAAATGTCCACGTGCTGCTCAGGTGGTGCCGGCAGCTCCTGCCTGGTCCGTCAGCCTGTGCTAGCCATGCTCATCCATGGGCAGAGACCAGAGCACCGGGTGAGTTATTTATGCACTCCCACAAACTTGTGCCGTGCTCTGAGAATGCATATGTCCTGACTGCTGCTTGGATGTGCAAATTAACTATGTAGTGAAGGAAGAGGCTTTCTTGGCAGGGAGCACAGGGTGTTGCTTTGGTTACTAGTGATTTCATTGCTCTGCATTTAGAAGCAGTGAGCAAGAACTGCCCCAATGTCCAAAGGATAGCCGGGGTGTCTGTTAGCTGATGCATCTCATTTCTGTATCTGCTATGAATATATCCAGGAAAGCCAAAGCTATGGAAGATACCAGCCACAACACTTACTGCCCCAGAGCAGGAAAGGTGTGTAGCTTGAGTTGCGGTCAGATTTGGTAGGACAACCAAGTGGAAGAAGCAAGGGACATAGTTTTCTATGTCTGGCTGCCCGATGTAACAGAGCTTGGGAGTAAGGCCCAACACAGGTAATGCCACAGAACAGCCAGTTAAAAGTAAATATATTTAAGCAAGTAACAATTGCCCAAAGTGTTAAAGAAACTCATTGGTCTCAATAAAAGCAGAGAAGGGCCTTTGCTAACATGGAGCCTTTCCTAATCTCCTCAGAAGTTTCCTGAAGGCCTTATCAGAAACTTATTGCACATTCAACATTTGCACCTCCTTTGTCTCTCTTCAGTCTGGTTGGGACCTCAGTGTGAGCTGCCTCTGGTGGGCGTTGCAGGAGGCTGTTCACAGCTTTGAGAACTGAACGAGGTGTCGGCCAATCTCTGAGACGCTGGCACAGCCTGAAATAAATAGAGAAATTAAACATGTTGGTGAGAAAGGAAGATCTGTGGATGAAACTTGGAAGGCAACCTGTCTGAATCACAGTCTAGTCTTGTATGAGCCATGTGGGGATAGGCTGGTACTTCAGCAGCTCACTCACAGGAGCCCTACTCAATGGCATCTTCAGCCTTGAGGTTAGGCACTGGACTTCCCACACAAGAAGAGTTGGAAACATGAAAAGAAAGGATCCTTATAACAGGCTGAGCAGGGAACTATCTGATCCAGCCAGAAGTGAAAGGTAGACAGAAATGACACAGGGATTGCTGTGTGTCAAGTCACCGGAGGTGGAGATTTGCATTGCCGTTTCATTTGGTCAAATCTGGGTGGAATTTCACAGCCCTGCCCAAAAGGTCCCACCTGCTACTCTTGCCAAGTTCAGTGCCCTTTTGCATGCGAAGAAGTGTGAGAGCCTCTTGGAAAAAAAAACTTGTAGGAATCTTTATAGTTGAAAAAGTAACCTAAAAAACCAGCCTACTAAGAAATGCCCAATGGGATTTCAGTTCCAACCTCCCAGTCCGCGTTGCTATCCACTTGAATTCATGGTTGCTAGAGCATGAAAATCTTTAAAACATGATTTGAAGTGGGATAAGACCTTTGGATATGTCTGAATATTTCTGCACTGGAACTGCATGCCATACTTGTTCATGTATGAAACTGGAGTTTGCACTGGGCTGTGCAAATTTGCTGTTCAGTGAGGGGGTCAAACACGGCAGCTAGAAGTAGGAGTAGAAGAGAGAAACGCAGAATGAGGAACAACAGTAAAAGCTTGGAGGAGACACAGAGGCTTTTAAAGCATGTGGGATGCAGAGATTTGAAGCTGTACCAACAGACTGTATTCTCTAAGACAGAGAAAAACTCTGCATCCATTTTTTTCCGAACTTTTCATGCAGCAAGAAGATTGATTGCATTTTACCCTGGTAAACATTAAATTAAATACTGAAAAACATATGATGCAATTCCCAGCAGAACAGAAATTCCAAGTTTTGCTCAGCTCTACCTAGCAATTTTGCATCTCTTCAATTGGGTCAGAAAGCTGCTTTAACCTACTTCCTCCTTGCAAGCTTCATTGCTAGGGCACCTGAAATGCCAAGTGGTTTCACAGGAAGCAAAGAATCACCTTAAATATAGCAACGAGAACCAGCACAGCTCACATGGATTCCCTTGTTGTGACCCATCCATCTGATTTTAGATGGATTGCATGCAGAAACCTCTGTATCACCAATTACAAACAACCTGCAAAACACTTACCAGCTAAGGCCATCGACAAACGAAACTCATCCTGCAAAATTCTCAAAACGTCTTGAAGACCTTCTTCACCCTGCTCCAACAAAGAAAGCAGTCAGGGTAAAAGGAGTACTGGCACAGATCAATGCTGCAGGATTGTGAGAGCTGGGACAGTCCCTTAAGTCTGTGCCAATTCCAGTCTCTCATACAGATGAATGATTAAAATGATATGATGGATGTGCTCAGTTCATCACAGATTAATTTAGATGCTTTTCCTTTTGTGATACATCTGAACAGGGAACAAAAACAAAGCTGTTTTTCACTTCTGACATTTTGTAGCTGGTTTTTTTTTCTTAGCTTTCAGTTAACCTCCACCAACGGGCTTGTTTTAAAATGTCAAGCCCTACAATGCTGACAGTATTTTATGAAGTAATGAGATTTTTATATATGGTACAGCTTTAAAAACTTTAGTTTACTCAAATACTGGACTGAATCTTTAAAAATAGTACACTGTATGTTTTTCTCCGAGCAAACAACACCAAGAAGTGCAAAATCCAATAAAATGTACATATGATTTTGATCTTACTGTAAAATATTGGAGGATTTTTTTTTTCTCTTAAATTTTATTTTTATTTCTTGCAATAAAGAATGATTTGGGTGCAGACAATGTCAGCACTTGTTCATGCCCTTCCTCTCTTGTACGCACTGAGATGCATCTTTAGGCATACTCTATGCAATATAATACCAAAGCACAGTTAAACTCAAAAAATCCCATCTCCTTTCTGTTTGCATTGTGGAAAAAATACAGGCAACTCACAGCAACACCCTTGTCATGTTAGGCCCTTTTTCTCTGTTTACTGGCAACAGAAACAGTGCTGCTAACTCTTCCAGGTTTCTCAGCAGATTCAGGTGACTTCTTGCTTAAAGCCTAGCTACCGGAATCCACAGCAATCACACCACTGGACAGGAGTTTCATTTAAAAGATTTAAAAGTGTTTCTAGACATAGACAAAAGCAAATATTTTTTCCTTCTAGAGAAAAGCTTGAAAGCTCCAGTCCAGAGGCTAAAAGGCAAAAACTTAGCAAAGCAAACAACTGGTATAATTACATTTTAGTTTATATTATATTATATTAACCTTCTGTGTCAGAGGCCTAATTCATGACTCTGGATCATAGAAATATGCTAGTAATTAAGAAGCAGCAAAGCTGGAACTGAGATAGTAGTGGCATGCTCAGGCACCTACAGGACACGGTTGTGCTCAGTCTTGTCCAAAATGTTTCAGACATCAGTGGGATGAAGTTCTATATGTATTTCTGAAGAATTCATAACACTGTTATGAAACTACTGTATCAAAACCATTTATTGTTTCCAAGTAAGCTGACAGCAAATAAAATTGTCAGACTCATCTTTGTGGCAAATAAGCCCACCTCCAATTTTCAAAAGCACTGATGGTCCTGAGTCCTGCGGTATTTTAGCACCAAACTGCAACACCAAGAAATCAGGTCCCACAAAACAATGTTATGAGTTTCAAAACCATATTTGAAATCATAAAATTCAGTGGTATTTTTAAATCACAGAAAATGTCTGGGTTTGATTCAATTTGGGATGTTTCCACTTAAAATTCAGCAAAACCAAAAAAAAAAAAAAGGTAAGCTTCTTCACTGGTGAAAACTGTCTCTATGACTTTTAAACAACAACAACAGAGTGTTGGAGAGTATGAGAAGTAGACATACAAACTCAAAATTCCTTACTCACCTTATAAGCCAGACCCCATAAAGCTGGTCTTCCAATAAAGACGCATTTTGCTCCCAGTGCCAGTGCTTTTAATACATCACTTCCTTTTCGTATTCCACCATCTAAATAAACTTCGACTCTGCCTTGTACTGCATCCACAACCTCAACCAGAGCATCAATCTGCAAAGAAGCAGCCACTCTCACCTTCAGCTCAGCTTTTGATGCCAAGAGAAAGAGGAGATATTCCAAAGAGACAGGCAAGGATGCAATACTGTAATAGCATACCTTCTCGAAATGAAATGTGACAATGCATCACAAATAGCTCAGTACCAAAAGCTGCAGAATAAAGTGCAGCTCCCTGATCTGTTTGCCAGATAGTTAATTCCATTTTCTAGAGCTTTGCTTATACTGATATTCTTTGCTAGCACTTCTGATAAGTGAAAAAGTAACATTTTCACTTGCTTTCTGAAAGATTTTTGAAACAAATTTCAATGGAAATTATTGTCGTTAATATCTTACTTTCATTTGAGACAACGATGAATGACACATATGTTTATAAATAAGGCTGATGTCAAACTTCTCCCTGCTACTGTCCAAGTTGCCTGAACTTACTTTTCAACCTAATCCTGGTGACCACCTGTCGAAAGCCTCCTCAAACACCATAAAGTGTCAATGAAGGATTTCATTTGCTATGTAGTACAGTCAATGTGTCATTTCCTCCAGGCTAAGTCTCCTGATTCCTTAAGGGCTTTTCTGCAGAGCACAGAGCCAGGCTGGTAGTGCAGGGCAGTACCACACAGACATGCAGGCTCTGGTCCCAAAAGCAGTATAACCAGTGGCAGGAGATTGCACTAGACCTAATTAACTCTCCTTCGCAGCAAAACCAAAGGTCTCTTTTCTCCAGTCTCCTATACTCTTTTGCCTTCTTTTCATCTTTTTTAAGTAGAGCAGCTACAGCTAAGATTACTAAGTAGATTTTTTCCAATTGGTCATAATTTTTTTCAGAATTTCAGACTGAAAACATTGAGGCTGAAACTTTCCAGGAGTAGCTCACCCAGAGCAAGGACAACAGCTTCTGCTGCCAGACTTGGTACCAGAGGAGTAGTAGAGCTGAACTAGGTATCTACCGGTTTGTCTGTGTATGTAAAGAAACTTCTAAGGTAGAAGAGCAGTTTAATGTGGATGCCATTTCCATTATTATGTCTTTAGCATTTAGGTATGTTTTTAAATCATTATTGTCAGCCTTGACATAGAAGAGAATTCCCTGGTGCCTATTTTTATTTTACAGAGGAAAACAGAGAAAAGAAAGGCCATAAGATACTATGCAATAGAGAACTGTAAAAGAAGAACAACTGGAAAAATTGACAGAAGCCAAATTAAAGCAGTGAAATACACATGCATCCAAACAACCCACGATTTCTTTGTACAGATTAAAAAGTGGGGGAATTTTTCTCCAGATAAGTTGTCCTTTTTCTGGCTCATGAAAGTGAATAAATTCCCATTTAGACTTGAGTCTGTAAATACGCAAGCAGACCTCTCACTAAATCTAGCTGCAGTTTGCACATGTTTTGGCAGATGTGAACAATGAGAATACATTATGCTCTCATTTGTACATTTTTGGTTCCAGAGCTTTGTTTTATTTTTGCTGCAGTGCGCAAAGAGTACGTGTGCACTGCACCAGCTAATGAAGACATAGGCAGAAAACTTTTACTAACTTAGGCCACTAGTTTATCTGCAGTTATCTGAGTTCAGAGCTGCTTACAGAACCCTCCCAAGAAGCTGAGAAAATACTTCAGTGGGTAGCCCATGCCAAGGTGTGCATCTTACCAGTTTAAAGCTAAAGTGCATCTGCACACATCCACAGCCACACAACAAACACAGAAGTCCACCAGAAGTCTATATACAAAGACGAGCATAGACATACCCAGGTTAGCGCAAATATGCATACAATAAACATTCATGGGACACCCATTTTCTCACTTACAGTGGCAGGTCCTCCATCCAGTTGCCTTCCACCATGATTGGACACAATAATTCCCTGAACTCCATGTCTCACTGCCAGCTCTGCATCTTCTTTCGTCAAGATGCCTTTGATGATGATGGGCAGGTGGGTCAGGCTCTGCAGCCAGTAGATATCGTTCCAGGTGACCGAAGGATCCAAGCTGTTGGGTGGCAGTCCGTACTCAGAACGGTCATCTTCCTACAGCCATAGGACAGAAGGAAACCTCATCTGAGCTGTAACAATACAGAGGCCCCTTGATGTCTTTCCCTGCCCTAGAACAGATTAATTAAACTTGCTAACAGACATGTTCATCAGCTCCAGAAAGCATGTGTCTCTGGAGAATAATTACAATGGGGATGGAGATCAGTGTCTCTAAGGCAGCTGGACTGGGATTTTGAAGCCAGAACCCAGGCTGGCAGGAGGTCAAGCCAGGACGCTGCAGAACCAGAAGGGGAGAAGATACACCCTGGGTACAGCAGATGCCAAAGCAGCAGTTACCCAGTGGTTTTTGTCTCATGTGGTACACGCCAGCACAGTGAATGAAAGGAGGTGCTCATTTTACAAACCTCATAGGCTCCTTCCAAGTTCTTCAGTTTCATGTGGGGAGGAAGGCGGAAACCATTGCGGACATCGTCGCGTCTTTTGCCCGTGTAGGGCAGATCTGCGGTGAGGACGAGTCCCTGGAAACCCAAGGCCTCCGCCCGTTGGACCAGCTGCTGGGAAACCGCCCTGTTGCGGTGGATGTAGAGCTGGAACCACCGGAGGCCGCCGGGGGCGGCCGCGGAGATCTCCTCCAGCGTGCAGGTGGAGTACGTGCTGGCAATGTAACAGGTGTTCATCGCTTTGGCTGCTTCAGGAGGTATTGGAAAATAATCAGAATCAAGGTCATTTGAATGGTCCTGCCAGACACCACATACAAAAGTTTTTTATATACAGTTTGCAGAGGACACCTGAACTCCTGTTTTACATCCTCCCAAACACAGCACTCTGCCAATTGGCAAATATGCCCCTGGGGTTAAAAATGGCTATATTTACCATGCCCCGTTGTAGGATCATGGTTAAGAAAGCAGGAAAGGGAGAGGTAATTGACCAAGTGGTGCTTTCATTTTGCAACTATTTTTTTTAAAAAGCATGAACTTCATGACTCTGTTCTCACAGGAATGTGCTGGCAAATGCACTCAATGTACACAGAAACACACACAGGAAAAAAAGATATTTCCAGGGGTCAGCTCTCCAAATGAACCACAGGATTCGGGAAGAGAGGTTATGCTTTTCTCCAAGGGAGACACTGTTCTTACCAGTAACAAGGAATTTACAGGCTGAGTCCCATCCACCACTTTTATGTCCTAGAGCCCACAGCACTGAGGACCTGTGTGGTCCTTGGTGTACACCAGAAGTGTGTCCACAGTCTCTGTCTTAAGTTTGCAGCAGCCTCCACAGGGCTGATCTCGTAATAATGGTAGCTGGAGAAGTAGAGCAATGTCTATATGGCTTCCCATGCACTCTGTGTCACCAGACCCAAGTACGTCATCCACAAAAAGGGGTGTCAGAAACTGGGAAAGGAGTTTGCCCCTTCAAGCCTCAAGATTTTGCTCAGTCACACTTCAAGTCATCCTAACAGCTTCTTGAGGCTTTTCCACAAACCCCTTTTTGCTATGCAGCAACAAAGCAGAAGAGTACCTCTAGCTGTGCTTTTCTCTCCATCAGGCCATGCTAGCTGGTGGAAGCCAGTAGGGGCGATTCCTACAGGAAAGCTGATTTCAGTCCCTAGGAGCTTAGTCCTAATGTCCATCATGGATACGTCCCGCAGTATACGTGGCCGGAAACAAATTCTGTAAGGCAATAAAAACCCTTCAGCATGGTAGCTGTCCAGTGGCTTTTCTGAGGTTTCATGGAAATCAGGTCTTCATTTACCTATTGCAATGCAGGAATCTGAGCGAGTAAAGAAAACAGAATATAGCAAAGGCTCTTTGTCCTTTCTGTTCACTTTTAGAGGGCAATTCAGCCAGCAGTTCATCTACTTCCACTTCATTAATCCCATACTCGTGCTCACTGGCCACAGCACATCATTTCTGCATTTCCCATTTCAGCTCACCAGCTCTTGTCCTCCCACTGTCCATCCCACAGATTCCTTCTGCTTACAGCTCACTCCCAGGTCTCTGCCTTCCACTCCACCATTCACTGTATGTTGAGCTTGCCCTCACTGTCTGCAGCATGTTCCCCAAATCCCACACTACTTACACGTAGGCTTCCTACTGTTCACCAAATGCTCCCCATTGCATCTCATTCTATTATAGTTACTCATCCCCTTTCCCGTCATGTCATGTCATCCCATCCCATACCATACCCTACCCTACCATTTGCCTGGATCCTTAGCTTCCCTTATGCCTCATACAATCTATGTCATATTCAGACTAGCATGAGAGCATACAGAGTATGTCATTCAGGTAAGTGCATTTTGCTTGGGGACCACCTTGAAAGGGCAAGGTGTAAGGAATTGTGGCCTGTGAAGTCCAAACACTTGCACAAAAACTTAATTTAAGAGCTTCCAGTACAACACCCCTCATTTCCTCCTCACATTACCTTTTATATGCCTGGATGTTTTCATCTCGGGTGCTACAGTCATCGGCTCCAGCTGCAAAAAAATCCCAAGCAATCTTGGGTAAATACTTCTTAGCATAAGCTTCAAAGTCTGAAAGACACACCATAGCCATTGCTGAGAGAGGCTCTGGGAACCTTGAAGAAAAGAATAACATGAAGCAGAAATTAGATCCCTGAACTGGTATTCTCCCTTCCAGGGACTCTAATGTCACTTAATGCAAACCTTGGACCCATCTGTCTTGTAGAAGAGTTGCTGGGAGGTTGTCTCAGTCTGTCTTGCCATTGATCCTCTCCCCTAGTATGACGAAAACTTGCAGATGCAGCTATAATAGTAGGAAGAAGCTTGCATCTCTGTGCCTCTCCTTATTCTGTCTTAATGAACAGAAACCCAAAGAAGACATTTTCGGTCCTCTGCTATTTTAAGACACAGCAGTTGTATAATTCTGTCATAAATTCCATTTTAAAACTAGCTGAGTTATTTGTTCCACTAATTCTCCTCAGAGGTTGGCCCAAAACATCATTTGCTGGATCGCCCCTTAGGACGGCTCCCTGACTGAACAATTAGTTATGTGACTAAATTCAAGCTCATAAAATCTGGAAGCAAGAAAATACAGAGTCTACATCTAACCTACTCTAGCACGAACGCATTGCAAAACTATGTCCAGACTCTGAGTGCAAGTCACTGTCAAGGCCAGAGCTGCGGAAAAACAAAGTATTTTCTACAGTTCTTCATTTCTCTTTTTTAACAAATGTCTTCTGGGTGTTCACATTACATACTGCAGCACTGATACATGCTAAAAAAGGAGCATACAAGATTTGGACAAACTATGAGAAAACACTGGCAAAAAGCAAATTCCATGACATGAAACATGATTCTAAGAACTACCCTCAATCTTTCAGGGAACAGAAGTGACGTTGTGCGACCCAGATGTCTAATCAAACCAACATAAATGCTGCCTAGCACATACCTACACTTAGATGCTTTTGAACCAGCCAAGACCAAAAGCTATGCAAATTAATGTTTTAGCAAACCATGCCTGTGTGCAAGGAAACATGTACAAAACATAGACAAAATCAATTTGCTAAATCATTTGTTGCAATTACTTCCACAGCTCTGATTAAAAAAGGCATTTTGCAAGGTATATGAAAACATGAAGTTTTAGACCATCTGTGGTTTGGATCTAATTTTTCTAAAAATGTACAGGAAGAAGTAAATATCCCAGTTTTCAGGATTAGCCTCCCACTGCAGATTAGCAAGTGTTGCAAGCTTCACTAAAATCAGTCCCACGTGTCCAATGTTGTACACTTCTGGCATAGATAAACACATAGGTTATATACACAGATCCAACCTGTCAAACTGCAGACACGGATATGTCTCACTGACTGAGGTGCCTGTGTATATATTTGAAAATTAGAACTCATAATTCTCTGTTAGCAAAGAGCCAAAGATGAGGGCCTCATTGGAAGATGAAGTGTGACTGATTTCTTCAGTATTGTTTTGTCTCCTCTGACAGACATTAGGTAGCAGGTGGTAAAAGTATCCCAAGCCTTCTCTGTATGCCTTCAAGTCATCAAGCACTGCTGATAGCACAAGTCTTCATATGTCATATATCATGATATACCGTAAACTACATAGCACAACTGTTAGAAAGGTCAAAGCCAGCAAGCACAAAAAGGTAAACCAAATCCTCTCATGGCAGAATAAATGGTAATTTTAAACAACCCAGGCCCAGTCCTCATTGTCTCCCAATTCAGACCTCAGTTCAGACTTACTTTGGGTTTCAGGGAGAGCTGCAGAAGATGAGATCCTCTCCTTCAAGTTTGCCTGCAAACAGGATGTAGAGGAGGTCTTTTCACCGAGTAGTTGCTGTTTTTTCTGGAGTCAATAAGCAACCACCAGAGATTAAAGCTCAATCCTGCAGTAAACTTTGCAATGTTTGTATAACACTAACTTTGTTTTGCTATCAGATGTTTAAAAGTTCCTTCCAAAAACATGCATCACCTTGTCAGGTGCTTCATTCACTAGACTGGAGCTGTACTCCTTGGCAGTGGCTGAAGGGGAGCAACAGTATTTCAGGGACTTTGACTGAATCCCTAAACTATTGGTAACTTGCTGTTGAATGTGCTACAAATCCCACCAAAATGATGATCCACAGACAGTATGAGTTGTTACAGCCCACAGCTACAGAGCCTTGAATCTTTACCATCATGTGTGGAAAAGATATTTTTCACTTCCTACAGTATATGAAAAAGTAAAGTACCCTTTGTCTTCTGCCATTTTTAAAGGGCAATGAGTGCTGTTGTGTTCTGGTTGCTCTCCCACTGGGCTTGCAGATTCCCTTCTTTGGCTTCCCACCCAGCTATCTCCCAGAAGGACCATCAGTCCTCTCCCTTTTCTGTGCTTGGAGCTGGTGAGACTTCTCTGTGCTTCCCTCCATCTCCCCTGCTAAGCATTACAAACTGGGACCGAGGTGCCAACAGATTTATGATATTGACTTAAATTTGCAAGATATGAAAAGTAAACACTGGACTGTGTTATTTGTCTTTCCGTTTTTTAAGCCTTTAGGGTTCATGTTTTCAGTTTTTCCATGCAAGCATTAAGAGCTTGAAACTTTGTTTTTTACTAACTGAAAATTGAGCTATTTTTCTCATAAACATGTGATACCAGGTGCAAAGGGTGAGGCAGAAACTCGTGAAAACATTCCCAGAGTTTTACCAGTATTGCTGCCCTCCCAGTCCAAGCCACCCAGCTGGGGCAGTGAATGAGCCAAAGGACCGGGGAAGAGCTGGAAGCTGAAAAGAGCTGCAACCTCGGGACTGGTCTGATCTAGGACTGCAGATCTGACATTCCTGACAGCAGAAATCCTAGGTCACTGATGCCATCTTTGCAGCTGTAGTGAACATCTACTCTTCTGTTAGATGTATTCACGAGACCCTGCCCAAACTGTACCAGGCATGACCATCTATACCATCGTCTTTTGAAGCTTTTTTTAAATTCAACCTTCAGAGCTCATTATCCACTGACAGCACTGTGAAGCTAGCTTCTGGCATCGGGCTATGGATACACCTGTCACAAACGAGACAAGATGCACATGCTTAGCCAGAGTGCCGGTGAGCTCCTTGGTTCACTTTCCTGTCCAGGACAACCCGTGCAAGCAGACAGCCTTCAGGTCACCTCTGAAACGAGCAAAGTGCCATCTCTATATGGACACAACGGAGTGCATCCCCGGGAAGGGAACGAAAATCCTGCGCTCATTCTCCTTCCGCTAGATGTCAGCTTTGGGTCACATATATCAACCTATGTCGGTAATAACAACCAGAAAAAAAAAAAAAAAAACACCAGTCCTTGATGGCCTGCCAGGCGCTATGGCCTTAAAATTGATATGATCACATCACAAGACTGCCTGCTAATATGTTTGGAAATCTTCATTCCCTGTGTTCTATTCTTAATATTTTCTGGTGCATAGCATAGCAATAAATGTAGCTACATCTGGTCTGGCCTGATCTTTGTTTCAGCCTACGAATTATCTGCAGGGTCCTCTGTCATATTTCTCATTATGCTGATCTCAGTACACGCCTACTTCAGGGACGCACATCACAGCCAACTCACCAAACCATAAAGTTTATGGTTTCATGGCTGTCATAATTTTACATGAATTAAAAATAGCCTGTGACTACTGCATTTTGGATCAGGAGAGGGGAAAAATCTCTGCTTTTGTGCTGCAGCTTTTAAGAGACTGTACTTTGCATCTAGATATATTCTCTTCCTTCGGCAATGGACTCAATTCAAAGTAGCAATGACTTCTTCTCCTGTAAGTAGTATTTTCTCTGATACTAGTTTGACTTCTGATTTAGCTGTGAAGCTCTAAAGTTCTAAAGAAATCAAAATTTGCCACAGCGAAAATACCTTTTATTAGAGCCCCTGCTATATACTTGAAAAAAGTGGACAGGTTTTAAAGTCCTGGAGTTCTTCCACTGGAGAACAATAAAAGACTTGAAAAGACTCTCTGAAAACTTTGCAGGAAACCTTGCTGCCTTCTTTTGAGAAGTGAAGAAAATAATATAGGAAATACTCACACATCTGGTCCAACCTTACAGGTAGAGTGTCAAGCAGTCAACAGTCAAAGCTTCATTTTTGCACATAGCAGCACAGCTGGGGTTTTGCAGTTGTGTACTTTTCAATACTAACATAGTCAAAGGCTCATGAATCCAAACACAAAGATCCTGTGTAAATCTGTGCTCCAGTTCCTATTACAATCACGATGCTCTTTACTCCAGTTGGTTATATTTGTTTGCTTTTCACAGACGGTAAATTGTCATGGGTCAAGCTGACATCTATCTCACTGATGCGTCTGCTAGTGGTGGGTTCAGTCTGGGACTTTACAACACTTCAGTGAAGAATCTGGTGAACTCTAAGCAATGTAAGTAACTCAGATCACGTAACAGTTCGCATACAGCCACCACTGGTTTTCCTTATCAGATGTCTTTCTTGGGCATATGCCCCACATTTGGAAGGAAAACTCTTTTTCCTTGCTTGTCAGTCAGGCAAGAAAGTTTTCCCAAAATTAAATATTTAAATAGCCATCCATCTATTATAGGTGGAGATGGCAAGAAATCTTATATTTAACATTGCCTAACGCTTTCAATTATAAGATCCAGTTTTCAGTTGCTTTTAATTTTGTCATATTTTAATCATTCTAGGCTGAAATTTTCCATCGTTGGTCTCTGTGTTGGGCTGAATTTTTTTGGGAACATTTCCCTGAAAGCCGGTCAGCAACTTCCAAGAATGAGGTTAGTGAAAAATATGGTGGCTGGCCCATGCTGAAAAAGTCTTACAGTGGTTTCACTCCAGTTCAGTGCTTCATGCAGGGGCTTGAAATTAGCGGGGGCTGATCCCTGGGGGCATCAGCCTGTACTTGCTGGCTGTATGAAAATCCAGCCAGACCTGACCTAGCTGTAAATCACTGCTCTGTGCTTGCACATGCTCAGCAGAGCTTGTCTGAAATCCAGATGTTATTACTGAAGACTTGCCTAGTGCAGAGCATGCTTCTGCCTATGGCCAGAGGAACTCAGAAAGCCCCAAATACAAGCAGAGGGCAGAGAGCTGGCCAGCCCCCACTCTCCCACCCCCATGCCACCTGTGCTTGGATTCAGCCTTAAACAGCACTGGAGGGGAGAAGAAAGAGAAGAATAATGGCTCAAAAGAGGACCTGCAGGACAGCACCTAGGGACAGGCAGGGTGGGATGTGCAGAGGCAACAAGGTCAGAGATAGAGCAGATGGGAGTAAAACAGGACAGGGACATGCCAGGAAGACAGGACTTCAGAGGGATAGAAGAATCAAGAGAAGGGGACAAATTTAGGGAAGAGGCAGAAGGGGACAGCCTGTGACACACTGGGCAGAAAGAGCTCTTGGAGACTACCAAATATTTGGCTGTTTTTTCTGTAACCACCTCTGTCTCCAAAACCCAGAAGAGGGCTTGATTTATTCTCAGCCTTACTCTGCAGAACAGCAAATAGCTACAGAGTCCTTTGGGAAAATGTGTCTCATCTCCCCCCAGTGTTAGATTCTCAAAAAGGAAAAGTGTTTCCTGCTAGCAGATGACTCCTCTAGCTCATGTGGCAGGACTCTGTACTGTGTGTCTGGAAGTCCAACCATATAAGTCTCAAATCTCCCATGTACTGTCACATGTGGTAAAATGTCATTTCTGGGCCTTTCCTTCTGGCTTACTTAACGTGCCAATATGTCACCTAACTATAAGTCTTCCCATAAGGTAGCTGCATCTCACTTCGACGCCTGCATCAGGATTAGACAAAGGGTCTGAAGCAGATCAGTTTTAACTAGCGTGCATCAGAGAGCACAAGCAAAGATCTGCTAAACCAGTGACAACAGGGCACAGTGAAATAGCAGGATGCAAAAGTAGATTGGGTCTGGAAAGAAACACTGAGCCTGGTAATCCACAGCCACTTAATTGCTAGCAACGCCGTGTCGGCACAGCCTCCCTGCTTCCACTCTGTGACCATGCAGAGCTGTTCTTGAGGTTATCAGCACTCTGCTCTGTGCCCTTGGCTGTAAAATAGAGATTACTTTGTTACTATGTACAGCACCGGTTCAGGACCATTCTTTTTTGGCTGGGCTGTGCAAGAGCTAGTGGACTTAGATTGCCTGAAATAAGGCAAACCAAATTCATGGACATGTTGGCAAAACCTTGCCTCATGGGGTCCTATCCCAGTTGCCTCACACTGCCACTACAGCCCTGCATGTGGAATCTCTTCTTTTTCCTCTAGAAAGTTCAGGTCAGAAAAACAATGATCCTCTTCCCTTGCAAAGTGCAGGGGTCCCTTCTGTCCTCTGACAAGGGGAAGAGAATCAAGCACAGCGGACTTTCCAAATCACAGGCTGGATTTCCAACTTTGTCCCAATCCAAGCCACAGCAGGACCTTTCAGCTGACAATTCCTTTGGTGTGTGGGAGTCTACCTCTCTCCCACACCACATCTGTCAGCATCCCTGGACGTGCCAGCTCATAGGTGGGGCAAAATGTATTCTGCCATCCATCAATCTGAATCTTCCTACATCTCTAGATTCTCTCAGTAACCTGAATTTTTGTGGTATCCTTTCTTTCATCTCATCCTTACCCTTCTTCTTCATTCCTCCTTTCCTCCCTGAAAAAACACAGGAGAAAGCAGGAGCATGCTTCTGGGTCCTGCTGTGGAAGTCTGTTCCCCTGCATTTCTTCAAGTGAGGGAGGTCTGGAGTGCTTTGTGGCACTGAAGAGAGATGATGCAGTCTTTTCACCAGGTTACCCCTCTTCATAAAGATACTGGAGCCACAGACTCTGACAGACCTCTTCACCAGCAACGCTGGAATCAAGCCAATAGAGTGGGAGGAAAGATCACACCAGGGTTTGATGTAGGAGACTCACTGCCATGTGAGGAGTCATTGGCTGCAGGTAGCAGGGAGGGAGTGCACAGGCAGGGTCATGGACTGAACACACAACCATAAAAAAGAGGTTTCAGAGAGCAGTTCCAGAGTCACTTAATTATTGCTGGGAAATGCTGAAGGAGGGAGGACAATGACTGTCTATTCTCAGCATGGAAACAAACATACAGCACTGCTCATCTCAAACACATAACTAAGACTACCGTCAAGCAGATAACTGCACAAATAAGTACAACCTGCAGTATGTGTGCAAAATAGGGATAAGGGTCTGAAGTGAGCAAGAGAAGAGTCAGGGAAGAAGAGCTGCAGATGCTGTGTTTCCCAGAACACCCTTTGGTTCTCACTAGCTGCTGCCAAAGCTGGCTCCAAAGACACTGAGCTCACACAAGGTGGAGCAGCAGAGGAGCTCAGGCATGACTCAGCTTTGAGTCTCCCCTTTGACTTCCATGGGCAGCTGTCCCTCTTAAAGCCAGGGAGTCAGAGGCAGCTGGATAGGACATTAATCATGATACACCCATATGTAGGGTTGGCTACAGTTTATTTTGTCCATAACCTTATCTGGTCTAATAGGCTAGCTAGGCTTGTGTAGACATCCAGCCTTTCTCTTCCTTCTTGTTTTTTAAAGTACCATGGTACTGGCAGTGAAAGAAGTAGCTCGCTCAAATCCACAGGGTACAATAAAAACAGAAACAAGAGGTACCCGGGAGCTGCAGCCACCTGAGACAAAAAGCACTCTGGGCTTGATGTCCCACTTCCATTTTATAAGCTGGGCAAAATTCTGGCAACTTTCATCTGCAGTGGGAGTGATGCTGCTATCTGACTACTATTTGAGAATCAGTGAGGACTAAGTCTTTATCTGCCATTGCAAAACCATCATAGAAGAATATAAAAGTAGGGCTGAGAGGAGGCCAGAGAGGCCATCTAGTCCACTCCTCTTCCTGAAATCAGAATCAGCTATACCTATGCTCATCTACATTCATGGAGATTCCACATCCTCCAAAGATGACCAGTTTCATTGATTTACTACCCTCATCACAAGGAAAATTTACAGATGTTTCACCTGGATCTCACTTCCCGTAATTTAAGCTATTATCCACCCATAGTGGACACACATAAAGATTTAGTCCCATTCTCTTTATGTCTATCTTCAAAATATTTAACAATCATTGCTGGCCAACCACTCCGTTGTCTCTTTTCTAAACCAAGCTAGGCAAATTCCTTCGGCCTTTCCTCATGAGCCATGTTTTCTATACTTGTGGTCATCCCCAATTCTCTCCTCTGACTCTCCAGCTGTTCCACATCCTCCATAAATTAAAGCACCAGAAACTGGACATGATCCTCCAGCTGAGTCCTCTCCTGCCCTTAGCTGGAACTTTCTGCTATAGAAAGAATATGCCAATACTCCTGTTTATTCAGCTGTGATGACAGAATAGTATTTTTGTGTTCATTACTCAGCAGTATGTTCCTTACTCATTTCTTCAGATGTGCCATTCCATCCTGAGATAAAGAAAGGAGCCAAACCCTTTTGTTCATCTCTTCCAGACAAAGATGTAGTCTCATCTCTGTTCCAACTAGAATAAGAGGTCAGGCTAGGGATAATCGAAGTCTCAAACCCCAGAGATCAACCACCTAGCAAAGAACTCTAATTTTTTACTAAAAATGTTGAGAGGAAATAGATGTCATGAAAAGACTCCATCACAAATACACAGCAGAGACACCCTAACACATCCAGGATGTCTCCCCAGAGAAACAGAGACAGAGAAAACCTGATATGATATATTATGTAAAGGAGGCCTTTGAACAACAGTGTCAAGAACAGCCTGTTATCCTGAAGGATCCACCTCAGCCTTGAGATTTTGTGATGACAGAAGGTCAGAAAATAAAGATTTTCATGACTCTCAGTCTGAATAAGAATGTGGACTCAAAAACACAACTGAGGGGTTCCTTTTAGACTTGAGACTGAATTAATATTTAATCTGAGCCTAGGACTCTGCAATACCAGAACTGATGCCTTCAGGAAAGTAAAACCATACTAGTGCCTTGAAAGTTGGCCTGACTATTATTGTTAATGTCTAGACTCCCAGTACAGCTTGAGTCCTCGCATGAAATCAGAGGACCTGCTCTTCTGAGGCCACAGAGCGGGATCAGAGCACTGCCCCAGTCCCAAAGATGCCAAGGGTGACCCACTTCGGAGGTAGTCCTCTGGCTGACACTAAGTCTAAGAGTCTACCTAAAGTCTAAGCCTAACTAAGACAGCAGGGAAGCAGCTGAGTTGAGGCAGCATGGCCCTGTTTGCACATTGATCTATGCCAACCTTCCACTGAGAGGATTCGCTGTCTTGCAGCAGCATTGCATGCAGCTTTCAGCCTGGGGCACACTGCAGCCTCCACACTCCTCCCTGCGGTGCTGCTCTCTAGCTCATGCACAGCTGATGATTGATAGCTAAAGGCAGATGAAGTTTGTCCTAATAAAATTGCATCCTAGCTTTTCCAGACTAGTTCTCCAGTTTGTCAAGGTCACCTAAATTAATTGCAACCCCTCCCAGTTCAATGTAATATAGAAATAATAAATACATTCTCTATCCTGTCATCCATTTGATTAATTAAAAAGTTAGCAATAGAGACCTCATGCTAATAGTGAACTATCAAGAACTGCTCTCCGAATATACTTTTCAACCAATATTGCACTCACCTACTAAAAATTCTACATAGCCAATGTTTCCTTAGCTTGCTTCTGAGAAGCTCATATGAGACAATGTTCAAAGCCTGACTAAAGTTAGGATACATCTTTCTGTTGTTCTTCCCGATCCACAAGTCCTATCACAGAAGCATATTAAGTTGGTTTGGTATGACTTGTTCTTGATAAATCCATACTGGTTGCCACTCACCTTGTAGTTAACTTCCGGAGGCTCAACGATTTTTTCCCCTGCCCCCTCATTATTTAAAAAAATAGTAAGAGGCAACACATTTATCGCTGTACTCCATGATTTCTCAAAGATAACAGCTAATAGTTCTGGCATTGCTTCAGACAATCCTCCCAGTATCCTAGCAGGGATTTCATCAAGTCCAGCTGATTTGAAAACATCCAACATATCTCTCTACCATGATATTTCTTGGTGTTGCAGCAAATTGAAAACATTCTCAGACATTCTTAGCAAAATGAAGGCCCTAGACAGTCATTTTGAAATGAAAATATTCTCTTACCAGCTGAAAAAAAAAAAGTAGTGGGGAAGGCCGACAACTGTGGAAAAGCCCAGGCTCAGCATGAGTACCCTTAGGAGGAAAAAAAATGGAAAAATTCTGAATCCTGAAGGAAAGCACAATCCAGAAGATGCAAGTAATCCAACAGGGAAAGGGAAACAAACATACTGGGTTTTATAACAAGGTGCCAATAAAAGAACTGAAGTAGTGGTATGCTCACTTCTACACCATGTTTGAAATCTAAAATATGAGGAACCAGGATGTCTGATCCAAAACACAGACACTGATACACCAGACATATCGTAAACCTAGGGAAAGAAAGGTAGTCAACAGGACACTAAACCCAGAATATAAAGTGCACAGTAAAGATAAACTGTGCCAGAGGCAGAGCAGTGCACTGCCTTATTGAAAGCTCAGTATCAAATCGAATTTACCAGCTCACCAACTGAATGAGTAACAAAGTCTGTACAGGTTGAAATTCCAGGCCTAAATAGGAAGAATATAGTTATGACAGATAATGTTACTGACCCAGGATAGCAAAATGCCTTGAATCGATAAGTTGAAAGAGATCAGAGAGGCAGTGTGGGTAGGAAAAACAGTTGTAACAGGAGACTTCAACTGCCCTCCTGTAGATCAACAAATGTCATGCTGGGACATGAAACAGAGATGACATTTTGGGGTTCTGTCAGCAATTATTCCATGGAGCAGCTGGTTAGAGAGCCCACAGGAGCAAATGCAGTCCTCAGCTTTGTGGCTCTAACCCTTCCAGTCGAAGCCCCACTCTGTGACAGTGACCACAGAGGACTCAGCTTCACCAGCTCTACAGGAGCACCACAGGCCAAGTACGCCACTGCCATTGTCCTCAGCATCAAGAAAAGCTATGCAGAAATGAGGAGGCTTGTTAAAAAGAAGCTAGAAAGGTCAGCAAAGAGAAATCCTAACAAGCAGCATGGAAACTTCTGAAGAACACCAGACTGGAAGCATAACACCACTGCGTATGACCTATTGAGAAAGGCTGGAGAATGAATTAAAGGAGGCCAGCACACATAAACAACAAAGTAAGTTAGTTTATTAGCAGTAAGCAGGCATTTTTCAAAAAGATGCCTATTGTATCCAAACCAATAAAATGAAATGAATAGTGTAGTCAGGCAGATTAAAAGCAAAATCCTAATTAGGAAGGCTAAAAAAGAGTTTGAGGAGAACTAGCTAAAGGAATCAAGACTAGTACTATGTCCTTCATCAAAAATGTCAGGAGCAAAAAACCTGCTATGGACTCTGTAATGGCCAGTTAGTGACAAGGCAAAACTCAGAGGCAATGAAGCCATTCTTCACTGCTGTTCACTGGGGTAAGTTTTCATAAGTGGGAAAATGCAGAGGATATATCTGAAATCAAAATAATTGTGGTTGAGATTGTGTTTCAAACAGACACGGTGAAAATTAACAAATTGCTGGAGCCAGATGGTACCTAGCAGAAATCAAGAATGGAAACATTAAATTACTAATCACAGTGTGCAACCTCACACTTGAAACCTCCCTGGGACCTGAACACTGGAAGGTAGCATATATGAAACCAAATAGGTCCCGGGGGGCATCCAGGGAAACACAGGTCTTCATACTATTTTTTAAGCCTGGAAAGGTGAGCAGTGCAGCTCCAGGAGACCAGGGTGTGCATGTGTGAGCAGGGAAGTTCTGCTCTTGATGAATCATTAGCACTCAGCAGGGAATTCATCGATATGTGAAGAGGATATACTTCAAAAGAGTCAAAATTATTTGTGTAAAGAGAAGTCCTGTCTGAGAGGCTTCCTTGATTGCCTCTGAAAGGATCAGCAGCAGAGAGGTGAAGATGGCCCTGTACGTATAATATGCTTTGAAAAGTCCCTCACCAAAGGCTGATAAGTACACTAAGCAGCCAAAATATAAGAAGGAAATATCCTGAAAAGGAATTCATTGAAATAAAGGAAATAGAGGGTAGAGATAAACAGTCATTTTCGGAACAGATGGATGTCATGGATGTCACCAGTGGAGTTGCACAAAGGTCTGTGCTGGGTCCTATGTTCAGCGTACTCATAAATGACCTGAAGAAGAGCGTGAGCTGTCAGGTGACATTAGATGATGTTACAAAGATATCCAGGTTAATAAGGATGAAGGCAGACTGTGAAGGATGGTGGAGGGCTTTTAGATGACTGAGTAATGAATGAATAAATGGGCAGGTGAAATTCAGTGCTGATAAATATAAAACAATGCTCACAAGGAAACGTTGCCATTTCTCATATGAATTGATGACCTCATGCTGACCATTGACACTAAGGAATGAAATGTGAGGGTATAATTCCATGAGAACATTAGCTCAGTGCTCAGGAGCAAGTAAAAAGTAAATCAGAAGTTAGGAGTTATTAGGAAAACAACAGACAACAGAACAGTGAATAACATCATCCCCATGTATAAGCCCGTGGTTAGCCCCAAACTTGAATCTGTGTATAATTCTGTTGTTATCCTCTCAAAAAAAGATAGAATGGAACTGGAAAACATTCAAAGAATGGCTACAAGGATGACCAAAAGCATGGGATGACTTCTGTACAAGGAATGACTCAGTAGACTAGAACTTTTCTGCCAGGAAAAGAAAAGGCTTATGAGAGAGTTCTGCAAAAGCCTGAATGAAATGGTGATGATGCATAACAATAGACTGTCTCTTCCAGCTTAGGAAGTAGGGACAAATAAATGAAGCTAGCAGAAACCAGGTTAAAAACCAACAAAGGAAAGTGAATGTTCATACAAGTGATAAAATTGTGGAGTACTTTGCCTAAGGATGTTATGGATATGAAAAACATACATGGGTTCAAGGAGAGATTAGACAAATGTTTGGAAGTGCACTACATCAAAGGATACTAGAGAAAAAGCATCAGCATCAGGAAGCCTATGGAGCTAAGTTTGTTTGGCAGTTAGGAAAGTGTCATTAATGCCTCACCTGTTCTTACCCTTCTAAAGGCATCTGCTATGGTCATTGTTGCAGAGAAGCTACCAGGCCACAAGGATCCTCGACCAAAACCAGAGGAGCAGTTTTCATGTACCTCTTTCTTACACAGCCTTTTGAGTGACCAGTCTAGGGTATGTACTATAGCTACATCCAGGCCAGGAGCAACAAACAGTACAAGGGGCATCTTCTACCTTATCTACGCATTATCAAAGGCATCCTTGCATTCAGCCTCTTCAGTGTGCCTTCATAGTCTAAGTATGCAGTAGAAGGTACTGAGCTGTCTTCTCTCTAAATAGACTTCCAAACTCCTCTAGTCTGCGTTTTTAAATAAATGGAAAGATAAAATCCTTTATAAACACGAGCTGCAGAAACAGTTACTAATTCACATCTAGTTTCTTAAATAATGACAAATACTGTAACAGTTTACAGCTCTCCAGGCACAACCACATTTCTTTGTTAAGCCTGCATTAGGATCAGTTCTTGCTGTCCAGCCTGCATTTCTCATTCAATTTCATCTGATCATGCCAAGGTGTCACCAATGCGGTTCCAGTCCTAGGCTCCCTTCTACTTTACCATCCACCTCCTTCTTGATCCAGATCTCCATCCACCTCCTTCTTGATCCAAATCTTCCTCTTTTCTTCATCTTTATGCATAGTGTTTATGCAAAAAAAATGGCTGTCAAATATGTATACTTTCATACTATCCCACAATGTTAAATTATCAGCCCTGAAAGAACAGAAGGAATTCCTTGCGTTTAGTTTGTTTGTTTGAATTGATTTGCTCCATTGAAACAGGCCATGAATTCCTCCATTTGGCCGACTCTCCTACTAGATTATTAAAGAACTCCTTAGAATGTAGTATCTACCACAATGAGAAATTTGAATGACTGCTGCATTTCCAGTGTGGTTTTGATTTTTTTATATGCACCATTTATTTTGCATCATTTTATTTTAGGGCAAACGAAAGCTTGGGAAAAAAATAAGCAATCAGTCTTCCTTAATTAAGGGATATCATTCCCTCTGGTGAATTTGTGGAGAGCAGGAACAGAATAAATTTCTTTTCATTTCCTCACTGGGAATATTAAATGCAATGCAGCTAATTTGTCTGTGAATTAAATTTCCAGCTTTTTTTAGCTCTTCAGTGCTGCTCTTATCCCCTGTAGCAGGGGAAGATGCTGTACTGTGGTAGCTGAGGTATAGTGAAGAGAAAAAATCTTCGTATTCTGGTTTCTTTTTCTGGTATTGAATTTCTCCAACAAAGACAGGTATATGCTTAAAATAATAAATGTAGTTGCTCTAGGAATCAATTTCTTATCAGTCTGCTCAGCCTATTGAAAAAAATAATTCTCTCTTAGACAGCCAAACTTAAGATGAGGTTGTCTGACAGGAATACTTGTCTTTCTAATGTAGTGTTCTTCCTCAGTTTACACAGATTTCAAACATGATATTTGTGCTGTCTATGGCAGTAGCTTTAAAACCAGCCTCTCTGAATGCATTTCCATACAGGTCTGGAGACTTGGCAAGGATTGTGCGAGGGGGCTGTTTGGGGCAGGTGTCAGTGGCTGTGAAAGGAATCCTCAGGCTGGTCTAAAGGACACCAGAACTTCTTTCCTGTGCCTACATTCCCTCCAGCACCTCCAGCCCTGTTCCCTCCGGAAGCAATGGCAGTACTATCCCTGATTAAAAGGATTATTTCTTTAGAGCAAAAAACTTCAGGAGTAAACAGGTTTCAACCTGTCTGCTTGCATGTTAGAACCCACTGACAGTCCTGTACATTCATCTTCTCTGCCTTCCACTGCTCTGAGGGCTTTTTAACTGTTTAATGTCTTTTCCAGCTGTGTCACTTTTGAAGCCTGAAATTCGGCTGTTGCCCTGTTAGTTTGGAGGGTGGTTGGAAACATTGCTTACTTGTTGGCTACTGCATTGCTCTCCTGCTTACTTTTCCTCCAGCAAGGCCAATTCTTTCCCCAGTGAAAGCATTATAATCTCAAGTATAGTAAATCATCTCACTAATAATGTCACCATAAAATTATTATATTTCATTATTCTTAATTAATTTGCAGTGTTTCCACATTTTTTCCCAAAGCTCCATGCTGGAGAGAAGAGGATATACAGCCTTTCTCAGAGAAGAACTAAGGATGCACTCCAAGAAAGACCCTAGGGTAAATTTTAGTTAAAACCAAGATCCATTTTTGTCCCTAATGTCCCATGTTTGGGCTGTGTTTTACATGCGGCAGAGTGGACATTTAACATGGTTATACCAAGTTTAACAACTCCTTGACCATTACTGAACAAAAAAAAATAAGACTGAATACGTTCGTTACATTTACATGTGAATTGATAGTGTAAAAAAATTCTTGCCCTGATTATTGTAAAAGCTCACTAAAAACTATCTTGATATGCAACTTTGTATTTCTGTAAGCAGCCCTTCTATGATCTGCTGTTCCACTTTTCCATTACACCTATATCTGCCTACTAAACAGCTAATCAAATAGACTACACAGATAAATATGTATTTATTTATTATATTTTATGTTTGTAACGCTACTTGAGCTACGGTTCTCCTTTACAAGCTTTCTTAAATGGCTGAGGAAAGCAAGAACTTTGGGGTTAGGAAAAGCCTGCGAAGCATGGGTTGTGATGTCCATCTCCTCAGGCACCAGCAGCCTAGCTGACCTTTAGCAATTCACTCCTCAGGATGTTCTTTCACTTGGGACTTCTATTTTTATCAAGGGACAATGTCCTGCAAGATGTGCTATTTTTGCCATCCAAAGAATGGTGTAGGACACTTAATAGAATGCAATTGCCATATATTGGCAAGTAGTTGCCTGCTATGTCAACATTTTAATTTTCTGTCCTTATCTCTAGAAATTTTTACATACATCCTCCTTGCTGGCCTGTCCAAGACCCAGCACACCCTAAATTCTAGCCAGCCTACGAGATGGAAACTGATGCAGTACTGGTGGATGGTCTTCTGGTAAAGCAGAAAGAGCACAGATCTACCCTCGTTCTTCTGGGCTCTTGTGCACTGTTCAGGTGTCTCGCAAGACACCAGCTGTGGGTGATCTGGGGCCTCTCATAAGGTACCAGCTGTGGGTGGTGTGGGGTAATGGACTTTTGAAGTGGAAGTGGACATGGAAGTTTGAATGCATCTTGTGCGGCTTAACATCTGGTAGAGTGGAAAACCTGGGTGACAGCTTTGGATCCAGGTCTGAATAACATTTGCATGTATTTGGGTCAAATGTATTGCATGTTGTTTCCTGGCAAGATGCGCTCAACAAGCAGTGGTGGGAAGCTGTATCTCTGCAATTAGCCTCTTTACCTGTGGAGTCCTTCAGACGTTTTCTCTGCTCTCTACCTGCTCTTCTCAAAGTCTCAGTCCTTATGGCTGTACCCTCTGCAGCCTGAGTCCACCATCCCAGAAATAATCCTGAGAACTGCAGGGCAGACTCACATCAACAAGGCATCATCCTCCACTGAAAACAGCTGCTAAAGCCTTGTGAAAAGCTGGAAGGAAGTACCTTTTTGCCTTTTAGAGAAAACGAAGAAAGAATGAAGGGTAAGACACGTCAGTAGTGCCCTGCTTTGGAGGAACTTCTTGAAATTGAAGTTTGAATGCATCTTGTGCGGCTTAACATCTGGTAGAGTGGAAAACCTGGGTGACAGCTTTGGATCCAGGTCTGAATAACATTTGCATGTATTTGGGTCAAATGTATTGCATATATTTGATCTTGTTAAGCTCTATGGCTTAGACCAGAGGAAGAACCAAAAAAAAGAAAAAAAAGAAAAAAAAAAGAAAAAAAAAAAAAAGAGCCTGTGTCTATTCTCTGGTATGTTCAGCACACTTAAAGTAGCTGTCTTATCTTTTTATGAAAAGCATGCATGTATTTGAAGTCCTTTTCTCCACCTATCCTTTCCTCAAAGAGGCAGGGTCTGGGTTTATAATTTCCTGCTACAAGCAGGTCTATGACACAGGAACAGGGGCTCAAAAATTCTGTTCAGAAAGGAAAATAAAAATGCTTTAAGCAATCTACTCTCCACTCATTACAAGGCCTCCATATGCTCTGAGATACAAAGCCAGCCTTTTCCCTTTTGTAATTCACACAGAGGAGGTGCACAGCAATGTAGCATTTAAATATAGTGAACACAGAAGTAAAACGCATGCTGGCAACAGTGGACAGCTAGAGCCCCAAATCTCTTTTGTGAAAACACATATGAACAGCATCAAGGTTACAGCAGAGCAGTTAATACTGGCTTAATACAGCACAAGCCTACTCCCAGAGTCTGTTACTCCCTTAGGCTTAGATCCCTTCCATTTGCACAGCTTGACGGTGTGAGGACAACTGATGCTGGAAGAATATGGGCTCAGTATGTCAGCCCAGCAAAAGGAGATGAATAAGTATCATACAGATGGTGTGTGCTCAGAGGAGAGGACAGGATGGAGACGCTCTCCTTAAAGCTGGCCCAAAACTTAATCATCTGTGCACCTGGCTTCAGACAAAGTCAGAGCAGAGATGTGGTTTTAGTTAGGGATGTAAGCTGCATCACAAAGCCAAGAACGTCTATTAGTTAATGGCTAGTATCAGTTTTCATGCCTTTTAAGGCCATAAATATTTTAAATATCAAGGCCTTTTTCTTTCATGTGTGTATCTATTTCTCTTAAGTGCATTCCATTGCTGTCCCCTTCTCCTCGGCTCTGCAGAAGATTCGACATGATTTTGTCTGATGGTCACCTCCAAGCCTTCAGACATGGAAGGTGTTCCTCACTCCCCACAGGCCATGTCAGATGAATCCATAATTATTTCATAATTCTTACTACCTTTGAGAGAAGACTTCACATTAGAAGACTGGGCGCTCAGTCCATTCAAAGATGTTGGAAAATACAATTCACAACAGGGATCAAGCACTGCTGTAGGAGATACGGATTAATTCAAGAAAGGCTGTGTGAAGCTGTGACGGAGTTAATACTCCACCTGCCTATAGGTGCCTGGGACTGATACAGAAGCACAAAAGCAGGGCTGTCTGACGTGGTCAGAGCAGCTTCTGAGAGCCTCCAAAATGCAGGGTGGAGTCTGATATCCGCGTCCGTTTGATATGGAGAGTTACTGTTTGATTTGCCAGATGTGCTCTTCCCCATTCCACTCACCCATCATCTCATTTCCTCTCCATCAGTGATTGTGGTATTTGGAGTGTGTTGCTACATATGAGCACTTTCTTATTTGGTTCTGTGCAGGTTTTATTAGTAAGGCATACTGTTACTTTGCCCCTATGATGGGGAATACACTGACCTCTCCTCTGCCTTGCTCAACTTTGTTCTTTTTCCACTCCCCAGTCAGCTGGCATGACAAGGATAAACAGACTTGCCTCCTCTTCTATGTATTTTTTCCACTTCAGAGAAAGTGCCAGCTCTTTGCATTCATTAGACATCAATATTTGTTAGTGATGTCTTTTTCTGCTGTCACATACAACAGAAATCTCTAAGTGAGGAGGATGACAGCACAGGTGGATTGCAGTGATGGAGAGAAACAGTGTCTGTGATTTACCCTTTGAGAGAACTGTCCACAGGGTAGGCAAGCTCCAGGGATATGACCAAATTCCCTGAATTCCCCTGAGAAACACTCATGTAATTAATTTGGAATACATAATTCTGGCTTCTCCAACTTAAGTTTTTTGTTTTAATAATGCCAGATGTTAATGAAACTAGCAGACTTCATGGTTCCAGAAGTAACAATAGGATCTAAATAGTAGCTAAATCCTGGCTGGAGGACATTGGCATCAGTCAGATGGTGGAGGGACTGAACGATTTTAGGGACAGCAGAGAGGTAGCTCCAGCATTTTTATTCTACATGTGGTATACAAAGATTAATAACCCTGGGTTTGACCTCTGGCATCATATGGTGGCAACAGAACATGACAGAAACTCAGGAGTTTTCACCGTATGAAGCTCATCTGTCTTTAACACACTTTTTTGAGTGCATACTTTGTAAGTTTTGTCATTTTCTGGAGGTAAAAGCCTCCCCGCATAATTGGTCATATATTCACATTAATCTGTGTATGTGATGTGGGTAATCTGGGTCTCTGATGGTTAAGTAGTCAGATTCTCTGTTTAGGCATTTCAGCATCGAGACTATTCTGCATTATGATCACCAGCAGCATGAAAAATCTCTACTTTCGTCAAGGTTAATGAATAGGTAAGTTTGTAATTACTTGGCTGCTGCTAAGGCTTATGTGTCCAAAGCTAGATTAACTCCATAACTTTCATAGTCACATGTTTAGAGGTGTTTAGCTAAACTGACTTCTTTAGATACATTAATTGTTGCTTTCACGTTGTCCTTTAAGAACAATCTGTTAGACCTCAAGCAGCTGGGGTCCAGATTGGAAAGAAGATGCCTGCAGCAACCGAAATGTCATTTAACATCGTAAGCTTCACAGAGGTGTTAAAGGGAGCTGGCATGCAAGCTATGCAAGGGACATAGGGATTCAATCACACACTGTGCAATTTCAGACAACCCAATTGGAAAGAAAGAATGAAGTGAAATTTGTGCTATTATCTAGGAATGGTCCAAAACACTTTGAAGTCAATGGAAAGATTTTCACTGACTTCCAGAGCTCTGGATCAGGTCCTGGATAGTCTTATACAGAATGACAGGGAACTTTCATCTTCAGGAATTCCTTTCAAGGGACATTGCATTAAATGGCCTTTACTAGCTGTCAGGGTCAGTGTATCTTTAGATAATGAAATGGAAAAATGTTTGGATCTTCATGGCAACTTCAGCTGTTGTCCACCAAACAATTCAAATCTAGACACCTACATTGAGATGTATACATCTATATTTAACATCTATATAACTGAGGTCAGACATGCAGAGCTCTTAGCACTTGCCATTGACGTTCATGACAACTGTGGGTGATAATCAGATCTAAAAAACTGGTCTCTTGCTGAAGTGCCTAAATGCAGATTAACCAGAGGGATGCATCCAGGAAGAGACCCTGTATTTAACAATGGATACCATGTTTGCTCACAAACGCACCTTTGTTCTTATGCAAATGTCTGCAATCAAAGACCAACCATTCCACAAACATCCTTAGGGACTATATACTACAGGGCATCATAGCTGCAGTCAAACCAGCCAGCTGTTTGAAATTTGAATAAATGGGATTTTCCCAATGTTTGAACATTCCTCATATAGAGTTTACTTAGTCATTTTTATATGTGTGTGCGTGTGTGCGTGAGCCTTAGCAGTTCCGTCATAAGTTTTGTTCCTTTCCACTGGATTCTTCCAATTTGTCAATAACTGCTTAGTAATAAGGCAGCTATAACTAAACACAACAGGCAGACGTTCAGCTGGTGTTAATTGGCACAGCTCCACTGACTTCAAAGTCCCTGAAACTTTCAGGTGTGGTCGCACCAGGCGTGTAGAGACAGGGTTTATTATCATGTTCTCTGATGTGGTGCCTTTGTGTATGCAGCCCAAACTGCATCGCTGACACATTGCAAACTCATGTCTAATTTACTGGCTGCTCTCAAACTTAGGTCTCTTTCAGCCTACCTATTTCCATGGCTCCCTTGGTGAATAACGTGTTTTAGATAATTCTCCCCATATGTATTAGTTTATATTTTTTCCCAAGTAGGATTTCATTTTTGTCACCCAGTGACCTACTTTCTGATTCTTTGGCTTCTCTAGTTTTGCTCTATTCACATTGCCCTGACGTAGTACCCTCCTGCCTGCAGACATGAGGAAGTTGAGGCTTACCCTCTTTTCCATTATGAAAAAGCTAGAAAACATCAAAATTATTACTCAGTGTGCAACATGTTCTGCAAACTTTTGGAGAGCTATTGATTGTAAGCTGGTTTTCAGGCAGTTTTCAACTTGCCTGTTACTGACAAAACATTGTAAATTCTGCTACTAAAATCAAAGGTCCAAGTCTCAAGCTATGACCTGATTGACACAGCCCTAAAAATAAGACAGAGCAAAGCAGCTTAGCACTGTGTTACCTTAGCAGCAAAGCACTCTCAGCACTTCCCAGTCTGGATGCCAGGCTAGTGCCTACCTAAAAGCTAAAACTGCTTGAAGGCTGCTCTGATTCATCTCACTGACCTCAGGCAAGTGGAAGCCAGACACAGTGGGGACAGGAAGAAAGTGAAGGTGACATGCCTGCATTGGAGACCTGGAGAAGGGATAGAATAGGAGGCGGTGCAGCTGGCTTGCTGCAGTGCAAGACAGGAAGGAGTTGCTCAGGGGGCCATGTAACACGCATTGGAAGCTAGCTCTGTGCCAAAGATCTCAAGCTAGCTCTGTGCCAAAGATCTCGTGTTGGATGTGCTCCACCTACTGCTCTCCTTCTTCCCATTCATCTCACTCACTACTAAAACCTGTTTTAAAAACTTCTGACAAAGTCTACCTACTTTCTCTTCATGCTTCCGTGACATAGATCCTGCTGCTTACTTACCCCTTGGCAGGTGAGATCAGACACACAGGATCAGGGCTCAAAGACAGTACTGGGTTTAGGCAGTCAAATGATGCACACGGTGTGGGATTGTGGGGATGCAGCTGCAGCAGAAGGGAAGAGCTGAAGCACATAAAGTTTGCCAGGAGCTCTTTGGTCATAAGGGGGTACAACCCAAACTGCAAAGCATGGCCACAGCTACTCTCCCAGTCTGAACCCATATACCAGTTGGTGTGTCTGAACCATAAAATCACAGAGATTGTGGTGCTGCACCACAAACGCATGAGTAAATATTTTTAAACAGAATAGAAATCAAATGTGTGGGACAGTTTCTTTATTTTTAATAACATTATGATTGCTTTCTTCAGGTTTTTCAGTATTGTCTCTGCTGTTATGAATCAGGCATACAGCCTAAAAACTGCATTTGCAGATGGAATGGAAACTTGCCTGCCAAAAAAGCACAGCCTACACCTACCCTAGTATCTACCCTAAATATTAAACAACAGTCAGGCCCAGGTAGGAGAACTGGTGGTCTATCATCTCCATGTTAAATCATTGCAACTGCCTCTTGGTACAACCTTGGTGTAGAAACCTGTAGCAGAAGGCAAGATGAACCTTCTTTTCAAAGAAGGGATCACACAGTGTATGGGAAGGTTATAATCTTCCCACATCAGGGGAAGCATTGTGAGGGAATGGTGTGGAAGGCAGGGGCAAGATGGAGGTTCCTAAGTACAGTAGAAAGGGCAGAAGAGTTGGCAAAGTGTGGGGGAGCCAACTGGAAAGCTCAAGCAGATGAGATTGAGACAGGGCAGAGTTCTGTGGTACTTTTATACTGCATAAGGGGCCAGATAGCAAGTTACAGCCAAACTGTACTTAGAAGTTTAATGCTCCTTGCTCTTGCTTTTATACCCATTGCAGATCTAGGGCTTGGGTCAAGCTGTTGTTTTCTTGCAATTGAATCCCCTTGTACTAATGCATAGTACATTGCCCTTTATTGGACTGTATTTCCTGGTGAGCACATTTGAAATATCCATGAACAAAACTGAAGTCACTAATTCACAGTAACAGGATCCATACTTCCGTATAGTCTCATTCAATTTCTGCTACTGTCTTGATATGTGGTTTCTTCTACAACAAGAGTGACTGCTTTCACAATTTTAACTCTAATTCATGCTCAAGAACCCCTTTGTTGAATGTTTAGCTGAATGGCCTTTTTGAAGTATCACCAGCAGCAATCTCCTCTTCCCATCTCCTGCCTCAGAAGTGCAGTGTCCTCCCAAAGGCTTTTGGGTGCCCAGATATCCAATCCAAGAATTTTTCATGCCTTTCCTGTGGTTTTACCACATGCTCATGGTTGTTTCTGCTTTTAGTGTACCCAGAAGCACATCACTGCTCTCCTTGGCAGGACCTTAATTCACCATGAGCAGAGCTGTGACCTCCCGATGCTGTGGACAAAATGGGCTGGGTTTGCAGCTGCCTGCATCCCACCTTGCCCCATGCCTGCAGGAGAGCAGGGGGATGGCTCGGGACAGCTTTGCGGCCCCGCTGGGGCAGCCAGGACAGCCTGGTAACCAGTCAGATCACACATGACTTCTGACTGGCCAAGGAGAACTCTCACAACTTCTGGCCATCCAATCAGAATACACGACCTCTGACTGGCCAATCAGAACACACATAGCTTCCAGCTAGCCAATCAGAAATTGTGTCCTGGATGGCCATGTCCCATGGTCCTACCGACCCGTGGCTCACCAAAGTGGCTCAGGGTGGTGCTCAGCCCCCAGGTTTTGCCCCAGGGACAGGGCAGGGCAGGAAAACTCCCCCAAATTTTAATTCAAGATAACCAAAATGTTTTCTTTAGGTGCTTTCTCTAGGTGATGGTTTGCTTTCAAGCTGAAATATTTCATTTCATTAATGCAAACTCGCTGCTGTGTATTTTATTAAAGGATAAAGTTTATTACTATGCTTTTATTAAAATATTGTATTAAATAGAAGAGTCTAATAATAGAAATTTCCAAGTGAACTAATCAAAACATTATGGCACATTATACCAATGCAACTAATGAGGCCATCCACACTTTTATGTAGTGAAAATACAACAGAAAAATCAGCCCAGGAAATAATTTTAGCTATCTCCAATCAAGTACGTATGCAGTAAATACAAAAAAGATACCAAAAAATTCTATATAGAGTGTAGAAAACCAGGAATTACTAGATGATGTAAATTTCTGATCACTGAGGTAGGTAGGGGAGGTAGCATTCATATGAAAAAAAGAAAAAAAAAGTCTTATCATAAAATTAAAGGGTGTATGAAACATAAGCAAAAGGCTGTGGATGAGTAATGTCAGCTGTGGTATTCTGTGTTCTGTACCTGGATCCCTGACAGCAAGCTTCTGCTATTTGTAATCTCTGCTTCCTCTCCTCTTCTGTCTTTTATGGGTGCCCCCATGTTCATTCACACTCTTTCTCTTCTCTCCTCACCTGTCCTATCCCTTTTTCCTATACAGCACTCTGTGAATCTCCACCAATCCTGTTCCCCCCTCTCCAATTTTCTGTTGCCTCCTTCTCTTCCTGATCACTTATTTCTATCTCTCTGGCCCAGCCCATGATTCCCATTCAGACTATTCACACCCTGCATCCTCTTCTGACCCATCCCAGTAACCCACCTTACTATGGCTCCTTTTCTTCTCCTCCACCCTTTATTTTTTCAGGAATTCTCACTCCCTCTCCAGGGCAATTGTATTTTGAAGCTGCCTGAGCACTGCAGTCTCTCACAACAGTCTGCCTTTGCACTCACAGCTCTGTGAGGCCACCAACAAAGGCTACGGTCTTCCATACCTGGCTGCTCCTTGAGCTACATCCATCCATCTCTTCTCCCCACTTTTCCTTACCCTTATCTTTTGTTTCCTGCAGTCATCTTCAGTGACAGGTACTCTGCAAGCATCTACTTTCTTTTGCTCTTCTTCTCTTTCCAGTCCTTGTTGCCTTTCATAATGTAGTCAGTTTGGTTCTGTTAATGACCTGCTGAGCCATTAATCTCTTTCACACACACTCCTGCATGAGGAACTGTCAAGAAACAACATAAATATGAAGTCCAGTCTCCTCCAGGTCCAGGAAAAGACTGTAAGAAATGGTAGACAGAAAGGTCCAAATGGCCTCATACCATACATACACCTCATCACAAGCCACATAGCACTGCTAAAACGCAATTCCTAACATGAGACTCTTGCACAAAGAGCAAGAGCTACATGTAGCCCAAGGAAAGAACTTGTGATATAAAAAATATGACAGCAGGGAAACTTTGATGGAAACACTTTGTGCAGATCTGGCTTCAAGTTAAAAAAAAAAAAAGTTATAGGCACACTGGATCTGGCAGAGATCTAAATACCAGCACGTCCTTCAACCTGGTGTCTCTGTCAGGCTTTGAGGACAGCTAGTGCTCAGCCTGAACTTAGGCTGCATACAGATTGCCACCCAACTTTGCAACCACAATGTCTGAATCCTCGTAAGATGAACTTCAGGGCCTCTGCCCCGGGTATGCTCCATTTGCCCAACAGAAGCACCAGAAGGTGAACAGGAAGCTGCAACAAATGCCAGAAGCTCAGCAGGTAGCCATAGGATGCAAGGTCCTTCAAACACCAGCACCATCTGGGGTCCCTCCCTTCCCCACACCAGAAATTATGTCAGAACTGGTCAAACAGATGCCCAGCAAGCAAGTAATTTTAGTGGCCATTTCCACATCTAGGAAGCCCTAGATGTGGGGGCATCTAGGGGATGCATGGTGCAACAGGGCAGATGTAGCAATTGTGCTGACCAATCTGATGTGGAGAAAAATTCCTCTATGACCCTAAACCTGGAAAGTGGTTTAACCTGGAGTGTGCAAGCAAGCCATGCCACGCCTGGAACGTAAGAGATCCATCAGTAACCTCGGGACTGCTAGCAATATAGGATCTAGGTAGTACATACATTTCTTCTACGCAGGCTTTGAACCTGAGTATGAATGTCAGCAACATTTTTGGCTGAATCTGGAAAATTCTGCCATGTGGATTCACCGTGTGGCTTTATTGTGGATGGATGGGTGAGTTATTCCTATGGTGGCAGGAACCTACCCTTTAAATAAATAAATACCATTCACCTGTACAGATTGCCACTTCTGTATCTCAACTGCAACACTGGTTGCATGACCCCACAACTGTTCATTGCCATTCTGCACAAGGACACAAAAATATTCTGTGAAAATAAATGCAAAACATCACTGGATAAACAACTCATAGCTCAATGTAACTTATGTCTCTGCGTTCCCAGATCTCAGTGTGCCAGATATCCTGCAACTGCCATACCATAAGCCAAAGACAATTGTTTTAATTGATTCTTATTGGCAGAATCCCCATCTGCAGATTGAAATTCCTGCATAAATGGTAAAACAGAGCTCTTGGCAAAGGACAGAGAGATTGATTTAGCAATTGGGAGCTAAGAAAGAGGGGAAGAAACTTCCTCTTGAGGGAAGAAAACTGGGAAACAAATCTAAAACTACATTAGAAAAATGTTCTCCACAGGTACCAAAACAAAAATCAGTTAGATATCCCACCTGCCTCCTTCCTCTCCCCTCTCCCCTGCTAAGGACTGAGGGGCAGGTATACTCACAGCAATTAGACTTAAGCAAACAAAACAAATTGGAGAGGTCATGAGTGTGTTACCCAAGTGTAAAGAACAGGCCTCTTGCATCAGCATTTAGTGGGCCAGCATGGAAGAATGATGGATGGAGAGTCTGGGGGAAGGGAGATAAGGAAGTGTCCTCGCTGTTGAAGCCCCCATTGAGTTTGATTGGAATATGTGAGCCGGAGACTCGCAACGAATATGGAGCTGATAATCAAAAACATGACAGGGAAACAGATGTTGCCTGCTTTGGAGACTCTCCTTGCACATTCAACACAATGGAAAGGGCTCAGATAATAAAACAGAGAGGATCCCAGCAAGAAATATAGCGTGCTGACACTTTTATGACCTGAGATGCTTACAAAATACAGAAATGGCGTTTTGTTTGCTTTCCATGCGCAGCTTGATATCACATGCTCAGCTCTCTCTGCTGCCACTCGGAGTCAGGAAGGACAATATATTTTCCTTTCCAGATAAACCTAGTGATTCTAGTCAGGTGCAGAAAGCAAATAAATTACATAAGAAGACTTTCTGTATCTATTAATCAAGAGGCTTGTCATTTTCCAGGCCTTGATCCACATGAAAGAAAGTGAGGAGGGGGAGGGGGACCTAGGAATAAGGGAGGATGTGGAAGAGAGCAGAAGGAAGATTTTTGCTGGAGCTGCTTGAGAGGTTTCTCATAGCACGAAGGGCCACAGCTTAGACAAACACACTGAAGAAAAAAATCCCTATGCTCTCCTTTTGGAGCTTTTCTCTGCAAGCCAAGGGGACTCGGTCCAAAAGGAGAAATGCACAAACCAGAAATATTCCATTATGCTTTTGGGGCAGTTATTCTCACACTTCCTTCTTCTTTTGAATGTTGAGAGGAAAATACCCTGCTGCTGAAAAAAGGAGGCACATTTAATGCCTTGTCTTCAAGTATATCCCAGCAGGCTAAGTCACATACTTGGAGGTTCATTTCCAGCACATAGCTAGGTATTTGTGGAGTATAGCAAGGGAGTCATGAAGCCACAGGGTTGGCTACTTACATAGATAAAAGAGGTGATTTCCAGTGTGGACTGCAATAATTCTAATATCAAGTAGAGAGATATGATGGACTCAGTAGTTTGCATGAGAAACTGGCTCTATTTCACTCTCTGCAACTGACTTAAAATGTAGCATTAAAACAAGACTCAGAATAATCTTATTAAGGCCGTCATCTTTACTTTCTTCCTTGGATTGCTGTGAATGTAAACCAATGAATATTTATGGCATTTTTGAGATATTCCAAGAAAACAAACTAGAAAAGCATAAAATTACTGTATGGAAGGACTGAATTATTGCTGCAGCCCAAACATGAATCAGAATAATATCCCACATGGAGAACTGTCAGGCTATTTCTTGAACCAGGAACCTGGTTCATGGCCAAAGAGTAAATCTGGTTCTCTCTGAATCAACTGCCTGAGAAAATCTGTCTACACACTGCGAGATATGCATGTAGCAACAATATGGGCAAAGCAATTTTATCTCTGAAGCTTCTTACAAAGGCTAACCTTGGCTTAGGGAGGCTGGTCTCTCTGAATTCCTTCTACTGTCTGTGACAAGAGAATGGCTTTTCCCAGAGGCACCTTGGAGGACTGGAGCTTAGGCTCTTCTGCATTGCTTCCTGGAGCTGCCTATACAACCATGTGTCTCTCGTCTTCCTAATTTCAGCACAGAAATAGGCAATGAAACAGTTAATGCCAACAGCTAAAGAAAGTATTGTTGTGATTGCAGTGATGGTTCTAGTTCTGGTGTCCACACCCGTGAGAGGACAGTAGAATTTGGAAGGGGTTGAGAAGATAATTTAATGACTAATATGAAGTCAGGAAAATCTGCTGTATAGTGAGGAATGAAGAAAGACAAACCTGCTAGCTTATCCAATAGACAATTGAGAGGGGATTTCAATCTTACCTACAAATACCTATGTGAGGAAGAAATATCTGATAAGAAAGAGCTCTTCAGTTTAGCAAGAAAAGACTATGAGAGTTACAAATTTGGATTAGAAAGCATTTCTGATTAAACATTGAAATCACCTACTGAGAGACATGAGGGATTTTCCATTACAAAAATGCTTTACATCAAGACTGAAAAGATTTGCAAAGGATATGCTATAACTCAACCACAGGCTACTAAAGTCACTGAAAAAATTCTAAACCCTTTTGTTTTATGACTTTGATCTTAAATCCTCTAGAGGCCTACAGTTTTTTGCAGCTCTTCCAATAACCTCTTAGCTTGTTGGCAGTCTCTGTGCTAGGTAATATTATCAACATATTCAAGATCAGCCAAAGATGATTCTGTAATTTTTACTCCTACTTTAGCATCTGTTGTCAGACAGTCAATGGGAACACTGAAAATACTGGCTAACAAACATTTCTCTGGCATATCCCCATTGAAAGTAAGTCCATAAGACAGCCATCAAGTCTTTCATAATTAACGGCAATGCAGTTTCTTAACTGCATACCTTAACTCCTCAGACAGGGGATTAATCTCTATGATTTACATTTTGACTTGCTACATTTATATGTTCTGTGGGTCCTCATAGTTATAACAGAATACCAACCACAAAACTTTCTCCTCATCTGGGTTTCTTGTAGAGATATTTTGTTTGTTTACTTTTATTAAGAAGTGGTGCACTCCCTGTCATATTTCCTGTTCTGCAGAAATCTAGTTACTTAGTTAATAAACCTCTCCTTTAACATTTTATTCTGCCTTAGGAAGGTTTTCCTGAAGTACTCACGTTAATATAATGTCAAAGTATTTGTGGCATTACAGTATATCTTCCCAATTCCTTTTTGGCTGGAGTTCATATAATTTTATCAAGAGGAGAACAGAGGATCAGTTAATCACTGCATCAGTCTGGGTGTTAATACCCTTCAGAAAGAGCCGAGAGGGCAGCTATGGCAGTGTTCGAGGACAGCCAGCAGCTGGGCGTCCCTCAGAGCTGCTTCACTCCCCAAGCCAGCGCTGTGTGAAGCTGGCTTCGGCCATGGCATTCTGGCTTGCAGAGTACAACGAGGCTATGTGGTCTGCATCACCCAGACTCAGCCAAACTGGACAACAGTGACCCGCCTTTCCCCCAACACATTGGACATTTCTTGAGATCCCTGCAGCATGCAGCATTCCCATTCTTCATTCAGGTACTTACTTGTAGGTCTTGAAGTGCCAAGTGCCATTCAAGATGACAAGTAATATATCCACTCTGTGGGACTCAGTAAGGCTCTCAATCTACAGATATCCATCTTTCCAGTAATCCCAGCTCCTCACTCAACTTTGCTTCCATTTTCTGTGTAGCTCCCTATTCAAGCATTGGAACAGGCTGCCCAGAGAGGTGGTGGAGTCACCATCCCTGGAGGTGTTCAAAAAATGGGTAGATGTGACATTTTGGGACATGGTTTAGTAGGCATGGTGGTGTTGGGTTGATGGTTGGACTGATGAACGCAGTGGTCCTTTCCAACCTTAATGATTCTATTCTAGTTTTACTTTCATTAAAAGATAATCCAGCCACCAAGCCAGGAAACATGAAATTAATTATTACTCTCCCCTTAACTGGTTTATTGGTGGACTTGGTAGTGTTAGGTTAATGGTTGGACTTGATGATCTTAAAGGTCTTTTCCAACCTAAACAATTCTATGATTCTATGATTATTATAAATAGTTTTAAATTATCTAACAGATGCTGGGATGGGAAGACACATGATTTGCAGCATAAAAAAATTCACTTTGTAAAAAAGGTGTGAAGAATTTAGGAATGAGATATGTGACATTACACATGAATTTGTCAGAACAGTGAGCATCAACTTTCAGGGCTGAGCACGCAAGTTTGTTCATTTTGCACATACTGTGTGGTCCCAGCAAATAAGACTAGCTTTGTTTCCTGTCATCCTCTTCACTTGTAGGTTTTACTAGAATGTTCTCTGAAAGACAAACAAATTATCCAAAACATTTCTCTCCACACCAGTCCTGATACTCACCCTTTCCATATGCTCAAAGGCTTGATTTAAAATCTTCAAGTACTAGAAAATTAACCATGTCCCTAAAGAAGTTTCTTCAGTAGTTAACTAACTCCACAGCCATGCACATGCTTCATATCCAGTCTCAATTTGACCAGATTTAGCTTTCAAACACTGTGCCTCTTGTGCCAGAGTTGTAACCTGTCACATAACATACAGCTTAAGGCAGTGTATTGGGTTTGCATGGCAAGGTTTTGGGAGCAGTGGGGGCTACAGGGGTGGCTTCTGTGAGAAGCTGCTAGAAGCTTCCCCTATGTCTGATAGAGACAATGCCAGCCATCTCCAAGACAGACCTGCCGCTGGCCAAGGCCGGGCCAATTGGTGGTAGCCCCTCTGTGATAACATATTTAAGAAGGGGGAAAAAAAAAACCACCCTGCAAAACTGCAGCTGAAGAGAGGAGTGAGAATATGTGAGAAGAATAACTCTGCAGACACCAAGGCCAGTGAAGAAGGAGGGGGAGGAGGCGCTCCAGGCACCGGGGCAGAGATTCCCCTGCAGCCCGTGGTGAAGACGCCGGTGAGGCAGGCTGTGCCCCTGCAGCCCAGGGAGGTCCACAGTGGAGCAGATATCCACCTGCAGCCCGGGGAGGACCCCACACCAGAGCAGGTGGATGCCCAAAGGAGGCTGTGACTGCATGGGAAGTCTGCACTGGAGCGGGCTCCTAGCAGGGCCTGTGGACCCATGGAGAGAGAGGAGCCCACGCTGGAGCAGGTTTGCTGGCAGGACTTGTGACCCCATGGGGGACCCACGCTGGAGCAGTCTGCTCCTGAAGGACTGCACCCCGTGGAAGGGACCCACGCTGGAGCAGTTTGTGAAGAACTGTAGCCCACAGGAAGGACTCACATTGGAGAAGTTCATGGAGGACTGTCTCCCGTGGGAAGGACCCCACGCTGGCGCAGGGGAAGAGTGTGAGGAGTCCTCCCCTTGAGGAGGAAGGAGTGGCAGAGACAAGGTGTGATAATTGGTTTAGTGGCGGACTTGATAGTGTTAGGTTAATGGCTGGACTGGATGATCTTAAAGGTCTTTTCCAACCTAAATGATTCTACAATGCTATGATTGTATGATTCTATGAATGGACCACAACCACCATTCCCTATCCCCCTGCACCGCTTGGGGGGAGAAGGTAGAGAAAATTGGGAGTAAAGTTGAGCCTGGGAAGAAGGGAGGGGCGGGGGGAAGGTGTTTTAAGATTTGGTTTTATTTCTCATTACCGTACACATGTTCTCACTCCTCTCTCCTACTCAGTTTTGATTGGTAATAAATTAAACGGATTTTCCCCAAGTCAAGTCTGTTTTACCCGTGACAGTAATTGCAGAGTGATCTCTCCCCGTCCCTATCTTGACCCATGATCTTTTCATTCAGTTTTCTTTCCCCTGTCCAGCTGAGAAGGGGAGTGATAGAGCAGCTTTGGTGGGCACCTGGCGTCCAGCCAGGGTCAACCCACCACAGGTACGTACTCTGTTGATTTTTAAAAGCTAAATGATATTGTTGTTGCTCAACTCTTAAACTAAGCCCTCAGAAAATTTAGCAGCTCCACTATATATATGGAGGTTGATGCCTTATTAAAAAAGACCACAGCTAACAGAAATTTTTATCAAAGACTCATTTTGCTAGAAGAAAGCTTCATAAATCTGAAATGTGATTGGGCTAAGAGGACTAACAGTCAATATTGTTACTGATTCTGAAATTATCTTGGCTAACATATGTGGACCCAGCACTAAGGAATCTTAAACTTTCTTTTTCTTTTTTTTTTCCAGGGGAGTGTAATCAGCCTGTTGCAGCAGTAAATAAACTCATCAGTTCACATTAGCCATAAACAAATGAAGTCCAGAAGAGCACCAGATTTCCACACAAAGAATGCAACTTATGCGTCCAACAGACAGAATTTATACACTTCCAGCCTCCACATCTCACGTGCATTCCCAGATGAACATTTTTCTCCTCTCAAGGAAACTAGTCATATCTGTACCCATGTCCTCTGCTGGACAACCACCTGTGCTGGGGACAACTGTATTTAAGACTTCTTTCTGACCATGGAGCATGATCTAACCATGTTTCAAAAGTGCTTAATTCCTGTTTGCTTCTAGGTTATGAAAACAAGTTCTATCTGATGTTTAGGATACCTTTTACAAAGACACTGCAATCTTCTAGCATTACTTTGCATCTTGATAGAAAGATTTTAACTGATGTACTGTCCACCACAGAACTGTAGAAATTTATGTTTGGAAAGGAACTTCAAGTATTCCCATCACTTTTCATATGAAATTCAGTGACATGGTCTTCTTCACAGCAAGAAAAAAGTCATCCTGGTTAGTTTATACAAGCGGAAGTTAAGTGTGATGCAATCCTTAAAAGTATGTTCATGGGGAAAAGATTTCCAGCAAAAGACAGATAAAAGTAAAAAGAAATCCAGTGACTGGAAACTGAAGGAAGAGCATTTCAGAGTATAAATAAGATATACATTCTTGTCCATGAAAATAGCTATTGAAACCACTTACCCAAACAACTCATCATCAGTTGAGACTTTCAAACAAAAAATGAAATGTACTTCTAAAAGCTAATTTAGAGATAAAGCAGAAGATATTGTTCTATTGATGGAACCAGGAAGTACAACTTCTTGGCCTATCTTATGGAAAAGCCTACACTAGAGTATCGTAGTGGTTCCTCTGGGCTTTAAGATCTCTGGAAACATCATTGGTGCCTTGTGTTTACAAGGGTCTAGTCTTTGGTTTACCTCTTCTGTTTTTAATAGGCTGATATTTAGCTTTTAGCCACATGCAGATTCTTTATGTCTATAAGTGTCTCTCTGTGTTGAGCAGCCTCCTTCCTTCTGCACACAGGGTGTCATCAATGGAAAATTTTGCTCTTTTTTAAAAATACTGATCCAGACAGAGAGCGAAATATGGTTCTATTTAGCCCACTGAGATGATGACATTTTCCTCTCACATAGTTTTCTCAGTAAGTGATGTTTCAACATCCTCCTTTGACAGAAGAGAGAAAACAAACTTTCAGAGAACCTTCCTCTCACCAGCTGGCAGATCCCCACTGAAAATTGGGTTGGAAAGCTCACTGTGGCTTCCTTGAGCTACAAAAAGACTGGTGGATGTGGGAGTGCTGAGTGACCGAGAATGTGTATTGCATGTTCAGAAAACATACAACATGATTGTGAATATGGGGGTGGTGTCTTTATTAATATCTGAATGAGTTAGACATTAAAAAACTAAGGGGAGCTCCCAACTGTTTGGGAGCTAGAACCTGCAGTACCAGTGAAATCAAAGTGTGGGCACTGTAAATGGCAATCAAGAAGCACTTCTTCCCAGCAAGGCCTATAATTTTTAGATTAATGTGGACTCTTGACCTTTGCTGGCAAACTCAAGAGACACCCTATGTCCCAATAGTTCAGCATCTCATTCCCTATGTTGGGCTGCCTTACATCTATTGTCAGTGTTCAGGACCATGTAAAACACACGTAAAAGGTGATCACTCATATTTGACATGTTTGCTTTTACATCCCAGCTGCAAGGTAGCAATGGATGGTTCTCCATAATCTAAGGAGCTTTCACAAAAATAAAACCATTCTCTTTTCTCCCCATCCACCTCCTCCCTAGTAATTTCTTCACCCTAAAGATTCAAATAGTAAGCACGTGAGAGAAACAGCTTTCCTGACTGGGTGAGAAATGCGACATCCAAGTTTTGTTCTGTTTCTGTCAAAGTCTACAGCTTATCTAAACAGTTTGCAATTACCCCAACTAACGCTTCTGGGAAGCTGGAGCTAAGGTTGCATATGTTGCCTGTAATTTAGGAACTTGATAAAAATACAGATAACATTGCTTAAATAAAAGGAATCTGAATTGTAAGAAATGGGGGGTAAGATTACAGATAAAAATATGCTGGAAAGGATAGAAATGCAGAACTAGCAGGGAATGCAGAGTTCTCTGGAGTACACCTTTGAATATTGTGTATCTATGCGGGAGATCACAGCACCTGTTAAATTTAATACATATTAAATCTTGTCATATCTTATATATCTGGGCAAATGTAGCATACCTTCATATTTTGCTGGCAGCTTACAACTCCCAGATTTCAGTTTATGTTACAGAAAGTATGTAGTCAATTCCCAATGAAAAGCTGATTTAAAGGGCACCACTGGGGATTGTAAGGAAATTAAATTGTTTTAATATTTTCAGTACATGGAAGGGAGAATTTAAATGGGAAGCTGGGAATCTTTGTTCCTTATGTGAAACATAAAGGTCAAGATTTTGCCATAGATACAAGAGTTGGAAGATAGTTTCTGGTTGTGTAATGTCCATATGTCCTGGGTGGGTGCTTAAGATGTCCTTAAATCATACATGATGCACATCAATGGCTCATCTTGTCAATGTACGGAGGGATTGCAAATCTATGGGTTTATTTTCATTATTATAGATGGAAGATGTGCAATGAGACAAAAGCAGACTAAAGGTTGCTGAGATCTTGAACTTTCTGGGGTTTTAGATTTTTAAGTTACCTTGCTAAATTTTCCATTAAACCTACTTATTTTAAACTCTAGTTTTTCACCATAATTTTTCACTCTTCATATATGAATAATATTTTTTTAAATTTTATTTTAGTTTAATTTAGATTGTCAGAGCACTGGCTTTTCTGTGGAAGAAATGTCACTCCTTTCTAGAATAAAATTAATCTTGCACAAAAGGCCAGCACAAGACCTAATTTAAATTCCAGGGTGAGACATGAAATCTGTGTTGGCCACTGTGGTCATATTCTGCCTGTACAGTCACACCATTCTCCTAGCAGCACCACACCACACTGCCCATTGCTGCCAAATTGTCCATCATAAAAAGTTCACGCAAGCCTTGCTTCTAGTTTAACCCCTCACAAAGCTCTAGCCATATATAGCAGACTATATCCACGCTGCTTGTGAGTTATCACAGGTTTTGTATGAGAGGAGGGAAAAGGGAGCAAGAAAAGATGGAGGGTTTCCTCTCTGCTCTACTCACTCCCAAGACAAAACAAATCACATTTCATACTATTTTATGCTTTATTTTTTAGCATACTGTGTACCCTGTCAAAGCACCATTTCCTCTTCTTCTGGTAGGAACTGATCAGGCAAAGAATAAAAAACACACTCATAGCTTACTGTTTGCACAGGGGGAGAGCATGTGTGACCTGAGAAGCTCAACTACAGCTGACAAAGTCTTCTGAACCTTTGGATTGATGGCATTTTCATGGAGGAAAATTGGATATACATAGCTCCAAATCACCTTCTCAGTGTTTATCACTGCTTGGGTAAATTCCTCCACACCCACTGAGAAGTCAGCATATGCTGTGTCTGAGAAGGGAAGCTACACAAAATTTTAAATATGTCATAGCTGCCTGGGATGGGCTTCTTGAGGCTCATAAAAATCATCCAGCAAAGTTCTTACAGCATCCATAGGTTTTTTTCAGCTTAGCTAATAAACTTTTACCAAACTAGTCATAGGCACCAGTCATTGATGAGATAATCAGAGAAAAAAAAATGTAAAATAGAGCTACAAAACATACTGGTATAAATAATTAACATGTTTTACCAGAAAAAATATAATTTGGGGTTAATCAAAACTATTCACAAATTCATACTGAATTTAGCAAGTCTACAGAGATTTTTTTTGGAAGGAGAGGAAAAAAAATTTCAATGTTTTTCCTGATGAGCATTTTGATTTTTTCCGTACAATATTTTGTTTTGAAATTTGCCTAGAGATAGTATTCTTAAGAATTAAAAAAAACAATTCACAAAACTGAAAGGAATTCTCTGCTTTGATATTAAAGAAAAAAGGGATCTTGAAACAACTTTTTATTTTGCTGGGAGAAAAAAATTAATTTGTATTAGCAAAAAACCCATTTATCTCAGTATTATCAAGTCACAACTCAAACTGGAAAACCACCTATTGATATGACACATTCAACAACCAGTATTCAGTAACCATAAAAAAGGTTGACAATGAACACGCATGGACTTGGCTCAATTTGGTCAGCTCTTTCCCTGGCCCCTAACCCTCTGTTTGTACAGTTGAGAGGTAATGGGTAATTACATGGGAGGTTGTCCTTCAGTACGCATTGCAGCTCCAACTGGCAGTCCTCCATCAGGCAGGGAAGGGAGAAAGACGACCAACTGAAAAAGACTGCCCCTTTTACTGATTTTACTCTCTGGGCCTCTAGAAGAACCTGAAAACCTAGAGTCTGTGGAGAAAACCAATGGTCTTGGCAGATCTGGAATTTTCCAGCCCATGTTGCTTTTGAGTCATGACAAGCCAAAAAAATAATAATAATAAAAAAAAATAGCACCTAAGAATGCTTCAGTTTCTATATGAATCCAAAAATGCCTCATCCAATTCATCTCAAATTTTCCAGCAAACTTCTGCTCTGACATGAGATCATGCATATGAAATGTAAGACAGACTGGTTTGTAGTTTTGGCAAAGCTGGGAGAGAAGACAAATTGTATTTTTAAAAAGAGAATTAGGGTCTCATCTTTGAATTATCACCTATTTAGGCAAGTCCTGCCACTCATGACACTTTAATTGTTAGAAATTATTAAAATAGCAGTAAATACATTACTGGGAGCTACTCTGCACTGGCAAAGAGATCCTAAAGCATGTTGGAGGAGGATGAGACATGAGGAAAAATAGGGATGTGTGGGGACACCACAGAGAAAGAGAGGAAGAAGTTACAAAAACATGTGAAGATGCTGTGAGCAAGGAAGAGCTGACAGGGAGCTCAGGGGACTGTGTGGTGTAGTAGGATTTTAAGGACCATAAGGGACTGTAAAGTACAGAAGACAAAGAACAAATCAATGCTGAGAGACTGGGGAGGTGAAGACCCTTCTGAGGAAAGAGAAAGAAAGAAAAAGTAATTTTCTGAGAGAGGATGGAATAACTAGAGTCATCTCAGATCAGCAAGAAGGGAAAGCCTGTTTATGCCATTGCTGGAATAATACATATATATAAAAAAAGTGGATGGGCTCATTACTTGAGTGGGCTTGGGACACCCATCTTCACAGCATTTGTACTGCAGGAGAGCTCCAGTACACCACCACCCACCTTGCTGCCAGCTCCTTCTGCACTGCAGTGGAATCTACCAGAGCTCCCCCAGAATGCACCCATGCAGGCACTGTTACAGAGTAAAGTCAACATAAACATTTAATTAGTAAACCATATTCTCAAAATGCCTTAGAAGCAGCTTACACTGCTTGAAACATGCATAAGGTTACCTGGACTATACAAAATTGGTAAGATCATCGAGTTATGCTTTCAGCATACTGAAGGTCACCACCTTAAAGAAATGAAACACTTCAAAATAAAATACATAATGATAAACTACAGCACCCAGTAATCTGCAACAAAATAATTCTGAGCTAGAAACTCCCCCAACTCCTGTCTTAAACTCCTGTGAATGCCTTGGGATGATGGCTTTTATTACTTTTTGTCATGATTTCATTTTTCCTCTGCAAGGAAGAAAATCTCTGTTACTCTTGGAAAGACACGGGAGGGAACCTGAGGTGTCATGCAGCTCACTGCCAGAAACACGTATGAAGGCAGCCTACTTGGCAGGAGGAAAACTACTGGCCCTGCCTGTCAGCTGCATGTGTTTCCTGGTCTTTATTCTCCCTAGCATTACCACATGTCACAAAGTACGTTAACAAAGCATTAACAGGAATTGCAGGCTTCCCACCCAAACAAAAACACAGAAAACAACTCTGCAAGTATCCGTAACAAATTATGAACCCTGAAGATGGGTCATTGCTCCTGAGTTAACACAATTCATTAAGACTTTTGACTTTTGCACTTTTTTTAGGAGTGAGGGGGAGCAAGGAGGACATTTAGTTTATTTTTTCCCTAATCGTTCTGCCTTTTGAGAACAGAGCCAGGACTACGGGCATTTAGGTGATGTCATGTGCTAGACAGCAGCCATATGGAGAACATGAAATGGAAGTTTTCTACCCAGCTCCTGGCAAACCTGTGGCAGATGCCATGACTGGGACCAGAGAGGAGCGCTCCACTGAGACGCAACAGGCACAATCCCCGTCCTTTAAAATGTGCAAAGGGGCCACTGGCACAACCCGGGCGATTGATCTGTGGGCAGACGTTTTATCCCAGGAACTCTCTTTTAGTCCTCGTTTACTCCAAGGGCTGGCGTCCAGGGAAGGACTATGTTGGCTGAAAGGAAGCAGAACACAGGACCGTAATGAACCTCCCAAGTCACCAAAGCAGGCAATCGCATCATGTAATCCTTTTAAAATATTTACCAGCCCTGTCTTAAAGTTTGTTCAGCTTCCAGTTTCCATTATTCCTACTGATGCTTTTCCTCACTCTTCCAATTCACAGCACACATTTCCTGAGAGCCAGTTGTTCTTGTGCCAGGATGGCCACTCAGCTTATATTGGTCTTTGGTACCCTGGCCACTTGGCCCTGAATTATGCACGGAGAACATGAGTATCTTCTCCCTGGTCTTCTCAGAGCTGAGTTAAAAAAGACAAATTGTCTTGGTCTCCACACAGAAGACAGGCTTCCTATTCACAGCCACTCCAGCAGGCATCCTCTGCAATTTTACTTCCAGTTTAGCCTTAGCAGTGTGTTCTCACTGAGCTCTTGAATCATGATATTAAAAGTCAACCTCTGTTAGAAATGCCTCAATGCCAACTGTAGGATATTTGTTTTCTCCACAGTCCTATCACACTGGCAACTCACAGCCAACCTTCAATCAAGTAGAAAACTCCAGTTCTTACCTTGTTCTGAGCAAACTTGCCATCCCCTTTCTAAGCACCAATATTCATGTCCATCTTTTTCCTGTGTGAAAAAGATCTTCACATTTACAGACCTTTTCTGTACTGATGATGTCCCCAGCTCTGTGCCATCAGCAAAAGCTGTCAGTGCTTTTTCATGTTTTGTACATTACTGAAACCATCAGATGAGATCCATCCCACCTCCATATGCACCTCCCATACTGCTCCTTTCCTGAGAAAGTTTGCCCTGGAAATCCCTAGATTTTGGGTACATCATGGAAAGATGTTGTCCAGCCAGAGGAAACAACCCCCAAGAGAGAACAGGAACTTGAACTACAGAGCATACAATGCAATATACAAGCTTATTTTAATAATGAAATATGGTTCAAAAAATCAAAAGAAAACATAATTCAGGGATGTTGAAATGTTGTGGTTTAGGTGAAGATGTAAAAAAAAATTACCTTTCTGGGTAAACCCTTTCAGAACTTCCACTCTGCAGGAAGGTGGATGCTCCAAGCGTTTGATGCTAATGTCAGGGCTATTTTTAGAAAAATATGTAACCTAAATATTTACTTCCATTCATTACTAAAATTCAAAATGAAGGTCACTTTTGGATCAGCCCCATGAGACTCAGAGTGATTCAGTTGTAAGACAAGTATTAATATATTTATACACTGAATGATACAGCTGACAGTTTGCATAGTTATCATTTCATAAGCAAAAACAATGGGAAAGTGTAGGGTAGACTGCAAGGTTGCTAATCAAACAAAACACTCCCTATCAATAATATGGATTTTGTAACAAGGAGTAATATGTATTGGGATTATGACCCTATTCTCTGTCATAGTAGTTGAACTTTTAACTTGCTGGAGTAAACTGAGAAAAGAGCAAATGTCTGTACCTGTAGCACCCCTCTTTCTTGCTCTAGAATGGAAACCGCATGGAATTAAGCTGGTTGTTCTCAGATCTGCCTCTGTTCTTAGTATGGCATTCCCCACTATTGTTAACCTAGTTACCTCACTCTGAGTGGGAATCAGCCATGATTTCATCTTGAATTTAAAACAATACAACAAAAGCAATTACATGAAACCATAGACATGGGAGAAAAATTCCGTAAATATGTTTTCTGACTTTAAAATATTTCAGGGTTTTTAATCAAAACTTTCCAAACTGACTTTGCAGAATAATCATGCTATGCAAAATATATCAAATTGGCTTCTGCAAAATAAAAGCAAAATGTCTTTCAAAAGGGCAGGTTTTATTTTAATTTCCCATGTTTTGCTTTAGCAGACTATGTCAAAGTGAAAATGCTGTATAAATTATAGACATGATCTATGACGCAGAACAATATTTATAACATGCCTTTAAAGTTATGTAATGCTGAGAACAGAAATGCAATTAAAGTAGAGAGGAGAGGAGAGGAAGTTCTGCACTCTGCAGAGCGTGCTGTCTCATCTTTTAAACGATGCAACATGATGGAAACCAATAAATGTTTCTGCAGAGGTGACTGGTTTCTCATATGATGTATTGATATGGGAGGGGTTGATCTCAAAGATGCATTTTTTCAAAATCAATTTTTCAAATTCATTTGGGGAAAACAATGACATTTTCATTTTCTTTGTAAGAAAAGTATACGCTATCTTCCCCATATGTTCTCAGAAGAATGCAGGCAAAAGAGGGCATTTGGAAGTTATTTTCTAGTTTGTACTAAATTATTTCACGTGTTTCAAAAATAAAAAGCCATGTTTATATGCATGGATATATTTTAGAGAGAGACAGATAGCGTCTCAGAAATGGGCACCCAAGATGACAGTGGCATCAGAGACTTTCTCTGGATGTCAGCTGCACTAGAGCAGTCTCTTGTTTTCCACTGACAGAGTAGGGGTAATTAATTTCGTGACTTCACTTTCACAAAAGGTATTACTTTTGTTTATTTGCTTTTCATATAGCAACTTAAATATTTATCTCTCACTGGTTCCCATCTTCCAGGTTCTGCTCTGTGCAACTGTTTGTGACTGATATGTACCAGAAATGTGCCACGTATTCATCTGTGCAAAATGCCCATAGGATATAAGGTATCGGAATCATTAGCCCTTTTCAAAACATATCAAATATAACTTCAGTGTCATGGTCCAAAAGTTCCTCGCCGTAAAGCTGCCCATAGGATATCTTTGCCTTCTGGTGCTCCAGAAGGAATACTGATCAGAAGAGCTGACAGCCACATAACCAGTACTGCACAGCAGTACCAGCAGCATTAATGACATTTCTATTGAGAAATGTTGGCTTGCATCTATGAAGAGTTGTTTTTTGGGTAACTCATGCCACTATGCCTCACTAGTATGGTGCCCTAAATAATTTCTTAATGCCCTACCACAATGGTGCACCCGGAAAGGACCGATGGTGAGAGAGATGCTGTGTGAAACACTAGTGTGGAAACTAGGGAGAAGAGAGGCATCAAGTAAACCATCTAAATGAGTACATTGCAAATATTAATTTCTGGGGCCATGTTGTTTTTTTATTGAAAGAATCCAAATTCCCTGGTAAAATTCCCATATCAAATAAAATTCAACATTTTCCACCCTGCTTCAGCATGTAAACAAAAAGAGAGGGTGAAAACAAAGAAAAGATATCCAACTACAGTAATTTGGAAGTGGTTCATGCTCATTATTATCTGATTTGCTTGATTTTCTTTTGGGGGGCTTGATCTGTTTGGGGAATATGAATTTTGCCTTTCCCTGTATTAGAAGAGCAGGGTGTATATGAAGGGAAATGCAGATCAAAGCCTCAGGACACATAAAGGAGAGATGGCACAGAAATGGAGTGGAAGAAAAGAACAGGGTAAGGAACACGGAGGAAAAGCTGAGTAGGCTGCTAGTTATTAATGCCAAAATAATATCCAGCAACTACACTCTGAGGGTCACAGCCTGAAGACATCACCAAAGGTGATGGAGAGAGCCCTGGGGATCACAGTCAAACTTGGCTGTCTTTCCTCCTGCTTCTTTTATCTTCCAAGACACGATAGCAGCGGGTGAGGGTGTTGCATCAGGCTTCGAGTCCTGATCTAGACCATTCCCCCACACTGTTTTTACATGGCAAAATATAACAGAAATTTTATTCTGGTAAGTCTCCACATATATAATGCACAAATGCACTTTCTAGAGAAAGGGCTTCATAGATTATCCTCTTCTGTATTAGATAAGGACAATCCTGAAGGAACCTGGACTATTTGCAAGACCGTGCAGAAAGATTTCAGATCTTGTATATCCAGGCCTATTTAACAGGGGGGGAGATTATTGTTGACCACAAATTCAGTGGTGAGAGATCAGCTCCTCACACATTTTAAAATTTGATCTTTCTGTTAAGACACTCAGATCGGGCAATCCTATCTCCTCAAACCCAAACATGTGCACTCAGTTGAAGCTGTTCACCATTCTCAGGCATCACCAATGGCTACGCTGGTATTTCTCCCTCACAGAATTACTAAAAGTGAACAGACTGGGACTTTTGCAATAATAACTTCAGAAATGTGAAAATTTCTAAAAGAAAAATTTGATGGGAGAAAGCTAAATTGAGCATTTTTGCATGTCAGACAAGCCTCACAGGAGGTCCTCTTTGAAATACATATAAATGCAACAAAATGAGTGATTAATTGCAGCAGGTTAATTGTGATTAAAATGTTCTTGCTGTAGTTACTTGTTATTATACGTTGATTTTGAACAGGATCTTATGAATTCTGACCTATTTATTTCCGTCTCCAGCAAAGACTATGCCACACTTAGAACTGGGATCAGACTAGTTTCTTAAGGGTATAATTAGTTATTTAAGGAGCAAATATAGAAAACAAAGCTGTTCTTCTGACTGGAGCAGGCTTCAGGGACCCAAGGTTTAGCAACGTGGGCACTGAGCCATGTATATACCCGATTGTACCCTCTTACCAGGCAGAGGGGTGCCAGAATAACATTTGGTGCTCTTCCAGGAGTCTGGATACAAGCCAGTGCCAACAAACTGTAGGTACAGAAAGACAGGCCACATGCTACAGATCTAAGCTTACCCCACCATGCTGCAGAGGTTTTGAGTAACCATGGAGCAGCAGACGCATCCTGTGACTTGGAGTGTGAAGTCAGGGCTACTGCTGTCTTAGCCCTGCCTCATTAAGTCTGTGCTGGGAAAGAAAACGGTGTGCATAATATTTTTAACATTTCCTTTTTTAAAAGCCTAGAACTGAGAAAAGAAAAGAAAAGAAAAACAAACACACACATTTTTGAACAAGCGACAAAAGCTGATAAATCCTGGCCCCAAAGTACTTAAGCTCAGAAATGGCACTCAAAAATTTGGGGTTTAGGTTTTGAGAAGAATATGTGAACAACTTGGAGAAAAGAAGATTATTTTAAGGAATCTTCCATTTTCAGTAAAAACTTTTTTTTTGTTTTGTTTTGACAAAGTATAGTTTCAATGGTCATTTTTTATCTAGCTCTACTTGCAATCAGATACATGTCATAGCCCTAAGACCAGCCACATGGGCTTGTTTTGCTAGGATGCTAGCAAAATATAAGCTCTTCTTTGAATTCACAGATAAGAAAGGAAGTCAACTTCTTATGTTAGACTTTTGTTCTCCTCCTTGCGCTCTTCAGGACAAGTGAAGAGTTCTAAAAGATAACCTGAATTAGAGGCATCCACACTCAGAAAATAGACACAACGCATGCATGCTGTGGTTCCAGAACTGTAGATCATTATATCTGGTAATACCTCTCAGAAAACTTCAAAACAAGAGTGAGGCAGAAATAATTTTTACCAGATACTCCACTTTCTGCATTGCTCCCCTCCCACTAAAAGAAATATGGATATTTGCATAAAACTTCTTTGATCTTCATTTTGTTTTTTTTAAGATGCACATGCCTTGCTGTTTAGTTCTCACTGGGATTCACAGATTTCCTCATAGCAACCAATAGTGATGTGATAATCTTGGACTAGATCCTGACACCGGGGCAAAGATCAAAAAACTAAAAGGCTATTTTCTTGCAAGTACTCTGAGAAGTGTTAAAACTTGGAGCCAGAGGGTGAGCATACAGGTCAACTAGTGGGCTGCTAGTTCTGCCATCCTGCCAAATTTACATTTGTTAGAGTTGTAATAGGGACAGGCCAAACAGACTGGGGGCCACTTGTGCCAGGTCCAGATGCAGAGGAAAAAACAGACTCTGCCCCACAGAGCTTATGCTACAAATGCCACTGACATCCCTGAAATCAAATTAACAGGGCTGCCTCTATCCACAGAAGAGAGTTTTTTCCTAAAAATGATCCAGCCTGCCTGAGTTCAGTAAGCTGCTTGCACATAGTATTATGGCAGTCACCGGAGTAGTCCCTTTCATCTTAATGGACTACTCACATGCTCCACGCCCCACATTTAAGGATGATCCAAATTGGAGTCTAGAACATATGTTTCTGTGCTCCCATTTGATCTCTGCTCCGGAACAGTGTGCCTGCACAGTGAAGTCACTTCTCCATAACTGGGTTGTCCCTGACTAACACATACGAAATGTTAAAACATCATAACAGGCATTTCGCAGGCTGTGAAAAGATTGGCAGCAGGCATGGTTCCACACACAGTACATCAGGTGCCACCACCTCCTCTACAGGAATAACATTCATGGAAATCAAAGGCAAGATGGTAAATGTGTTTAAAATGCAACTTCACTACAAAACTCATAAAAAACTCTTCTCAAGTCTTGCATCAGGGGAGAATGAAATAAGAACAGGATCTTATTCCCTTCCTACAGCAGCCCTTCCTAGCAGTGTACTTAATATTTTCCTTCAGGTTATTTTCAGACTTTGAGTTAATTTAGAGCTCGTTCCCACTTGACCTCCCTCTCCTAGCCGTGCAGGCTGGAGTTCTCTGTCTACACGGCAGGTGCAGCACCAGCACCTGTAGCAGATGTAGCATGAGTTTCTTCACATATTCACAGAGCACATCAATGGAAAAAGGACTTTGTTGACACAACATGCAGTTACAGTCTGGAACTCATTGCTCCGGGAAACTGGTAGGGCTCAAAACATGACATCAATAAAGAAGGACCAGATAGTTATGTGGCTCTCAAGAACATCCACAGTTGTCACAGGCAATAGCAAACATTTTGTACTTAAGGGCTTATGCCACTTCCTAACTCCTGGAGATCTGAATGGCAGTGGACAACAAGGTCAAATTAGCATCTTCTCTTTTCTCACCCATTGTACCACAGGATCTTCAAGTCTTCCTTTGAAGACTTTGTTCTAGATCATGCACGTTCTGGACACTGGACTGGATGAGCAATAGTGCAATAAGGCCATCGGTTCCCACTTACCTATACCACAGAAGAAGGAAGAGGCAAGTTCAGTTGCCCCATGTTTTTCCTTCTTCACCCCTTTCTGCTGAGATTTGATAACAGCTGTCATGAACTTCATCCACAAAGCTCAAAGTAGTCTCTGTAGAGGTTATGTCCTGTTATCACCAGCCTAGAAAGGGATGTCAAAATTGCTGAAGCGACTTTTGCTAAGTGTCACACAGCAACTGAGCATAAGAATCAAGAAGAAAGCCACAATATGCTTCTAGACCTTCATAACTTTGCAGCCATGCTGGTATTTTGTAGTTGAGTTGCATGTGTCATGACTGTGCCCACTGTAGGGCTGGCATCCAGCCTGCTGATTTCTTCTAATCAGACTTTGGCTTCTCGCATTGGGATTGTGGTGGGCTCTGCTTTGAAATGAGATGCCTGAAAATGGTTGACACCTGTAGTCCTCTGGCTCTCGGGAAAATTTGTTAACCTTCAAGAAAAGTCTTGGAGAGGAGGGACTTTCAAGTTTTACAAGATGGTGAAGTTCTCTTTGGTTCCTTTAAAAAGCATTAGCAAAGGTCAGATTAACAAGTCAACACTGAAACTAGATACAACCAAGACTCCCAAAATTGATGCAGAAAAGAAAAGAGGTGGGTGGGGACTGGGTGTGGGGGAGAAAGCCCCACAACACAACATTGGCTCTGATCCTTTCCCCCTTGTTGGGCCTGGGGCACACTTGATAAGGTGAAGGGAAATTGTAAAATTAGACCTGGCAACCTACACAGAGAGGCCCAGTGCAAGGCCCTTGGCCTGAGGCAAGCTGAGAAAGTTGAGGAATTGTGGGGGAAAGGGGACTTGGCAGGCTAACTTCCTGTGGCTGCATCCAGGGCTAATTAGTTTTCAGTGTTCTGTGTGTGTTTGAATGGAAACGAGCCAACACTGAGAGGCACGGGGTGAGGAAATCAAAAACACATGCACCAAGAAGGAAGAAGGGGGGAAAAAAAACCTGTCCTTTTTAGCTACATTTTCTTTTTCAGGAGGGGATCTCATCATTTTGTTCCATGAGCACTAAATCACCCTGGCTCCCCTGTCTATCACATCTCACATCTGCTTCAGAACTCATTAAACATCAAAAGGCCTGCCCTATCAGTTCTGCTTAGTTAGAAGTCTGAGTTACTAGAGTCCTAACCAGGGAAGATTTTGTATGTTTTTAATAATAGCTTAAGGAACTTCTTAGCACCCCATAAATTACTTAATGCAACAAACTCTTCCTGTGGACCAGCAAATGTTTTACAGAGGAGCTGAATGCTGCCTTAACATGCTTGTGGTCAGTCCAGAGTTACATAGCAACCTGCTTAAATGAACCTTTAATCCACATTTCAGTTTAGGAATTGTTTTCTCATGTATCCTCTCCTGCCGCTAGCCCACTCTTATTTTTACTGCTGCTCTAATTTTATATAACTACATTATAACTTGTGTTTCCGTAGCATTTTGATCCACAAGAATGCCAAGGCAATTATTAAAACGGCGATCATAATACTACAGCACCAATGAAATCTGCCTACTTCTACCATACCATTTCCCCTACTTTAAATACAAATGTACAGTGCCCTCCACTACTGCATATGCCAGACAAACAGTTCATGAAAATAATTTATATACAGGAAACACAATGAACACAGTAAAGGCTCCAGTGTGCGTTTGTTATTAAGAGTACCACAAGAGCTCTTTAAAATGAACTGAGCCTAGAAAGAGTGCAATTTCTGAGTCCTTGTTATTCAGACAAAAGCAAATCCATTTTCATCAGAACAACACTCAGAAACTTTTGTCCTTAGTGAAAAAGTTTTTTCTGCCTATTTTGAAGTTTCTTTCTGCAGCTGTTTTATCACTAGAGCACTTCCATCTCTCTTCATAGAGTAGAAAGCATGGGTTTTTCACTTTTTCTCATGCTTACAATAGACTAAGTCACTTTTGCTCACACTTTTAAAAAAATCTGACCAGCAGTCAATATTGAAAATGGGAGTCCCAAAGGTGAAAATTTCAGATGATGATGGTCAAATCAAAGAGAGGCTTTGAATTGAAAAAAAAAAATCCTGCAGCCCCAGCTTTAGCAACCATCCCCCTTAGACTGATCCAATAAGCTTTGTCATCAAGTTGCAGCTGTTCCTTCTTCCATCTGAGGTTGGGAGCACATCTACACTTCAGACAGGCTGAGGTTCAGCCTCCACCAGCTATCTAACATTCACCTTGGTGCAGATGAAACAACCTTGGACATCAGAGGTGCTATTAGACTAGGAGTAAAGGAAAAATGTAGTCAATGGCAACTTACTAACCCTTTTCTAGGATAGCTATTGCTTGCCAGTGAGCTGTGGATACTGCTGACCAAGGGAGACTTCCATCCACAAACAGCGTGTGTCTGGTTCCTTGCAATTTAGTGGAGGACGGTCCCACAGAACAGCTAGCACTCCTACACCTGCGGTGGGTGCAGGACAGCCTCTAAGGGAGCACATGCTCCTTATGATCACTTCTCCTTCACGCAGAGGGTTCCCAGTGCTGTCTGAGCAGATCAGATTCAAGGGAAAAGTACGAAGTTTATTCCAACATGATGCACCATGAGGGAAGAAGTTACTCAGTTCAGGAACAAGTATGAGGAAATTAAGTCCAATAGGGGCTACCTAGTCATTTAGCTCCGTTTCAGGATCTGCGTGGCACTCCCTTCAGTAAGACTGCTGATACAACAATTTCACAGCTGTCAGAGCTGCCAGCTAAATTCTTAGGTGATCCATGGCCTCTGTTCATTGCTCGTCTAATGAGGGACCTTTGTCTGGGATAAGCTTCCCATAAGAAAACCCCAAGTCACCAGAGGTCCTGTTCAGTGTATCTGTGCCCCGGGGGCTGTCTGTAACCCTTCCCCTTGACAAGTAATGTAACTAAGACATCAGCTTATAAGAGTACATCAATGAAATGCAATCAGCCACAGTATTAGTCTCTCTTACACTATGTGGTTAAGGAATGAAGCACCAAGCTAGTCAATAAACAAACCCCCTTGTACAATGCAAGGCTGACACCCCCTACAAAGCATGATGTTGGGGATTAAATTTAGTCCTTGAGAGTTCACATATGTTTAAGTACAGAGATGTTCAATGACATATGACTCCAAAACTATTTACTACACAAATACTTAAATGATAGAGAGGAATCCAGCTTATTACTAGCTCTAAACAGAGACTAAGCACATCAGGAAATGATGACAACTTGAAGGTAATGATGTTTAGACTGAAAAATGCCTCAGCCACAGCTAACTGTATTTGGGAACCCACGTCAGGCCATAAATATTCCAGCATCACTGGAAGACTATGAATAACACTAAACTGAAAAGTACCTAGAAGGTATCATTGCATGGGTAAGTCTTTCAAACAGGTGGGACATGTACTTCAGATCTAAAGGCAACTATGCTCAGCTCTTAGCTGATGTTCTCTGATAAGGTATTCAACAGCTGTAGTCTTCACCCTGTAACTGTTATTTTCTTCTGTGTTCAAGATTTGTATCCTGCACCAGTTTAAGCTAAGCATCCCTATGGAGGAAATGACAGGTTCTGAGTGAAAGAAGCTCTAGGGAATGTGTGCGCTTTCCCACTCTTTGATTTCCCCTTCATGTGGAGCTCACACTGCCTTGGGATGATATTTACTCTTAACTTAGAGTCAAAGAACATATTTGCTTTCTGTTTTTCATTAAATACAGAGGGTTTCACAAAAGAGGCCATTTTTCATCAAAAATTGTTTTCAAGTGAAAAATATCTACCAGTTCTACTCCTGACTCTAAACAATTGCTGGCCTAGGAGCACATTACTGTGACTTCACAGTTCATGGAGTGTGACTCAAGAAATGAGAAAAATGTTTTCAAGAAGTTACCATGAATATTTTACAAAAAAGCCCCAAAGTATTTATATCACAGCTAACAGTCCAGCTGGTAGCCTGCATGCCATCTGAGACAGCCACAGCATTCACTAGCATCAATCTTGCTCCTTTTTTTGATAATGGGCTCTACATTTGCTTTCACTCAGTCTCCTGCTTCCTCCATCATTTTCTATCACTTTAAAATAATTGCCAGTAGCATCCTATAGGCTTAAGTGGTTTTGTCCTTCTTCTGCCTTCCTAGTCTTCCTGCACTTAAAGGCGTCCTAAAATAAGGACCACTTCCTAGGTTGAAGGAGGCAATAGAACAGAAGGTACTTGAGGCATGTCAGAGTCATAAGTGCTCAAAGGTGCTTGATGCATTGTGGCTAATGTACCAAACGGGACATGAGGGATTGCTCTATGTTAATGCTTTAAGGGGTGAAGTACGTCTGTCTTGGGTTCTAAAAACTTTCATAAGACGTTCTTCATATGTGCTCAAATTCTTTGCGGCTTCATCAAAGCAAAATCTAGCCTCTGTTCAAGCAGGCAATTTTCTTTTTTTTTTCTTTCTTTCTTTTCACCAGAGACTTCCTGTGTATCTTTTTTCTAAAATGACATAAATCCCTCCCTCATCAGACCAGTGCATACAGCATATTTGGAGGCAGTTTATATAAACAAAATAAAACTGAGTTTATTAGCAGAGATTAGGTCAACCGATCTGAGCCCTACATAGTGGTGTAGTTTTGCACCTATGGAAGCCAACAGCAACTCTTTGGCTTCATATTAAAGCATTGCCAATCATATAGTACAGAAACCATGACTCAAATACAAGAAAATTGTTAGACTCACTTGAAAGTCATGAAATATACTTAAAAATAATAAATTGTAATATTTTTAATGTCCTTCTATATTTTCAGCCTTCACATTTGGCCCTCTTAAGATACAAATACACTATTTTTATGCACAAAGGAGGAGATACACAAAACAAATAAACCAAAACATTATCTATCACAAGACACAAAGGTAAATAGTATGAATTAGCGGCATGAAGTGAGGTGAAAAGGCACAGTGGAAGTTCAGTTTGATTTTAGAAAAACAGCAATGCTCCCCTTTTCCAAGTTCTGAGACAGAATATAGTAACAAAAGTAAAAAGACATCTGCACTCAGAAGACCTGATAATGCATTCCATGTTGGCAGGACACTGTGAGCTAGCTACTACATGCCAGTAATGCAGCCAAAGAAGGCATCGTTGCCCAGGAAGAGAGGCGAGCTGAAGTCATTAGGGATATGCTAACAATACAAACCACCGAGTTATAATTGTGAATCATGATTTCTCTAGAGATCCAAGCAGAAAATAAAACTGCTGCCTCCTCCAATGGAGTATATCCAAGGAATGGAGAAGCAATGCTGTTTGACATCTCTAGAGCGAGTCCTCCCAGTAAGCAAGAGACTGTGTACAGAAAGCAGGTGTGATTTTTTCAGGCTCTCTGCAACATCTGCCCATCTAAATATCTAAGCATTGGTAGCACCTACATCACCATGTTATATAAAAGGCCCAGAGTTATTATCCCAACAACATAAAGCCACAGTCCAGGAGCTGAGGGAATTCTACATTTTATTTCTTCTCCTCATTTTCCATTCTCCTCTTTGCCTTCATTTGTTGTTGTTGTTGTTTTAAGCTTCACTGAAGACAGGAGTTTCTACATTTTATTCACAGAATGCCAACATCCCATCTCCAGTGGAAAGCAAGCCAATCACTGGGAAAAATTCACCTCCTGCTCTCATACCATTGCTTTCAAGTCTGACAGTTTCATAACACTTCCTGTAAAATAATATAGAAATTATACACCATATCATTTGATCCCTGAAAGCATATAACTTCACCTTTGTTTATCAATTCATTTCTTCACCTATGTATTATTGCTCTTGCAAACTATTTGGCAGCACATACTGTCACTCAACTGGAAAGAATGACAGTTTTAGCAAAGAGCGGAAAGGTAAGGAAAATCCTTGTCTGCACGTACTCTGAGGTTCAGTTTTCTCTGGACCAAAGCTATTACAAATAAATTTCCTGCAAATCAGCAGCACTTGGTTTTGGCCAGACCAAGGTCTTCTGCAGCATTTTTTCCTTGATAGTGGTTCTTACTCTCAGATATGTTCACTTCAGCTTTGCAGACTAAAGAGTGCTTGATTCCTGAATTCTGTTCTTGACTATTAGTGTTTCTTTCTCTGAATGGGTTAATTAAATCTCTGCTTTACCTCCCATAGAATAAGCACACCGCATTTCCATTTTCCTGTCTAGAAAACGACACCAATAATGCAAGAAATAAAAAATAACATAAGAAGTTACCCATTATTTGAAATCATCTATATTCCTGGGTAGCCATCCTTCCAAGGGCTAGACTTTCTGAGATCTAGTTCAACAATTCACACTCCCTGAATGGTTTTCCCTTCTTCCTTCCTTTCCCTTTGAAAAACAGATTTTAAAGAGTCTAGGTTAAGCATTAACTCATTCTTCTTCCTTGCTGCTCTTCTCCTCTCCCTTTGAGTCTTGGGTAACTCTTGCTTTGACACCCTCTATCCCAACATTTTCATTTATGGATCAGTTGCGTTTCAAACCTCCCATCTAAGAACAGCCCCTTGTTACATACGCTGCCTGCTTCTTGGTCTCTGAAAATGTTTTTTTCATAAAGGAATGCTAGCTCTTTGTGCTGTAATTACAATGGATCTGCAAGGGAAGGCTCTGGGGAAAGGCAAACTCTGTGAGGATGTCTTCATGGTGACTTCTTAGGAGGGCTATGGGAAGGACACAACTCTCCCAGGAAGGAAAATGGTTCCTCTCCCAGAGCACACGAATCCTCAGGGATATACTGAAGGCAAGGCCATCTGTGGAAATACTCTGAATTTCCCTGCTCCTACACATTTAACACTAGCAGGAGGGTGTAGAAGTGAAGACACTGATGGGAAGAACCAGCTTTTTGTCAGCCTCACTATGTCCATTCAGAAAAGGACAATATGAATGCACACAGCTGCCCTTCCTCTTCCACTGAGGATCCCAGTTTTTTAGTGCTTGTCTCTCATCTGCTAGAATCAAAATTGCAATGCCCCAATTCTACTTTACTGTGGTTTTATTCCTATAAATTCCAATGGAAGTCAAATGGAGCCAACGTAAGTAAAAAGTAAGTAAACAATGAACATGGGATTGAGGGTTTGGTCCTACATTTCCTAATCTTCTTTTATCCTTTCTATTTTTTTCTTAACTTTTTTCTTTTCTTTTTTTTACTTCTTCACTACACTAGTAAATTCAGTAATTTGCTCCACGTCCTCTGTCAGCAGAACCTCCTGGGTCCTGCTGCCAAACTACTCTCTGCCTCTCTCACCCTCTCCAGCCCTCTCAGATGGCAAAGCAGATACCAGACAGTGTCTTCACTGACCAGACTCCCTCCCTTCTGAACAATAAAGTTATTTTTCTCATTCAGTTTAGGAAACTATTTTTTCCTTCTTGACTAAAGGGAATTTCTGACAGTTATCAGCACACGTAAAGCTTATGCTCCCCCCAGACTTGGCATTTTGTGGCATTTGCTGGTTCGAGAACATTTTATTGTTATTCTCTTCTGCCTTGGTGGTTAGCAGCAAATGCACATTTACATTTGTTTGTTCCCTTTTCTTGTGTCCTCACTTAAAAAAATGAATCAGTACACTTTTCATTGCTCAGTTGTAGCCAGCTAAAATTGCCTCTTTACCCTCTTCTGTTCTGTATAGCTTGTATACCTCATGCTGTCCTTCCAGTTTTAAGTATTGCTTTATTAAATTTCAAGGTTTGTTTACCGCATTGTAATATATGGCCATTAGCATAGCCTTATCCTCAGAACTAGTCATCTGATTTATAAACTCCTTGTACATTAGTACCTTCAGATGTTCCAATTTTTAATGTTTCAAATAACTCCATCTTTCAGCCCTTGTTTATCTTCTGATATTAGGAGAACCTACTAGACTATTTGTATTAAGCAAATACTTGTGCTTCTTATCAGGTTTAGACATACACTGGAGGAGAAAATTCATCCATCATGAATCATTTACACCTGTACATGTCACCAACTCATGACGGTGCTTTGGTAACACGCATACATAATGCCAAAATGAGATCATCTCTTACATGTTGTTTCCACACATGTGAAGTCCCTACATGTGAAAAAAGAAATGCAACTATTAGTTGCAATTGTAATTTTGCAAAATTGAACAGAGGAATTAACACTAGCCTGACAATCAGACCCAAATCTTCTCTTCGAATCATCGCTGACAGGAATATTTTGCTGAAATCCCCAAAGTCAAAGCTCAGCTATACAAATAAATACTGTAGCAGATCCTGACAGGAAGACGTTCAGCCCAATCTTTTCCAGATGGCAGTGATGGATGGCTGTGTGCTTCTATTTATTTGGTTTCCCAGGCAATGGTGTCCTGCTTTCACTGGTCATCACTTGAATTGCTTTGGCTTACAGACCAGCACAACAGTCGTGTACACTGCCAGACAGGTATTCTGGTGGGTTTACTCATTGCTTGGATGTCATGACTGCAAAAAAGAAGCTAAATTTTACCATTTTGCTGGGATCATCTTTTCTAAAAAGTGCATGTCTTAAATTTGTGACAAACTCTTGGCACAGGACTCAAGGAGCTCCCAGGTAAAGCAGAGACTGATCATATGTAACTTGCTGATTGCTGAGATATGCCAGTTCTGAAAACAATACAGTGACCTAAAGAGGAGAGAGAGAGAGGAAAGACATCCAAATCCCAAACCACATTGACTGAAAATGTGGCTGTCACTATTGTTCTGTTCTGTAAAACACATGGTACTTTACATAGGGCTATAAAACAAACATCCATAGATCTGGGACTTACGTTATAGAATAATGTGTGGGGAAGAGTGGAGCTGGGATACAAAGGCTTCTGAATCCAGACCATTCATTTTGCCTGGCCATGCTTGAATAGTAAACCAAAGTTATTAGCAACAAACACATGTTTGGTGGCCTAGGTAAAATGATCCATTGCCTCCAGATGATGTTCATTTTGCAGGCATCCATACCAGGGAATAAAATGAGAAGAGAACTGCTTGCTGCAGGGGTATGAGTTGCGTGGTGCTAGCACATTGTAAGCAATTTGGGAATGAGGCTGTATTTTCATAGAATCATAGGATCATAGATTTAGGTTGGAAAAGACCTTTAAGATCATCAAGTCCAACTGTAAACCTAACAATGCCAAGTCTACCACTAAACCATGTCCCTAAGTGCCGTCTTAGTGTACTTCGAATAGGGAAACTGGGCAAGAACAAAATAGTCTCCAAAAAATCTGTGTGTTAGAAGCTTTTGAGTAAAAAGTTACATTTTGACCAAAGAGGGAAAAAAAGCATTCACAGAAAGATCTTGCCCCAGTTCCTTAACCATGTGTTCATACAACATCAAGCATAACAGGGCCATATTCATGACTGGGGCTTTTGACGCTACTGGTAACATAGCAATTGATAAACGAAAATTCTTGGTACAAGAACTTCCTGGTGAAACCAGGTGACAGCTGAAATGTGGAGACACCCAGGATTGAATGCATAATGGGAACTGACACAAAGAAATGCATGCCCTTCCCATGGTCTCAAGTCACAAACTTACTTACAGAGTCATTTTTAGGAGGGCAATACAGCCAATAGAGTGCAATTATGATAAAGCCTCCTTCTAAATGAAAGCACACACATTAACATTAGTAAGTGGACAGATTAGGGGCTGGTTTCTTAAAAAAATCTTTATCTGGAATCCAAAGACAGCAGGAAGTGAATTAAATTGGTTGAGGCTGTGGGGATGTGGTCACGCTTCTCTGTGTAGACAAACAGATGGGCAGCAGAATTCGGCATGTGCTGGTTTGGACAGCTGGGACTCAGGGAAGCCATAGACAGGGAATTATAAGAGTATGAGAAAATGAAGGCAGCCTGAGGATTTCAGCAGAGGCTGAGTTGCAACACCAGTGTGCTCAGGCACAAGTCTTGCAAAAAGCAGTCACTACCTACTAGATTAGAGACTAAGGTTACCTGCCAGACTGAACCATACTATTCAACAAAGAGAAAAATAAAGTTATAAAAACACTAGTAGCCATTGCAATGACAGATAATCTAAAGTTAGAAATAAACTAGTGTGCCTGGCTTTTATGCTGCCTACATTAACTAGGCTCTCCTGCGGATGCACACCTTTAATTACACAACCATATGACAGTTTTTCTTTAAAAGTTTCACCTTCAAGATGAAAAATGGGAACCACTAAAATACAACACACTAGTGGCACGTGTATGGCTCACCAATAGGATAAGAGATTTTTTCACACAACACACCTCTAAGCTGTGTTATCGAATACCTGACAGCAATATTAGGTTGTCAACTTCTTTAATCCTAGATACAGAGATGAAGCCCTCTCATGGTATTGCTCACAGGTGAGTGAATAAAAAGGGAATTAATGATTCTCAGTTTTCCCCCAGAGTCTGGAAAGGAATGCAGACTCTTCCTTTTCCTTCCAGTTTGGCCCTTTTCACCTGTCCTACCAACTGTCTCTGTCCTGCTTCTTTCTCACCTTTGGGCACATAGTCCTGCTCTGCTCATCCAGCTGTTCACAGCTGCCTGCCTCAGAAAAATTACCTTGGCCCCACACCATGACAGAGCAAAATCTAGCCTCAGCCTTTCAGCCAGCCCCTTCTGATCCCCCCTCTTACCCTCCTGCTGCCACGTGCCAAGTCACAGTCTCTTGCCCAGGTATACCTGGTTCCTGCCAGAACTCCAGCCTGCCAGCCATGGCCGAGGTGTCTAAAGAGATGCCATAGCTAAGGAAAGTGAGGATTTCTAAATGGGTTGTGGCAGGAATTTATTTTATACATACTTTTGGCAATAAATTCATTGCTTACACACAATATGCTGCTGAGTTCCAGATCATTATTTTCCTAGCCACTCAGCACCAACACAACAGCTGCAGTTGGCCCGAAGAAACTGAGGAGTGAGGTGAAGACACAAGCAGCAGCAGCAGCAAGACCCCAGTTATTTGCCAAACGTGACATTTTCATACAAGAACAAAACTGAAATAAGCATAGGCAAGCTTCTTTGTTTATGATGAGAGTTTGAAAGATGATCCCAGTGACTTTAATTCACTCTTCCTGTAGAGTCTGAATAGAAAACTATCTCAGCTTTCAGGACTGTGCTCAAAGCCCACCACAAAGGAGAATAAGCAATCCCACATGCCAAAGAAGCAGATGAACAGGTAGGCACATAGATTTTATGGCTGAAGGAGAAAACTGGGAGGTTATCTTGACGTCCAGTGCAATACAAGGCATAGAATTCCTACATAAATCCAAAAAAATTCATGCTCAGCTGGAGGACATCTCACAGGCAAACAGCCAGCCATAATGTAAATTTACTCAGGCACTTCAAGTAAAGAGGAATACATTGCATTTGCTGAGGAGTTCTTCCAGCAACTCTTTGGCCTCACCATAAGTGTCTGAACTTGGTTTTCAGTGTGAATTTTTCTATCTCGCAATGTGTAAATTTGCAGTCTCTGGGTCATTTCTGCCTTTCTCTGAGCTGTTTGATCAAAATCTTCTGTCCATATAGTTACCTACAGACCATCACTGAGCTTTCTTCTAACTTCCACTTGAGTCGCTCTCTCATTATGAAGACTCCCTTTGCGGTCATATTTGTAATTGGTTCTAAACCCTCGTCATTTTTTCATCACCCTTTTGAAGTGTAGACAGCAGAACTGGGCACACATCTAGTGCCAGATACGTATCGCCAGCACTGTTTGCAGAGGAAATATGATCTCTTTATTCAGTATTGCCTGTTTATATACCCAGTGACTACGCAGCCATCACTCACTGGGCTCACTCAGCCATAGCACAGCACCAAACATCATATTCATCATTCACCACAAGCTGGACTTTGCTTCCCGAGTTACTGCTTCCCAACTGATAGACTTCAGCACACCAGGGCTACCAACTTTCTTTGTCCTACTAGCGTATAGTATTCCATTAACTCCAAACAGGTGAAAAAAAGGACTTTATTCCAGCAAGGTAGGAGTACGCTGTGCCAGCCTCACGCAGAAATTCACAATAAGAGCACTTTGACAACTCACCTCTACAGCATGGCACTAACTGTGGGATTTAACAGTTGCATTTTCTGTTGCATTCTGTTTCATGTTGCATTTTCTGCTATCTAAGGAATAGAAGCTCAACAAGAATTCTGAAGGCTGCACTATTTACATCCTGAGACAGAGGGAAATTGGACATGAACCAAAAAGGAAGAAACCCAGCAGCTAAGGAGGAGTCTAGGAGAGATCCCAATATGGGTTGTTTCTAGATACAGAATCCTACTTGAGTGCCTAGCTACATGTAGAGAAAAATAAATTTACCACATTCCACTCAGTCATGCTATTCATTGACTATGGGTTATGTTTATCATGGAAATTATGTTTATTCACCTGACTTTTGACCAACTACAGATACAACACTTTTCACCACCTAAGGATTTCCACTTCTTTTGACATTCCAGCTCGAGACTGTGGAATTTAACTCAAAGAGCTCACCACAAAGGGCATGCTCTGTCAAAACAGGAGCAAAAGCATAAAGAAACTGCCCTCCAAATACCTTATTTAACCTTAGTGTAAGCTGATGCAATTCATCTGAAGACAATGCATTACTAGCTGATGTTAAGGCCAGCATTGGGTTTGACTGTCCATTCTCAGCATATCTGAACAGGCTTGTAGGCACTGGCTGAAATATATTTGGATTCTATGATTGAAGTTCTATTATTTCTGCCAATACACTGTAGAAAAACAATTTTATTTCATTCAACTAGAGACATTTTAAGGGGAAAATACACAGAAAAATATCCAAATCCCTAGAGATTGAAATCAGCAGTTCCAGGAATGGAGAATCAAGATCTCTCTATTTCAGAATTTATTGGACCATAGAGGAGGGGCTCAAATTTGCACAAGTTTTATGCAAAGGGAAATAAACTTGGGGAACTCTATGCTGCTGACACTCTCAGCAGGGGCTGAAGACTGTTTCTGGCTGAAGTCCACATTGATTTACAATACTCAGCATCCTATCAAGACAGCAAAGTATGTTATTCCTATTATCTTGCATTCTTTCCTTCCACTCAGTTGTGGAGTATCGACTCCAACACCATATAGTCCAGTGCTAGGAGAGATGGCAATCACTAAGAGTTGTAATTATATCGATCTAATGCTGCAAAGGACTCTTTGCTGCAGACACGTTTTCCTGACCAGAACCATGGATTTGAGTTTTACCCATGTAAAGCCCAATTACTTGAACTTCTCTCAAAACACCATGCTGCTGGTTATGTGAAAACTATGCTGCATATACTTAGAGCCTTTTGAACTAGGAAACTAACACCACTTTTGATCAACCATTGAAGCCATTTTAGCTATGAGACAAGAGAATTGCATTGTGTTCACTACTGCTATTCTAAAAGTTAGGAGATTTTGTTCTGACTTTGAAAGAAGGAAATGAAGAGACAAGCTTTCTCCCCTTTGATTTCTCCTGTTGATAGGATTCCACTTCAAATAAACAATCAGACATCTGGTGGGCCAGAATGGGGATCAAAGTGACTACCATTGACTCCTAGTGACTGGTTCTGCAGATTAGCAGATATGGCACTTGTCTGGTGCAGGTGAAACCAAGGTTCAAACGCCTGCTCCAATTAATAATCAATCATAGAAAGTGGCATTTGCCACATGAATTGCTGGATTTCCAGAAAAGACCAACAGCTCTCTGGCCTGAGTTCTCACTGGGAATGCATGAGATAAGGACTGCAAGTGTGGATCGGGCAGCGTGGGGACTTTAAGGAGAGTTTCCCACAATGTAGTTGAATCACTTAGCCTATAGGTCTTCTGGAGAAGGTGAAGATACATCTCTCTTGTTTGCAGAACAAGACTCTTTTGGAGACCAGTTCTCAGCTGAGTGCTTCTTTTAACCTAATCTAATACTGCCCCAACTGAAAGCATAGCATTTGTTTTCTATTAAAAGAGAAGAGATCACGCTCTTGACTCCCTTTCACACAAAAAGGGACCGACAGCCTGAGAAAATATTCGATGAGCACACATTACCATGTTCCCTGGAAATGGGTTGAATCTTGCATGCAAAGCTCCTCTGTGAGCTCCTGCAAGGGAAGGTGCAGCCTCACATTGGCTCTAGACAGTGATCAATTTAGATAGAAAAATCTATTTCCTGATAGAAAATGTTTTTTTTCGCATGGGCTAGTTCAAGCAGAATTCAAACATATAGGAAAGATACTTACAGAGCATTTTGTACAGAGAAAAATTTAATCTAAACAATGAGCCAAATTTCTAACTGTTCCTACAGTATTTTCAGTTTAACAGCTGTCAGGGCCCTGACTGCACTAATAGGCTTTAGTTGCCCTGACCAGCCTTACCTCTGGACCTCTCCCACACACCCTGCCCATGGGTCCAGGAGCTCCTTGCAAGTTCAGCCCTGGGCTAACTTCAGCCCTTGCTTGAGCTTTGTTGTAGGACTACTGGTCTCCAGATCAGCCACAGCCTTGCCTGTGCCTGTTCTTGAACCCCATCAATTTGGACATTGACCATCAACCTGTCTTGTCACTACAGACCTTCCCCATGATCCCTGGACTCTGTTTGACCCTGTTACCCCCTCCCGAGACCTAACCTTGACTTGTGGATTGGCTTCCTGGCTTGACCTTGTACTTGCTTCATCATCACAAGCTTGTCTGATGATCTGGACTCTTGGTTGAACCTGGCCCTGGTCTGCTCTGCTCACCTCATTTGGTTATGGTGGAACTAGACCTTGCCTGGTAAAGCCATTGCCCTGCCAGGCATGTTACTGTCCTTGGCTCCCAGGTCCCCATCCCTTAGGTAGCAGCTGGTCCTCACTGCTCCCTGGCAATACTCACCTACTAAGAAGAGAATTCCTTAAAGATGTGCTTCCCAAATTTTAGGTAAATTAATCCAACTGCCCCTACACATACTGTTGAAAGACTCTTCATCATAATGGCACATATTTACATCTCCCACCTTGACCTTCATCTCTCAATCAGAAACTTGCAGTCTAGGTGATGGGAAATGCCTGTGTAGCTGTTGTCAGGACAATCTTTCTTTGTGGTGATAAACACTGTAATACTTAAATATTATTACTGGAGTCTAGTACCTCCCACCAATACAAACAGAGCATCCATATCGTATGGCTTATAATTATTACAGATGCTCTACAAAATCAGGAAGATATATCTTGAATTCACTTTGTACTTTTGAAGGCCTTCTTCAAAACTTTAATAATAAAAAATAGAAAAACTTTCAGACTCGCCTAAATATAAGACAGCTTGTAGGATGGGGGAAGAAAGAGTTTCAGAAAATACACTCTAAACTTCCACTCCACATTAGTGTCTCATTCTATACTGAATGCTTATAGACTCCCCTCCCTGACAGGAGGGCAGGCACAACCCCTGCTTACAGCCAGCTTCCCAAGGAGGCATGCTTCCCAGCACCTCACACAGAGACAGAAGAAATTCAAAGCAGCAGGCTTGCTGTGCTGAAAGACTGGACAATGCTGACCTAGTTTATAATCTGAATATAGGGAAACATAATTTTTTTTTCTTGTGTGCAGTTAAACATCCCCTTTCCAAAATGCACACACAGAGAAAATATTGACTGTCTTGCATTCAAAGTTGCCTTGTGTTTGGGTAAATGCATTACTTACAAATTAAATGAAAGGTAAGACTAGGGAACACATATCAAATCTGCCCCATTTTCCTGTCTTACCTCTGTTCCAGACAACTACTTCCAATGCTGCCTAGTCCTTGCTGCCTGAGATGGCCTTGTTTTGGGAACCAGCAGCCTAGAACTAGCAGAAAGTCTGGTGAATGTTTTCCATACAAATGAGCAGCCCAGAATAGACTCCAAAGCTGTAACATTTTAAGTCCGTACGGAAAAATATTCTGTAATTCTGGAAAGTCTTTCAAAGGCAGAAGGGTCTGGTCTACAGGGAGTGGATGTGCTAAAACTCACCATGCCCCATATGATACTGACATGCAGAAAAATCTATACCTTCATTGTGTGCAGACATTGTGTTGATCAAAGCAATATTTCTTCAAATACTGAAAGCATCAGAACTGTGACGGCCCCTGCCACCCCCTGACTGCAGAGAAGAATGCACTAAAAAGCTGAATGTAAAAACCAAATTATGTGAACATGAACAACCATTTGGTAGAGAAAAACTATTTCATATAGTACCTCATGACCGTAGCTTCCAAATTTTATTCTTTCTCAGAAGCGTGACTGTGATAAAGATAAATCTTCCCCCTTAAGCGGGTACAATCGACAGGTAGAGGTGCACAGGCAGACCATGAGACACTGGCAAAAAGGCCACTGGTTATTTTCAAGCTTTCTGAAATACAATAATGAAGAAAAGCTTTCCTGAAGTAAATAGAAGGTAACTTTGTCAATTGTCTCTCAGATACAGGGAGACTAGATAAGAACAGGAACCGGTAAGGTATCCATGATTGCTGAATAAATGCATGAATTAAAGTGTCTCAACGTACCAAAGGTTGCCCTGAGTGTGTATCAATATGCTGTGCAACCTCTTCCCTCCCCATCCAAGGGGCTTGGCCACCTGGATCATGACCAGATCTGGAATGGCACAGCTGTGTAACTTGGATCAGATGCCAGGGAAAGAGTTGTAAGATGCCTTGTCGGAGGCCTCCCACCTTTGCTCAGGAACTGCATTGAGGCTTAGGGATTCACCTTTGGTCCCTGGCCTCACACCACATTAATCCTGTGCCTGACTCACTGACTTGACCTCCTGGCTTGACCTTGCACCTGCCCCGTTGCTAGAGACTTGTGTGGTGATCGCTGGATTCTTGGCTGAGCCCTGTCATCTTCACTGGACCTACTTGCTTGGGTGCTGTGGGACTGTGCTGCTTTGTTGGTGAGGTCCCAGCCCCTGCCCACCTTGCTGTCACCCTCAGCTCCCACATCATCTTTCCTTGCAGGGCAAACCCCTCTTGTTGAGACAGTACACAAAAAAAGTCCAAATACTTTGAAAGATCTAGTTGGTGAAATACAAACACTAGGTTTCCGACAGATAAGCATTATGATCAGAGTAAACTGTAACTAAAGAAAATGTCTTTCTTTGAATTTACAGAAAAACACATGCAAAAGAGTGCAGTTACTGCTCCATGCAGAAAGCAGCCCGTGTGATGAACACTCCTGATGGCTGAAGCACTGGTCTTTGTGTAGGTGGCAGGCTTACTTCAACAGAAAGTGCCAGCCTATGGCCCACAACTTCTCTCTGAGGAATTCCCTAAACAGAGTAATTGTGCTATTTGTACAAGATCAGGATCAAATGGATTCACAGAACAGTGGAGCAGGCACAAGAGGATATGTAAATGAATGCATGCATATATATATATATATATATATATGCATATACATATGAATGCAAACTAGCCCCAGCCAAAATCACACAGTCCTGTTACGAAAACATTAACATCCAAGACCAGATACAGTTCTGGCACACTGTGAAAAGCACGGCTGTGATATAGCTGCAAACAACAACAAATGCAAATGATATGCTACACGGCTATAAATCACAGTTTATATGGCAAAGCAATACCAGGAGGTTGTTACAGCTCAGTCACATCTGCGCTGCTACTAGCTAAAGCACTGTATCTGAGACATCCATGGATCTGGGATTCCAGGAAATACAAAATTACACTGAGAGATGACTGCCCCCTAACACTCAGGCCATATGATAATAATGGTGTAATAATAAACAACTCCCAATTAAGTATTGTAATACAAAATGGAAATTCTTATGCTTCCCTAAAAAAGTAAGTTACTGCACAAATGAGGCTATGTTTTGATCTACTCATACCAGTGGAAATGTAGACTAATTCCAGTGACTTCAGCAGAGCTCCAGAGGATTGACACACCAGCACAAGTGACATCAGAAACTGGTTAATTGTCCTTTCTACCGCTTTGCCTGTAAAGTCTCCACGTAACAGACAAAATTATCAAACTGTGGCAGAAAAGACTGTTGGGTGTTTTTGACTCGTGGTGTTTATCCACGCTCAGCATGGATAAACTACGTTTCTGAGGAAGCAAGGTTTATAAGGACATGTGGACTATCAAAGGGGGAGATGGAAGATTGTGATGTTAGTTTGCTTATAATTTCCTTTCTATTCTCTTTCTTCTCACTGTGTTGCTTGAACAGGTTAGCCAGTTTCAACTACAGCTGACACAAGTGACTATTTCAGAGATATTAACTCCAGATAGTCAACAAAACAATCACTAGCTGTTGAGGACAGCCCTTAGCAGTGCTTCCCTGCTGATGGGGAGATGGCAAGGTAAGCTTAGCTCTTCACTGACCCCCAAGAATCCATTCAGGAAGCCACTCCTGAAGCCAGTTAGACGAAAAGCTTCAGTTCTTTGGTGTCATTAGACACCAAAGTTAAACTACCACAAGATGCCAACCATGTTCCCTTAATTCCAGAATTCATGGAGTTATTTGTCTTCTGTTGTGTTTATTGCTGTTCAGACTATGCTCTTGTGCAATCATTGACCCATGATAGGCTTTAGCAGGGGATTAGCCAATTCAGATAATAGGTCTACAAACTGGAACTGAGAAAATAACAGCCTCTATTCATGCATTTCCAGGATTCCCCCACAGATTTCCTCTGTCCTGACAGGCTCTGCCTGGCTGTTCTTTGCCTGGATGCTGATGTTTTCCAGGTGCTGAAAACAAGGAGATGATGCTATTTGCATATGACGTAAAAAGATGTAGAGCTGAGTCTTGCTCATCCTGCTTATAGCTCCATCTGTGATGTTTCAGTCTTGTTCACTTGCATCAAACATGGCATTGGCAGAGAGAGCAAAAATTAGGGGGATGCAGGAACAGTCACAGACTTCTTCAGTTGAAGGGCACCAGGCAGAGGACTGACCTTTCAGGAGTCACTTCAATATAAACTTCTTTCACATTGCTGTTGTCAATAGTACAGCATCTGCCTTATAGGTACTTCATGAACATATGGTCACCTTCACTATTATGCCATACAAAATACATTCGTATAAAAGCATGGGCCATGTCTGGGCCTCTTGCTTAGCTCCAAAACCATGCCTTACTTGTGTGGACTTTGGTTCAAATAGCGAGTATTCTTGGGCCTGGGACTGTTTTTGTTTTGTGTCTTGTTCAACACAGAGCACACTGAGATTGCTTAACACATAATAAAATAAATAATAACCCTAAATGAAGAGGAAGCCTTGAACTACGGAAAGAATAAAAGCCCCTTCAAAGGTGTCCTGACAATGTTTTACAGGTTTCAAGCAGCAGTTCGATGGCTCACGATCAAGGTCTGCTCTTTCAGACTCGGCATCTCTCACCCCAACACTTTGAAGTGCATCTGAGCTGAAGAAAACGTTTTGTTTGTTTGCTGCTAGTGCTTGCGCTCACAACAGCAGCATCCCCTTTCTGAGGACGAGAGCCCTTTGTCTCGCAGCACATTCTGCCGCAGTAAGCGCGGGGGTGAGACCGCACCTCACCTTTTATCCCAATTTCACACATTGGCTTCACAGCATTAATAAATTGGTTTCGTTTGCCACACATTTGGCAGGAGAATTTTCTAATAACATTTTTATCCCCTCTGAGAACATGAATCACTCACACGCTGAGTATAAAATTACTTCCCTCCCTCTCCTTATTAAAGGCACCGCACGTTAGCAGGGGTCAGGCACTCAGCCTTGCCAGTGGCAAAGTCAAAAACAAGGGCACGGCTGGGAGGCACGGCTGTAAAGCTCACTGCTTTTCTTTCTTAAGGACGGTGGATAACCTATTTAGCACTCAGAATAAATGGTTTTCTCCAGCTGTCAATCCTACCTGGCTGGGGTACAGATTGAGAAAACGTGTGAGATTTACCGCGCCACTCACACAGCCATTCCAAACAAGAAATAAATAAAACGTGCGCAGCAGATGTCCGCCGCTGCCGCCCTCGCCGGGGCCACCAGAAGCTCCCCTTGCGCACCCAGGCACCCGCCCGCCGCCGGGGCCGGGGGTTCCCGCCAGCAGGCGGCGGCGGGGGGCAGAGGGGAGCCGGGCCGGGCAGGCCGCCCGTGCGGCCCCGGCAGCTTCCCCCGCCTCGCAAAAAAAGGTCCTTTCCCCGCAGCCGGCACGTCGGGCTGCACTCGGGTTTCGCCTGAAAGCGCGGGGGGTGTGGAGGGGGGCGCGTTCGGCGACAAGCCGAAAATCACGTTATTCACAAATTTCTAAATCCATCTGGGTTTGATTTCTGGTTTAAAAAGGGGGGAAAAAAACCCCACTTCTTCTGATCTTCAAAATAAAGCTTTTTTAAAACATATGTTTGTTTGAAAATGCACTTTAGACAGCAAGCAGGTCATGCTACCAGAGCTGATTAAGTATATGACTTGAGGAGCGCTGTATTCTGAGTGCCATCTTGTTCCAAATCCACACCTCAGCCAAAATGCACCCCTTGAAAATACAGATCTGTCCTCAGATTACCTTTTCTCCCAAGCTCCTTGCAGACACTCCCTGCCATGGATGAAGATGGAGGAAAGACAAGTCAGAGAGATGGCAAGAACTAGCGTGGACAGGGACCTACGAACTAATCCGTGCTGCCAGGTGGGATCGCCAGCAGAGGAGGCGATGGGACAAGCACGCACATAACCTGCCTGAATCCCGGGCGTGGATTTCTGTTGTATCACAGAAACCTGAGGGGTGTGCAGGAGAATCCTGCTCACACCACACTGGTTTTCTTCTCAAGATCTTGCAGGTTACGTGCTGTGCTACCTAATGCAGTCAAGATTTAACTGCTCAGCGGCAGACCTTCAAGATCACAAGGAGCTTTGCTGGCAAAGGTATAGCCCTGAAAGGAATTTAGACATCTTCAGGTTTGGCAGCAGCTTTTCCGGCATTTGGGCATATCCTTGAGTGATCTAGATGCTGTTTCTTGGTAGTGGTTTTTTCCTTTTTAATGAGGCCTTTGTATTTCATTTCTAAATTGTTCACAGGAATAGTCACACTGGAGTGCTACGCAGATATAGCTTGAAGCTGCTATTTCAGTGATGACATCGTGCATCCCCCATGTTACACAAGAACAACACTGTGACACCAAATGTCAGCATATTTTTCACCATTTTGTCCTAATAAGCTACTTGCTGCATGGAACTTGTCAACAGTTCTTTTAACAATTTTGAATCAATTGGGGGGAGTGAGATTTCATATCCAGCACAGCATGCAAACTGCTCCCTATCAACATATTCATATTTAAATACAGAAATGAAAGGCCAAATGTAGTGAATTGCACTGATAGGCAGTTGTTCAGTGAGCGCCAGGTTTAGTGGGCTCCTACGCTTTTCACATTTGACCCTTCAAGGCAGGTTGTGCTTTTTCTAGCTTCTGAGTCATCAGCAAGAAGAGCCGAGTGACCAGCTCACAACAAAAATACAATCATCTGAGGCATCTACCCTCTTCTTCTGCCGGCATGGAAATAGCAGCCAGCAGGAGAGCCTGCTCTGCAGCTGTCTGGGTTAGGTTTGATTGGTCAGATAAATCACATCGTATTGTTTCCATGCCTTTCGCTGAGGGAATGTGTAAGCACTTCAAAACTGAATGCTTATGCATAAGAACTTAAAACTAGTTTACTTAAATGCACACATATGTATCTTTGACATTGACTTTTTACAGATTTTCTTGTCAATAAAAGTAAATTGCTTGAGTGTTCACAGAAAGTTAACATAAACATAGTCGAAGTGAATTAATATTTTAAAATTGTATGCGACTGCATTCAGTGACAACTTTGTCAAAAGAAATGATAAAGTCTTTACTGATATGACTCCATGCCAACCACTGTGCTGACATCATTTCTCTGATGGAGAGCCCCAAACTTTAAGGAATAGCAGAGCAAATGCCGAATGCCTATTTCAGAGCAGAGGACTTGCTGGTTTACAGCAAGTTGTGGGTAATGGAATTGTCTCAGCTCATCAGAGGACGCAGACACTGTCCAGTTACTTCCCAACTGTGCGAACGCTTTTGTTTCGGGGCTGACAACTCTATACCTTTTCACCACTTCTCAGGTCCTTCTTCAGGTTGATGGAGAAAGCCTTTCAGCATACAGCAAAAAATCATGCCTCGCTATCTTTCCCAACTCTCACACATACTCGGGAAGCAATCACAGCTGCTCCACAGAAGGGGTCCCAGCACCTCCTGCCTACCCACCCCCTCAGCACCATGAAGACATTAAAGGAACAGGGAAAGAGAATCAAAAACCTGAATGTTTAGGAGAGTGGCTGGAACAAAAGGAGCGAAAGATAGCAGAACATAAGTGGTGGTGGAGTTTTTCAGACAATTATCAATAATGTGTGTATGGGAGTACTGATGAATTCACTCTGGGCAGAATACTTGGTGTGTTTCTAGTTTTTGCTATGAGTCTTTGCTACGAGTCCCACTTACATGAAGTCCATATGGCAACTCCTCCTCCAGCAGACTGGCACCAGGAGTTCCCCGTCTGCCCAATCCTCCCATACAGCCGCTGTTAAGTGAGCAGCTCTAGTGCAGTGTCACTCTTTGCACTGCTAGCATCAAACCCTGCTTGATTCCCCCATGCGTTAACCGTGACAGGCAGCTTTTCTGGATGCGTCAGTATTGCTGCAACAGTGGCTGCTAAAGGGACAGAGGTAGGTAGGGGCTAATTCAATTTCTGACATTTAAGATCAAGTATTTTTGCCTGGAGACTCTCACAGACCTGACTGACGGATGGGGTCTAATCGTGTAGCTATTGTAAGGTTACTTCAGTCATGATCTATCCTTGAACAACATGGCTGCTTCAGTCTCTGCTTCCCTTCATGTGTGAAGCAGCTGCCCTTGTTTTCTGAGGATGTGAGGTGGAACTGACACAATTAAAGGTCATCCTCCATCTGGGAAGAGAAAGTTCTGGTCTACAGTGAAGCATGGGGGCTGGTTTCCATTTTGTCAGAGTTATGTAACCTCTAAATAAAAAATAATTCTGCTGTTCACTACAAGATCTTGTTGCTTAATGTTCCCTAGAAATGGCTGCCAGATTCCTGTGCGAAAGTAGCGTGTACACAGTGTTTTAAAACCTACATAGATTGGAAGTTCTTTAAATAAATGCAAAGTGTTATTTTATAGAAGAGAATCTGTTCTTCCAACTGAAAAACATTAGTGCCTGATTTTCAGAGGTGCTGAATTCCAGTTGAAGCCAAAGGCAGCTGCTTTTGTTTCTGTGCTGCCCCTCTGAAAATTAAGTCCACAGTATTAATAGTATGTGTTAATAACAGGCATGTTAGGTGCAGGTGAGAGACATGCAAATAATGTAGGGACACACAGGATACACACAGAAGAAAAACTAGACAAAAGAGGAAGCAGTCAGGCCTTTAAAGAAAAGCATCAACAACAACCATTTGCCACTTCAAATTTCATAATTCCTGATTCATAATCCAACTGAAATATGTTGCAAAACCTGAACCCAAAAGCTTTGGGTTTTCCAATTTAAATATGTATGCTCAGGAGCCAGTGACAAAAACTACAGTTCTGCCCAGGATTAGGTGAGTGCACCCTTGCTTATTTTAGACAACAAAATTTAATTAACTGTTTTTCCCCTTATCCTCACATATGTCAAAATGCACTAACGTTCAACAAAATTACCAGGCTGCAATGTTACCTCTTCATTCTTTGTATTAGTACTTCAATCTTCAACCCAGATTCCTCTCTTGAGGACTGATTTTTTTCCTTTACTCAGAAAAGTATCTTTTAACTCCTACTGATTTTTTTTTCTGATGGTGCTGAACCAGCATAGCTTAAAGTTATAGCTTAAAGGGGGGGATCCATGTACAAAAACAAAGGCTGTGTTTCATTGTGGCCTCTGTACCAGGACTGGAAGAGTGGCAGAAATAATGAGTTGGAAATCCCCAGGACACAGAGGAGTTCCCATGGCACTGCTCACCTGGGCTATCCTGTTTGCTTGAAAAACCTGGCACAAGGGCATGGATAATGTGCTGGAGAAGGCACAAGGTATAGCTGGAGTGCATTATGCCCTGGGAAAGCACTGACTCCCCACATTTCTGCTGAGGTGGGCCCTAGACCCTCCTGTGGTGACATTTTTGGGTTGTTCTCTTCAGCTTGAGCCTTTCTGTTAAGTTCCCAGATAATTCACCTGTTATGTGATCAAAAGCTTGATTTCCATCACCTGATGTGTCCTATCGCATGGCATCATGTCACTTACATGTATCTTTTGGAATGAGGACTACGGGGATTACCTGGTAGCACTAATCATGAGAACAACCCACAAAGCCTATAGCCTGCTCTCTGTACACATGCCTTGAGGGCCTTCAGAAGATGGAAAGAAATGGACTGCGTGCTGGACTAACCATGTGTCAGGAAATACTTATCTTGCAAGCCATAGTTTGGCCATTCTTGAAATGTGCTGAAGAGGGGAAGCTAATGGTCCTTCAGAATCCATCATGTGAAGTGCAAAGCTAGCAAAAAGAAATATGTTACTGCACTGAGCTCTGCTTGTCCAGAGTAGGACTTAAATATATAAGTATGTGCAAGCCAGAAAGAAACCAGCTATTGTCTGGTTCCATTTCAGTTTGTTGATCTAAACTCAACTAATGTGCTTACCTAATGTGTGTTAATATAAACTAGTGTGCTCTGGTATCATTGAAAGACAAACTTCATCCCATCAGGGATACTTTTAATTAGCTTCCAGTGTATACCTTAGTTTCGTTCTGTACATACACAGCACGCAGTATCTGTGGATATCCAGCATCAGTTAAGGTATCTCAACTTATAAACCTACAAAATTGTGAGTATATATTTATGTGGGGAATCAGTTAGGTGCATTGTATACATGTCATAACACCTGATATTCTTCTGTTTGACTGCAGAAAATCACAAGATGTTTTGGGAAGGGAACAAAACCAAAAGGAGATCTGTCAAAGAACCCAGGAGATCTGTCAAAAATATCTGACTGATATTTTAAAAAAATGCTTTAATCTGCCTCTAATCTCATTACTAAAATTCATTTTTCCTAGGCCTAAACCATGGATCAATGACAATAAGACCATGAACCTGCACTACATGGGTAGGTTGTCTATGTGGTAAGGATTCACTGGTAGAAGGCAAAACAACAAAGTCTGTTTCTCCTTCTGTAGTGACAGAGGTAACTAAGCCAAGTGGAGTTCACTGAGGTTTTGCAAGGAAAAGTTCAGATCAGCTACAGGTGATGATGCATGTAAGCTTTTGATACATCCATTGTGCCTGGCTGTCACTTATTTTGGAGTGAATGCATAAACAGCAAAAGAATCTGTTTCTAGAATACAGCTGCCACAAATAGATGTAATCACAGGCTCTAAAGAAAAGGGGCTTAAAAGGTGCTAAGTAAAACTAGGATCAAAGGTTAGCATGGTGGCTGATCGGGCCATGGTAGCACTTTGACCAAGAGACAGGGTAGAAGAAAGAAAACACAGTGGACTGTCCTTCAAAAGGATTAAATAGGATCTGAATTAGAGATCAAACATAACTGATTTACAGTAATTTGCACAGGATCAAAAGATTTTCACCTCCAAATCCAGGACATGTTTGCATCTGTGCCTGCTCTTGTTAAGGAGGCAACTTTCACTCTTTAATGTCAGCATCTTCCCTGTGCATGGATATCACGTCCAACATGTCCTCACACAGGAATTTGGGCCACGTACAGTATACTTCAGTAGTAGGGAACCTATTCCAATCTAATGTGAACACCCCTTGTGCTGTGCATCCTTTCTTTCTGCCTGTACAGGACACTGCTGAGAGGTTCCATCAATCCAAAGTACCAGCCAGCATGCCTCTCCTGAAATAGAAAACTAAAGGAACCTAAAGATTACAAAACTGCCACAAATTTAGGATTTAAATCCCCTACTTCTTTCCATAAGAAAAACCTTTCATCTTACATTCCTGCCCACCCCAATGAGCACGCACATACGCTATCTTCTTTAGAAACTTCACATATGTAGATTACAGCACATATAAATTGCTTTTCTTTCACACATTTTTTCTTTTCACTTTAGAAGCAGCCCCCTGATTTCCAGAAATCTGTGAATCACAAGCTGAAAGCCACTGACATAAGGACACTGCACCTCATGAGGAAAGATGTGAAAAGCAGTGGATTAAAGACAGAGAAAAGAAAGTTACAGCGGGCCAGTCATGTAACAGACTGGTAGTTTGCTTTTAGGTCATTTGCTTTGTTTCTGTGTATGCACTCTTATTCAAACAGGAATTAGCTTGGGCATCCCAGTTGTGTAAGTCAGCCCTCAGGTAAGACTTGATGGTCCAGTTGCTCCCTCTTCAGGCATGGAAGCCCATCAGAGTGATGATAACTGTGCCCAGTATTTGCATGCTGCTAACATATTTTGCCCCGCTACACCTAAAGTTCAGCAACTGATAAAATGCTTAGGGGCTGGTTTGGCCTTCTTATACTTAGAACTGTAAGTTGATGTGCACCTATAAGCACCCTGAAGGTCACAAAGAGAGCTCCACTCTTGCAGCCTTTTGACATGAGACATTCTCAGCAGCTAACAGACATAGCCACGAAAGCATTATCCTTGCAGTACCATCCCATCATTGGCATCCACTGTACACATATGGAACCCCTCACCCTCTTTACTCTTATTTACTGGGAAGGCCACATTAGGGAAAATAGGCTCTGCTTAAAGGAGTTTTACTGGGGGAACAAAAGCATGTGGCTCTCCACAAACAGATTACCAAGACAGTAAACATCCAGCAGTGTCAAGGGAAATCTCCAGTCTTTAGGCAGCTGTACAGCTGTCATTAATGAAAAGGAGAGGAAATCTTTTCAAAGTGAAAATATGCCTAGATCTGCCCCTGTACATTAGAGAGGCAGGAGATCTAAGCATCGGTTTTTAATGAGGTAGAGCCTGAAAAGAATTCCATATATGTTAGGTGATGTAAGAAGCATTCTGTCACAGAACAGAAAGTGTTGCAACCATGCCTCACTGCATGAATCGAATTACTAGAAAAACAGCCAGAATCCAAATGTGGAAGATATCTCGTCATTTAAGACTGTTAAAACAAAACATGCACTGTTGCACGTAATCTTGCATTGGCAATCAAGAAGTGGACTAAATTATCTGATGCTTGGGTTCTCCTTCATATGCATTTTTATTTGCACAGATGGCATATTCATAAAGACTGAGTCTGAAAGGGCACTCTCATATTGCAACTTCTTAGTATCCCTAATGTAAATTTCACTAAGCAAGAGATCAGTGTGATTTGGTTATCCATGCTGCAAGTATGATGTTTTTAAAGTGAGTAAAGAACCTACGATCTGATCTATCTGACACTGCTTTGCTGCAAACATTCCAGATATCCTGTGCCCCAGCCTCCTGCGCCCTTTGGAAACTGCCACCTTTGGTTTACTGGATTCAAAGTGAGAAAATTAATCTTAAAAAAAAAACAATGGAGAGTGTGGGGACAAGAGAAACAATTCGTGCTATTTAAACATGGACATTTTGCTTCTCCATTCTGACAGAGGATGAAGGATCCAGTATCTTGCATTGCCAGTGAGGGCTCATTAAAAGGCTGCCCTGTGTGGCTAAAAGCATAGGTGACTGTACTGCTTGCAAGAGCTACAAGTCTCCACAGCATAGTCTTAAATCCAAAGGAGGAGGAACCCTCCGGAGGAACCGTACTAGGAATCAAAAGTGTTGAAGCCATGACCCCTGGCTAGAATGGAGGCTGCTCAGAGTGTCGTAGCATCCCTGTGAATAGCTGACAGTAGATCTGCCTCACCGTCACTTACAGCATGGACTCGAATCTCTCCTAAAGAACAATATTAGAGTCGGGCAATCAAAGACCTCATTAGCAGTGACTACATCCAGGGAATGGAAGGTGGAAGTGGGGCTGAGCACAGCGCAGGGATACGTTTCTCTTTCACACAGCCCCTGTACGCTGACCCCCAGTAGCCACCCAGAGTTCACCTTCAGCATCTGACCCAGACCTCCAGTCTTAGCCCAGGTCTCAGAGGGAAGGCTGAACACAACGCTCTGTGTTGTTGCTACATCTCTGATAGATGTGCTGCAGTATGTCGCTGAAAGCGACAGTCGTGTTCCCTAGGGACACCCAGGCTTCCAGCATCAGCGAGGTGAAAGGCAGCTGCCATTCGCCCCAGCACCAGCTGGAGAAGCCACAGCAATGTGTAAAGAGTGTCAGCAGTGAAAGCCTCGGGGGCGGGGGGGGGGCGGGGGGGCACGAAGGGAGAAAGAGACAATGACGTCACTGTAATGGAACCCTTCCCTGCCTGTCTGTCTGTCTGTCTGTCAGCAAGGACTTCTGAGTCAATAAATACCAGTCAGAATGCACAATTCCTGCTGACCTGCAGTCCCCCCTTCATCTCTGGAGAAAATAAACATGGGCTGTGGGTGCTGAGCTGCTCTGCCTTCTTCAGAGCCTCCATTGTATTTGTGTTTGCAGCGTTTCAGCCAGCCAACACTGGGCAATGTTCACTCCGTACTCCCAGGAACTTGGAGGAACTCCCTGGTTATTATGAGATTACCCCTTCACTGCAAAATAAACGGTTCTTTACAGACACCCTCTCAGGGGTGTTCCCTCACAGATGTCCAGGAGTCAGGAGGGGTCAGGACAGGAGGGATTTGACACTGTGTATAAATCCTCTCGGTGCAAGCTGCAGCCCCCAGAACAATGCCATTCACTGTCCAAAGCATCCACGGGAACAGGAGCTGCCCCTGGAAAGCCTAAAGGAGGCTCTCTGTCTCACACCTCAGCCTGCAGCAGCACCTTACACGCCTGCAGGCAGCTCAGAATCGGATGTGGAAGGGAGCTCCTGATCACTTGTGTCTGAACAGAAACACCAGTTGCCATATCCTAGTTTTCCCTATTCCTAGGGGAAAGTGTTTTGGTTCAGGATTTTCTTCCTACCTTATTCCACATCTTAACAGAGCCATTTGTCCTTGCTATCAGTCAATGTTCACACCATAGTTGTAGAACTACTGATTTAATAACAAAAGGCCCATCAACCTCATGCTTGCTATCTGCTTGGGGTGGGAATGAAGGGACAGAAATGTCTTTGTTTCTCAATTTGCTGGCAGCAATAGCAGACTGCCATTTCATATCTGGCCTGGCCATTAAAGGGGGTGAGGCATACTTCACCCATGGGCTTCACAGGTACTTGATGACGATGGAGTGATTCAAATGCTTTCTGGATTGTGTTCTACTTTCTCCAAATGGGATCCTGGAAGTGCTAGATCCCTCCAGCCCTATTCTGCAGGACCATGATGCTGCTTGCTGCTAGCTTCATCCCATTCCCAATTTCCAGTTCCAGGTTTTCTGTACCCTGCTCTTTAAGACTGTAAGCACAGTAAGGCAGGGACTGTTTTGCACAATGCCTGGAATACACCTGATACACTGAGACGCTCCATCAGCAACTTATTCAAGTCTCTTTTTCTCCTTCTTCCCCCTCACCCCCTCCAAGCACTCAGTTAAAAGAGAAAAAGATTTCAAGAGGTTTCAATCTGGCAGGGAAGGTGCAGGATTATTTGCTTGCTCCTTTGAATTAAAAAAAAAAAATACTATTACTGATGATTTTTGACAACAGAGAACAGAGGGGATTTTCTTCAGAGTACACAAATATTCTAGCAGGTTTCAGGTCACTTGTCTCCTGAGCTATTTGGGGTCATTCTGAAAGCCAAGGCTCCTTCACAATTTGCAGAATTTGTTTTCTGTGTTTTCACCTAGAGCACTGTTGTTTACAAGGCAGTCCTGCAAGCCTGAGAAACCATCCAAACATCACACCACAGTCCTGAGGTTGAGCTAGTATGAAGGCGAGACACACTTCACCAAATGTCGGACAGAAGAGTGGCCCAACAGGACACAAGGGTGGAGAACTGATCTCACAGGTGACATGCACAAGAGTGTGTGGCATAAGGCATTCAACAGAAACTTCTCAGAGGGAAGGGCAGAACAGCAATCACGAGTGGCGTGAGCTTTTCCAGGGACACGGTCTGCTCTGCTGTGCAGAGGCCCTGCTTCCCACAGCTCTGCAGCCCCTGCAGAACTCACTTACTGTAAATCATGCTCTAGAAATCATAGCTTATATTTTTAAAAGCTTCTGACAATTGCAGTTGTGGAAATAACTGTGAGAACCTGAACCAGGGGTAAGCCATTGCAGCAATACAGAGCTGCCTTGGAGCTGGAAACAACAGTTCTTGCGTCACCTTCTCGAAGCATTTCGATCACAGCCTCATTAACTCATTCTGCAGCAATGGAATTTGGCACTTTCCCATAATGCATAAATACAGTATTTTACCAATATCTGTAGTCAGGTACCCAACATCAGTTTCTGGACAGCTTGCAAACTAAATGCATGCAAAGGCAGGGAACAGGCTCTTTGCAGCAAGGGAGGCAGTCCTGGCACATAGCAGCAGCAAGGCTGAGGACTGTGATCTGATAAGCTGCTGAAGCCATCCACAAGTTAACTCCTTCCCAGGCACATACCAGAAAAAAAAGTCCTGGACTATGCTTCTTGAAACAATACTTCACTAAACAAGGGCCTGACAATGCAGATAGATTGCCTGGAGACATTGTGAGGTCAAGAAAAGATAAAAGCTTTCTTAAAAGAATAGTTGAAAATATTCATTGCCATATTGTGGTGATGACTATTTTCAGCAGATATGGGCCACAGCTGCACATGTTTGTGTGAAGAAAGGAAGACAAGTATGAAAGGATTTTTTTTATATCATTACCGTTTGGTCCCATCTCATTACAGAATACACAGAAGCTGGCTTCGCAAAGGATGTGTTCTTTTGAATCCTTGTGGCTTGGAGCCAGAGCTAAGGTAAATAGTTGTTAATTAATTTAATTTAAGCCATTTATGAGATACAGAATCTAACTCACTTTACAGCAGAATAGGTCCTGGCCTATATGCTACACCACATCTATGTATTATATAAATAATACTATGTTTAGAAACTATTAATGTTACAAAGTCAAACATTCGGATGTTAAGGATCATCAGCAATAAGCCTGACCTTATTTCAGCCCTATCTATGAGCTACCTTACCGTCTTTAATGACATAACCATATAACAATTTTCCACTGGATCTCTGCTGAAGACCTTGTATGTTTGAAGTCTTCTTTTATACTCACTGTTCAATAGGTGCTTCATGTCTTATTTACTGCATATCATCCAAATTCTGCTCTGAAACCTGAATCATTAATTTTCTAGGGGTTTTTTTTCTGTTATATTTCATTTCTTAATTTCCAATGTGTGGAAATTCCTGTTCTGTTTCTGGAGACAAGCATCTGATGTCCATGCCTCTACCCCGTCATGCTTCCAGTCCTACCTGTAAGCCCCCCCTGCCTTCCTCAGAACATCAGGATATTGAGTAGCTCTTTGTCCCAATGTCTTCACTCGCAGTACTTCGGTCCCAGCTCCCTACCTTCTGCAGCCTTGTCAGAAAGGTTCCTTCTCCTCTCCCATGCTCTGTCAGCCAAACACTGAAACCATAGCAGAGGCAACAACACTGTTCACCCCCTGTGCCCTGAGACAGCACAGCCACACCGCATACCCTACTGCTCTGGTGGCAGAAAACGTTGCTGTCCACCCCTGCATTTGAGAACAGGCAGAAGTCCTGCAGAGAACATGCATTTCTAATGTCTTTGTGCAAAGCGGGACTTTCTGAGGCTCATAACTTGAGTAAATGTGGGAAAATTTTCATGGAAATAGGCAAGTATACATTCCTGACATCAGAGGGATCCTCCACCCCAACTGCTGATCAAAAGACAAGTCTTTCATCCAAATTAGTTAGGGATTCTTAATTCTTACTGGTATCGCTTTCAGGGGTTTTTTAGCATAGACATGAGAATAAAGTCTCCCTAATTTTTTTCTGAAAACCCAATTAATTCTTTTTCCTTCCTTTTTCAAAGAAAGGGGAAAAGAAGGATGCAAGGTATGGAGATTAATACCTGACATGGGAAATTTCACCCTAGTTATTTCAAATGTAGGAAAGATCATAGACAACTGAAAACAAGGCATTATAATGATGTGGCATAGTTTTTCAACATAATCTTAAACTTTTCCTTATATGTTGGCTATAACAATCAGTTTCCAGGACTACTTCTGTTAAACAGAAAATAAAACTCTGTTTTGCTCTCATATTGATTAAAAGTTGTGCTAAGATCTTGCAAATATTTAGTCAAAAACTTCTTAATAATGCTTCCTACATTGTACTGAAAATGCTTGGCTCAGTCTGATCAACCTCTTCAACTGAATTCCCACAGCCAACCCACAGCCATCATAATGCAGAGTTTTACCTTCCTGTCCCAATGTACATGACACAGATAAAACCAGAGCAGTACAGCAGGGTGCCCAATATAAATTAACCAGGGGATCATTAAAGACTCCAAGCTATCAGCTTGGGGATTCGCCTTCCTCTCCTTCTCCTGCCAGCAGCCTATCCACCTTCCCAAGCCCCATGGCCGCTCTCCTTCACACACACACACACCTTGGCACACCTTGGTCTCTACCTGGGGTGGGAAGTTGGCCAGGGCCCACACTATGCAGGTCACATGGAAAAAAGGCTGGAGAACAACAGGAAACCATTGTTTCTCATCATAAAGAAAGGAGTGACCAGAAGTGAATGAGCAAAATGCTTATGTGTGACTCCTCTCACACTATGGTCAGGGTGAGCTCTGACTCAAGTCTGTTATCGGTCTTAACATCAGGGTTGAGGACTGATTAGAAAATTTAATTGCCTTCTCCCCAGAAAGGATGGAGGAGAAGGTGATTCTCCTGGCCTGGGTGAGGTGCTTTGAAAGGGGATCCCAAGGCATGTTGATAGGGGAGCTGGCAGTTCTGCTGCTTCAGTGGTACCTGTTTTGTGGACAAACAAATTACTTCAGTTTCCAATGCTGTAAATCTGGAACCCCTCATCACCACCAAATTAATAAAAACGTCTTTAAGAAGTGAGTAAAAAACGTGTAAAAAGCACTAAGTAGCCAGCAGTCTGGCACTTGAAGCCCAAGATCGGATGGTAGAGAGGGAGCAGGGGGTCTCTTTCTCACCTAGGTAATGATTATACGAGCCCCATAAGGACATAGTTAAATCAAGTATTAAGAAGACTGCACTTAAGAGGGGGAAAATATGTCAATCACACTTTGCCTTTGACAAAAGGAAATTCCTTGAAACTGAGAATGGGGAGAGAGCGGGAGGGAGAGTGTCTCGTCATGTGGGTGGCCAGGAAACTGGAGGCCAGAAAAGTACGAGAGAGAGAAAGAGTAAGAGACGGGGGGGGGAAAAACCACCAGACTGAATTCTAATCCAAATGCTGTGAGGCGTTCACACCAGGCCTTGTGAGAATATTAACAAGGTTACAGGAGAGGGGCCTTTAGCCTCGGGAATTATTAGTGAATATGGAATTATATTTGCGCAAACACAACCAGATGCAAGCAGCTAAATGCTCTGCAGATGTGAAAGGAGACAGAGTGTGTTCCAAATGGGCAGCAGCTTCATGTGTTTTAACCCTCCATCGTGGTGCCTGGTTGCCTGTCTGAGAGGGCTGCTTTTCTGAAATGGCAATGGGACGGGAGGGACAGGGTCTTCTTTTTTATCAGAAATTCGAACATGGGCACACTAAGGATTATTCTTCCCCAGAGCCACTAGCATCTCCCAGCTGGCTGACTATCACACTGAAGAACACATCCTGACTACATTCTTTTATCTCTCTGGCCTTAGATTAATTTCCTGCAAGTTTTCATTTTTCTTCCATTTTGCCATGTCTTTTTCTAAAATCTTCCTTTGTCCTCCTTCCCTGTCTTTCCTCGTCGTTTGCTCTCTGGTTGCATAGTCTAACTCCATCATGGCCTGAGCAGTTAGCCCCTATGCACAACATCGCAGGCTGTTTCCATTAGAATGAGAAATTGATTACAAGAGCCAGGTATTTCTTTGAAGTAATCCTGTTTTATGACAAACAAAGTCCCGCTTCTTGCAATACAACAATCAGTTGCTTTGCTCATGATCCCAGATCTGCTTGCAGTCAGGGCTCTGCTCAAAAAGCTCCTTCCCTTGGCTTTCTTTCAAGGCCATTGTGTATTCACTTCATTTCTTGTACCATGATTTTTGGGTTTGCTCCCTGCCTGTTTCCTCCCACTTTCCACTGTTTCATTCACTCTAATCGATCCTCTGACCCTGCATTCAATGTTTACTTTGGGCAGTAGCGTCCATTGTTTATGTCATTACTAAACACAGGGTGTTGCTTCTTTTAGCCAGTGTGGAAGGCAGTGAGCACACCTAGCACCCTGAGTAGGATTATGGATGATTCGAAACCAAAAAACTGCCTCTCAGCTCCCAAACTCATATTATTAGGTGCACAATACCAATAACTCAGTGTCTCACTCGAGAATGCAGCTTCATGATCTTAAAGGTCTTTTCCAACCTAAACGATTGTATGATTCTATGATTCTATGATCATTCGAGATGAATCGCTACTTCCAAAGTAATTACAGTTCCTACTCTGAAGAGGAGAGAGCATATACTGAATCTTTAAAGATCAACTTTATCAATTTAAGTACAAAGCCACTGAAATGGCCATAGGCATAATTATATAGATTTTTAGTGTCGCTCTGTGGCAGGGTTAAGACTTCTGCTCAAGAGGAAATTTCCTGCTATGAAGAATAATGGCAGCAAATGACTGTTCATACTATAGAATTGTAAATGTAAAAGTGTGGAGATCTGGAGGCTTATGTACATGGGATTTTAATAGATTACAGTTTGACTTGGGTGAGTACACTAATTGTGATTTTAATTACCCCAATGGTTTGAATTCCTATTAAGTATGATCTTGCCTGTTTATTTCCTTGAATCACAATGCTTGTTTTCGAAAATAATCACAACATTCCTACAGTGTGGCTTGTGTGAAATTTCATCATCTTTTAAAATATTTTCTATCACTGAGTGTGTGTTTTAGAGGCAATTAAAGACTCTAGAGTCAGGGCAGAATTTTCTAACTCAGGCATGCTTTATTGATTATTCTTTACTGTCTATGAAAAACACAGTGTACTCTCCTTAACAGTAAAATATGTATGGTTTGATTACAAAACAAATTTTCCAGTAACTTCAAAGATGTATTTGAATATATTAATTTGCTTAGAGATTAAAAATCAGGCATTTAAAAAAATGGACCACCCATTATTAGACCTCTCTTTGTCTGCTATCTTGGTAAAAAGAATACAGACTCCAGCGGCCCAAGACTATATGAGGCAGGAGGCTGCACAGTGAAAACGGAGGGTGGAAAAATATCACATCTTCATAGATGAAATGCTTATTATTCTGTGACAAAAATTGTTTCCCATTAAAACTGTCAAATAAGAATTTTGTTCTCTTAGTATTTACGGGGGAGTCAAGGCACCAATGGGAGAAAGCAGCAAAAAGGACTCCCACCTCCCCTACAAAATGGGCTAAAAGCCCTGCTAGCTCCCACAACAGTGAAATACATTGTAACCTTGCATGAAGACTTTATTTCACTTGCTTCTTGTAATTAAGCCGGTTTTGTTTGGGTATTTTCCCTGCTGTACATAATCTTGTTTTCCCCTCAGGCAGGGCCCAGAGGCTGTTCGGTGGACCACGGCCTCCCCTCAACATGGCTGCCACTCCCCAGTGCTCTGGACGGGCCGAGAGCGGTGGCAGGCCCCAGCTGGTGGCCACGTTGAGAAGGCTTTTCCCCATTGTTCCCAACAGGGTCTGTGTTTTATGATGCCTCACAGTATAGGCAGCCACCATCTCCCCGGAGGGCAACGGCGGTTTCTGTTTCATGGAGAACAATGGATGATGGTGGCCAGTCCAAAAGGGAACAATTCTGCATGGGGGGAAAAACAACAACAACAACAAAACAACTTTTAGTTACAAAAAATAACAGCAAGTATGGCCATTCATAGGAAGCATCTGGGAGGAAAGCACCTATTGTGCCAGATCCTCTTTACAGACAAGCTGAGAGGGAGGTGGGAGGCAGCGTGCTGGTTTTCTGCACTGGAGGGGAAGCCAGCAGCACCCTCCCTGAAGGAGTGGTGGAGAGGAAAGCGGACATGCACAGACGGCTGGCTCCAGGCTTGTAAGCAATGTGGGCAAAATCATATTTTGCTGCCCAAGGGAGAAGGGACAGGGTCACTCCTGCCATGAGATGGAGGAAAGGTGAGGAGCTGAGGCAGAGGGCTGAGGGAAAACCTGTGTAGAGCTGATCAGTCGCTGCCACCATCACCAAGAGGCCAGAAGAGCTGGAGACACGGACCCACGCTGCTTGGGGGTGCTGCCCTCCTGCCCAGCCGGAGCTGGTGCCCACGCAATCCCCTCGCTCCCTCAGCAGCGGCAGTCGGCCTGGCTCTCTGAATTTGTGGCATAAGAAAAGCAGGTGGCAGAGCAGGCAGGTTTTGCTGTCACCCCCAGCCAACCTGATGCTCTAGGCAGCTGGTCACTCTGCCTCAATTAAGTGCCAGTTTATATATATATAATATATACATAATATATATATACAAGGGGAGTGGAATTGTGTGAGCCTGAGGAATTTCGTATGTTCACAGGATAAAGCCAGGCTAAGGGAATGCAAACAAGGGGGTTGTGTATGAAGAATAATTAATGGTGGGAGGTAACAAATCAACAGGAATTTGGAGTGCAGAAAGCAAAGGGTGCTAGTGTCTATTTCAGCAACTTTTCATTGCTCTGGTGAAACAAAGCAGCGGCAAACCCAGTCAAAGTATCCCATACGTAAACCATAGGCGTTCTGCGTTCCCCAGATGGGAACAAACTAGTCAGAGCATTGCCATGAATGTGCATATAAATGGTAAAATAAAAAAATTAACATTGAAAATCTTTATCTGGGAGTGTTATTTAATATTACATTAACACACTTTTTTTTTTTTTTTTTTGAGATAATTATAACAACTCTGCATTTTATGTATTTCGATCTTTCTGGTATCTAGAAATACACTTGGCTGTGCCATATCTACATTTTTATAAAGTGTTTATTTTGGTACTTCATGACAGTCTTATTTTTTAAACTAACATAAAATAATCTGTGAAGTGTATATTGAACTGTACATTAAATGGATGTTAAATCATTACCAGTTCACCAGGTGTTAAGCCCCTGATCTCATTATAGCAATCAGTATTTTTAGTAACCACATAGAAGAAAATATGAAAGTACTGCTAGTAAAGTTTGCAGATGATGCCCAGCTCGGTGGAATGATAAACAGCATTGAGAAAGAGCCAGTTATGAACAGCTGGGTTGTTTGGTAGGAAGGGGAACTCATTCAAGCAATGTGTCTGAACACACATAAATGGGGAAGGTCACACACCTGGAAACAAAAAACCTATGTCACTCTTACAAGTCAGGGGACTGTGGAAATCACTGACACTGAAATTGGTAGACAGAGACCAGATAGAAAGAATGTGAGCTCTCAGTGTGGTGCAGCAGCTAACACTATTCTCAGATATATAAATGCTATTTATTGTTCTATCAATCTCTGCATCACCTGCAAACTTTCTTAGCAACAGTTCTATTTTTTTTTAGCAGATGGTTGAGTAGAAGCAGACAAATGATACTTGAGAATAGCAATAGCATTGTGGCACATTCTGGTGCTTACCCTGAACAAAAGAGCTTGAAAAACTGAAAAGATTAAGGAGCCACAATTGTAATTTAAAATATGTAAAGCTTATTTTATGACAGTTTTGAAAAAAATCAGTCCATGCCATTTCTTTAGGGGGAAAAAAAAAGTTTATTATAAGGGGAGAAGATTTCTGAAAGTAAAACATGTTTTAGCTTAAAAGGCAATGAAGTTATACAATCTAAAATTGGAAAGTGAAACTAGACTAATTTAGATTGGAAATAGGGTATATTTCTTAGGAACCAGAACAATTTATAAAAATAAATCATAGGTTTTACATCAATGACTTTTCAAAAGTGTCTGATGCCTAATGACCCCTGATTTAAATGCGAATTAGGCAAGCAGATCTCTCTGTACCCTACTCTTACATCCTTATTCCAGATATCCTTATCTCAGATCCTTATTCCAATAAGCAAGTGGAGGGATTCACTTCATTATTCTTTGTAGAGTCTCTTCTGAGAACCTTGGACAAACATTTAAGTCACAGGCAAATGTTCACACTACAATACATTCTCTAGAGAAAGTAAGAGATGTCATGCTAATTGCCACTGTAAAAAGGCAGCTGCGAGGTTCTCTTACTACACTGAACAACCAGAGTTACAAAGCAGAGGTTCAGACTGTGTGAATCCCTACCTATTCCTAAATTTTCCAAATCTGTTTGCTTAATTTTCCCTAACAGACAATTTCTTAACTTTGCCAATCTTGTTTAAAACTTGCAAGTTTTCTTCATTTTTGTATTAACTCTAGTAATAATATTGGCAGTCTTATGAGCCTTTAATATGTTCACAGGTACGGAAGCATCACCATCAGTTGGGTATACCTGAAGGAGGTTTGGCAGATGGGGGAAATGATTAGGAGAGAGAAGACCATCCTCACTAATAATGTTGCACAAAGTAAAACTTTAGTCCATAGACTGTTACTTGAAGACACGCTTCCACTTCAGAAATGAAGAATTGCTGTTGCATACCAGCAAAAGCCTCCTCGGTGCCCAAGATTATTATGACTGAAGAACCAGTCCAGACAACAATTTTATCAAACTCTTTCCCAGATTTGTTCCAGTTTTGCACCCAACTTAACAGATCTTTGGGTACAATGGGCTGAGGGGGTACATGAATCTAGCAAAATATATTTTGGGTGGTATTTGCGTTGATGCTTATTAGTATATTGAAGTTTTCAAAGGAGGGCATTTATGTAGGAGATAGGAAGGTCTCAGGGCAGCACCTACCCCAATAAGTTTCCTTCTTTCCAGGGCTAAATTCTTGTAATACCAGAAATCATGAGAGAGTACTGTATATCTGGCCCCCAGTGCTTCTTACAACATCTTTTCTCTCCTGTTCCAGTCTTGTGTTCTTCAAAAGCAGACAGATATGGATGATACGTCAGCACTAATTTTTTTCTTTGTGAAGTCTGTTGACATAGCCATTTTTTTCTGTCTGTGGAGTTCATTTAACTTGTAGAGGGTAAGTATGTCCATTCACCATTTCTGCTGACAGTCCCTAAGAACACTTATCTGGACAGCAAAATTTGCATATAAAACTGAATTTCAGATACACAAGACAGGATTTATTAAAAGCATTGCTTATGTTACACCCCAAAATATGTTAAGCATTTTAGAGATATAGAATAAGATAGCTCTCTGCTAGGAACAATGACTGAAGGTCTCCTCAGACACCCAGGCTGGATTAACCACCGGAAATAATAGCAGAATTGGGTTTTCTATTTACTGTAGTAAAGCAACCTCGTCTATAAAGTCCTTATTGCTGCAAACCAAAGGTGTGTGGCTGGGGAGGGCAAGCTTTTCCCCTTGATGTTCCAGGGCATGGAAATACAATCCTTTTTCAGACACAGATGTTTGCAATAGAAAACTTTCACTCCGCTCTCTTCTGTTTTTAATCTGCTCATGACAGGAAACACAGATTCAAAATGAATGTAAAGAACACAGTCACCATAACTGATGATAATACAAAAGAACATGTAGGAAAGATTTCTTTTTCCCAACATGTTATAGGGAGAAAAGGTTTACAGATTTCAGAAGATTCTAGGTGTTTTTATTTCTCAGTCGCTACCAGTACAGTGTTTTTCCATGAACTTCACAGGATATAGCTCTCTGCAATGCTATGATATTATCAACAGTTTGAGCAGACAAAAGCACCACTTCTTCATGCTCTCTGCCAGATCTTCAGTGCTTTCAAATGACTACCCTGCCAAAGCTTCACTGAACAGACAGATGTATAAAAATGGTCAAAGATTCTTCCATAGCATGTGCAAAATGTAAAATGAAACAGGTAAGAATAATTGATTCACCCTCTTCAGCCAGCCTTCCTCCTAACCTCTAGGCTATCAAGAATTTCAAAGATGTGCCTTTAAACTATGCCAACATACACGTCTCAAGTGAAGTTCTTTATGTATGACAATGTGAAGGGGTTGGTTGACTGGACTCTTTCTTGTGCTTTCTGGTTGCCTGTTCCAACTTCTCCTCTTACTCTGTTCTTCAGATCCCACCCTACCTGCTCTCCCTTCTCTGCCTTCTCTAGTTTCCCTAAATCCCCTTTCCCTGCTTTTTCATTCAGGTAGTACCTTACTAATGACATTCTTCACTTAAAAAACAAGGGAGTCGTAATATTTACTTGGCGATTTCTGCAAATTCATTTATCACACTGTGTGTCATACACTCTTTGATCTATGACCATTTTGTCTGTTTAGACTATGAGCTATTTGGAGCAGGGGCTGTTACCTGGAGCGTGCTTGAGCAATGAGTAGCACAAAGGTACCCTATTTTAGACAGTACCTGAGCAATACTGTAGCAAACAATTGTAATTATAATTACCCTTCTCCCAAGCTACATTAAAAAACATGATCAAACACTCAGAAATTGAGAAATGACAGCATCAACTCTGTGTATGTGATTTTAATTCATTTCCTTCTCTTCTTCTGTATAAATATTACAATACTGTCTCTAGCTATAGGATAGCATACTACTTTTTCTGCAAGGGTCTTGCTTCATTTATTATTGTTCATTTTAAAAAATATTTTTTATTCAAAATGGTGTCCTAAAATTTCTTACCATATGATCTTCTGTCATAATTCCTCAATTGAGTAGAAAATTACTGAATTCCTCCTACATTATTCTTTATTACTTTTATCAGAGAATGCAAATGATTCAAGAGTATTAGTGAAATTATTTTGACAATGCTGACTTGAATAGCTGTTACTCTATTTTAAAGATGGGAGCTAAAGCACAAATAGCTTAAGCATAAAACATAAATCTTACATCTCAAATTAGTAGACATAGATTCTAATATTTTAGGCTGTTTCATGTTTTTAGCATATGGTATATTAGAAGCACAGTAGCAAAAAATGAGCTTTTAGCTAGGACTGCACAGAATTCCTGATAATTTTTCAGGTGAGGAACACAAATTATTTTAGTACGCATGATTTTTGACAGTGGCAAGGAATAAAGCCAGGTTTTCAAAATTTATTCAGCTGCTTTAGCCATTCTTCCTTTTTACAATCTGCTGCCAACAACCAAACAACTTCTAATTTCTACATTAAATAAGATGAGGAGGCTGCGCATAAACACGCTCTACACATCCCAAACTAATTCCCAGGACCCCATTCACATTGTAGACCAACCAAGGCTGGGTCCTGTGTAAAACACTGCCTCTTCGAGGCTTCACGGAAATAAAAGTTTTGTGGGTTGCAATCTTTCTACCTGGAAAAAAGAATTGCAGACTTTCTGTTCTGCTCCTAGCACTATGCTGCATTTTCACTAATCATTGATTTGAGCATATGCCTAAGCCTTCTCTTAAATCATTTTATGGCTATTGTCTGTGTTTCTTCCCTTGATTTTTCAGTATCTCTTTTTAAGCATGGAAACCCAAAGTGAACTTAGTATTTGCTGACTGGTGCCCCAGTATTAAAAAATCACTTAATTGACCATTTCAGCAACAGGACTGCACTACCAAATAGAGTTGCTTGTCCAGCACAAACTCTAGATCTTTCGCAGAATCACTGTGTCCCAGGAGACACACACTCATCTGAAAGACACGGTCTAGAACTCTTGTTTCTAAGTTAACAGTCAGTTTGGCAGTATTAAAAATGGGGAATTGTACTAGTGATATGAGTTCTGGTTCATGTTCACCCGTTACTGGTATTTTCCTAATTTGGGCTCAGTAGCAGATACTGCACATCTAAAGAGTCTTGAACAGATTCACAATGTGCATTGGGGTAATATGGGTAGGGGAAAAGTGTCTAGGAATCATACATGAGAAAGGTCACAAGAGTTTCAGCAGCAGATTTCAGAGGACAATAAATATGAGCAGTGAATCTTTCTCCTCCCCTAACTTGGCCATCTCTCAGGATGCAAGCCCTCTTGTCTTCTCTGGGATTCTCAAGCCAACCTCTTCCTCTTCTCACCCACCTGGCACATTCACCCCACTCTCCCTCTCTGCCTGCACCAAGAATATCATGTGCTTATTCTTCTGCCCCTGCTAGATTTCTGTCATAGTAGTGGGCTCTTCTAGTGTTAAAGAGCTATTGTAAATACTGTACTGATTTTTTTGTTGTTGTTCAGCTTGAGTTTGAGTTAAACAAAGACTTCAAAGTAATAACTCAGGCTCAGTTCTGGTTAAAGAAAAAAAAACCTTTAATTCAAGTTTTTAGTTTGGTTTCAATTTGATTTTAAAACATGCTTTGTTTTAATAGGCTCCTATTATCAGAATGGTCTGAGTGATCACCATGTTTTTAGCATCATTTACAAGCCTGTCAATATTTGTGTCAAGGGCACATTTCAGCACAAATTATTCCGTATCTATTTCCAGATTACCGGTAACAGTATTGAGTGGGGCAAAGCATGAGTCACCGTAGAACTCTACTACAAGTCTCTCAATTCAAATTTAACAAGTACTTTTGGAGAGCTGTCAGCTAATCAGCCCTTCGTCATTTCATGTGTGCTTCTCTGGTATGTTTAATTAGAATGCTCTGTGGTACTAAAGGTAAAGGTATTACAAAAGTCGAGAAAGTATCACCTTTTACTGTTCCATTTTTTAACTCAAATTCTAATAACCTTGAAAATTAACACTGATGCTTTTTAAGTAGTATTAACTATACCTTCATTCCTTGGTCTTTGATCACTGAATCCCACAGAGCTTTTTGCTTCATCATTTTGCCTCAAACCAATGTCTGACTCACTGATTTATAATAACATTATAATATTTATATTTAGTAGATGCTGAAAGCTTTCTCCTTGGTAATTACATAAAGGAAAATAGTTTGGTATTAAATTCTTTACAACTGAAAAATTGTCTCAACATTTCCTTATCACATTATCTCAATTTTCTTTACAACTTTTTGAAGCTAAGTTTATATTCCATTTGCCTCTTCAGCATCTCCCTCTTCACCACGTTAGTTTAAGACAGCTCTGCGTGCTCCAGTCAGTCTCCAACAGCGAACAGTTCTAGTTATGAGACAGAGGCTAAGGCATCTGTGCATCCCTCCCACCATCAGGGCTGTCCTCATGCTCCACTCAAAGCAGGTCTTCAGTCTCACATTAGTGGAGCAGCCACAGGATCTTGTCTAATTAATTTTTTGGCCTTAGGACCAGAAAATCTCAAAAAATATCACCTGGACTTTTCTGTTTTTCAGCTTTTCACCCGATGTCTCCTATAATTCAACCAGCTTCACGTGATTGTTGCTTAGTTATGTTCTCAAAAATGTCTGACGCATTTTTGCTGAAACATAACACTGAATAAAAATGTCGAAGATGAGCATTGCCCATAGAAGTTTTCAGCTCAAATTATAAACAATATCTAAAGTGATGATGCAAATGATGAATAAATTGTATGTACAATTTCTGAGTTCAAGTTAAAGTTCTTACTGACTGTGCAAAGTAGATTTTTTACAATTTGTATTATAGTCGAGTCTGGGGAACTAAATGATGATTAGGCTGCAATATACTAAGCACTGTACATACACAGTTTTAAAATTTAAAAATTGTTATTAACCAACACATCAAAGTGAAACTAAATAAAGAGTTATGTAAACTTACAGTGGTTTTAGCTATTAAAATTACTTCAGGCTTTTACAGTTAGGAGCATTCTACGGTAATACCCTCAGTGACAGGGTTTGGACTAATCTTGCTCAGTACTGAGTTGGCTACTGGAATTAATCACCTGTACGGTGCGTAGTGCCACGGATAACAGACCTACAAGTGCACCTCCTTTCTGATTGCTGGTTTGTTTCCCCAAATCCTGCAGTAGCACATTCCCACAGTCACTGCCCCAGATGTTTCCAGCCCCCCAGATGAGCCGCAGGTCACATCACCTGAACATGTCACAAGTGACTTGTGGCTCCCCAGCCTGGCAATTGAACTGGGTAGAAATTAAACTGGGGAGAAACCTGGCACCCTTCCCAAGAGAGCCGGCACAAAGGGTTGATGTACAACGTCTTCAGGAGCATGTTAAACCCCATTTGTAACTTCACTGTTACCTGTTTGTTTTGGTTATCTGGCGCATCAGAAGCGACACAGGCACAAAGACTGAATTTGGGGACGCGCCGTGGCAGGGGTTAAGATGAAGAGAGCCGCTTTGGCCTTGGCTTTCGGGACAAAGCAGGGCAGATTCACGGCAGAGAGCAGCTTTTCAGGGTTTTCTGCGGGGATTGACTTTAGGCATGTTTGACGAGTAAAGAGGAGTGAGACGGGCAGGGGCGAGTATCTTCAAGTAGGGGCCAGGCTGCGGCCCTCTCTGTGGAAAGGCTGCCACGGGCACGGTCAGGCGGCCCGAGGGGAGCAGGGGGCGGGAAGACCTCGGAGGTTATACCGGGGCTTTGGGGGGGGACACACACACCGGAAAAGGGCAGGTTCAAGGACAACCTGCGGATGAAGCAGGGCCCATGAAAAAACACAGGCGACGGCCGGGGTCCGTACCGCGGGCGAACCGGGGCTGACAGCCCCCCCCCCACCCCGCCTCCCCCAGAAACGACCGCGCCTGCGCCACCCCCGCGCGCCCTCAACCGCCCCCCGCGGCCCTCCGCTGCCACGTGACCGCTCCCCTGCCGGCGGCCGCGCCCTCACGCTGCCACTCCGGGACTGCGCCTGCGCGTCCCGGTCGGAGGGGACACCGCTGCTGAGCGCATGCGCTGAACCTTCCGGGATTTCTGCCCTGTTTCCCTTCCCCCCCACCACCACCCACCCCTTCCCGCCTTTGCCATGGCGGCACCGAGTGGACTGATCCGAGCCCTGCACCGCGGGACCCTCGGCCAGGTAACCGGCCTGGCGCACTTCCCCCGTCCCGCGTGGGCGCGGGGTCCCCTGCCGCTCTCTCCGGTTGGGCCGGCCCAACCGTCAACCCGCCCCCCGAGCGGCGGGCCGGCTCCGCGCATGCGCGGTGGGGCGGTAGCGGGGGGGGGGGGGGGGAGCCGGGCCGGGCGCGGGGAGCCCCTGCCGCCCCTCACGCCGCCGTTCTCTCGGCGTCGTTCTCTCGGCCCTGTCCTTCCCACTTTCCAGCTGGTTGTCTCTGGGGCCTCTCAGGCGTAGGGGCTTTTGCTCCGCGGGGCGCACGCGAGAGAGGGAGGCCTGAGCCAGCAAGTGAGGTGCGGGGGCGCGGCGGCTCTCCCGCCGCGCCTGGTCGGCGTCCTGGTGGTCGTTCCAGCGCTGAGGTACCACTGGACGTTATTCAGCGTTGGTCTTTACTTTTTCCCTAGAGCGTTATCTTCCGATTTTAAATGTACCTACGGGCTACAAACTCCTGTCTTCTCCGGCAGGGAAAAAAAACCGCATAGGTGTCTGGATATTAGAGGATGTATGTCAACCCTCCGCCTTGGTACTTCCACAACTTCGGTGGGGTGTAGTAGTGGTTAAAATTGCTGAAGGCATTTGGAATTTTCATTGTAACAGGAACTTGTGTGTGTGTGTCCCCCACCATTCTATTACAAAATAAATTAAAGGAGCAATTGATTGCATTGACCATATTTGGGAAGATGCCCTAAGCAATAAGCCAAGTCAGGTAGGAATATATTCAGTGAGCATGTGATTGTAGGCAATCTCTCTCATAAAGCTTTCTGTCTATAAATGATTTGCCTTACCAATCTAAATTTTTATGTAGCTTGGAGTCATGTGTTGAAAATGAGTGGAAGAATTATTTATTAAAACAATCTGACGACAATAGTACTAATGTTGCATCCTTTTAGTGAATGTTTGTTTCCCTTAGCTGGACAATTGGCTTTTTCATTAAAATCATGCTCATGTTTGTATATCATCCAAATCCTGAATGCTATGCTCTGTTTCTGTAATGGAGCACTTTATCCAGAATGGGTGTCAGGGTAGATGTGTCTCATGTTGCTTGTGAGGAGAAATAGGAGAAATAAGTACAAGATGAAAGATGGCTTTCAGTTTCATGGTGTTATCCATGTTATCTGTGACCTTGCAGCAACTGAATTCTATGTGTTGTTCTGAGAATTTCAAGCTAAAACATACACTAATACACAAAATGTTGGTGTATATAGTGGTGAGTCTGGGTAAACTACAAGTTGCAGGAATGTTATTTCAGAACTAGGATTTTTAAGGTTAAACTTAAGAAATTAAGGCATATTTCAGCCACTTATTAAGACAGCTAATAGCATGCAAATGACCTTGATTCTCCCTTTCTACTGAGGAGGTAGAGTGAGAGGGAAAGAGGGAGAACGTGTTATCCCATAGGAAATGTTCATAACCGATATTTTACTTAGTAACTTTATGCTTCCTACTGAGTGTTACTATGAGGCAGAGGTAAGGTTTCCGCTTACATTTTTTGTTTCAGAATTCATTTGTGTATAAGACTACTTTGAATTTTAACCATATAGAAGACCTAAAGAGTCTTGACATGGTGTACTTAATAAGCTTGTTGGGTGTTTCTGTTCCTTTAGGTGCTTTGATTTCATTTCACTTATGTGTACCTAAATCTTCCTAGGTTTTTAACACCTAAAGTTTGAACAGTTATGTTGTCCCTGTAATATGTTTGCCAAAGCAAACAACATGCAGATCTTGCCAAGATGCCTCAAACCACTCATTATTTTTAGAACAAGAACTGCAGAGTTCCTTGAAAAATATTGAAAGGGTTTGTATATGCTTATCTTTCCAGCTACTCATCGTGGCTCTTTGGGATGTATTCAGTATCCTACCAGTTACCCTCCCCTGCCTTCATTCCTCTAGCAAAGGATTCTGGTTTATCATGCGTAATAGAGAAATCTGCTCTGAGTGAACTTGGCTCTGTTGTATCTTAATATTTGCTCTGACATGAACTTCTTTGCCACCTCTGAGTCGCCCATCAGATCAAGATTGCTCATCAGGTGCTTTGTCACCTGGTTACTATTACCTGATGTCCTTTAGATGTGACTGGTCTGAGAATGTACTTCCTTCCTATTATTCTTTACATGTTTTAATTTGAAAAACAAGCCCAAAGTTAGTGTTGGTTATGTAACTTCATACCTCCTGCCCCCAAATAACAGTAGTAATTTAAGTTGTTCCTCTGGTTTTAAATTTGCAAGTCCAATACGCTGTGGGTTTTTGTCACTTTCCTCTCTCGCTTTAAGTGCCCTCTTATGTCTGTCTGAAAAGAATTGCACTGGAATGGAAGTGGTACTTCACTGCTGCTTCAAAATAATTGAAGAAAAAAACTGGCTTCCTAATTTATGCTGTTGCTGTTGCCAGACTGGACTTCAGAGTAGTTCAACTATTACAGCAGACAGCTTGGAACAGATCATGTATTTGCGTTGTGCTAATGAGGAATATTCAGATTTCAAGCTGGAAATGTGTTTCAAGCTTGAGCAGTATATATCTACTGGCACCCTTATAGTTTTGGTGTTGAAACATTTCATAATAAGTCATAGTTATTAGAAGATGTAATTTCTGTGGTTTCAGCTTTGTTTCACTGTAGTGCACAGTTCATCATTGTGTTGGATTTATCATGCTGTGGAAAAGTTCCTCCATACTTTTTGTTGTACGTATTTCTACTACACACCTAGAATATGTAGGCATAATATATGTGGTTAAGAAGAAAGTAACGTTTTGTTGGAGAGATTAATTATATTTGGGGTATCTGGACTTTTAAGAGCTTATTTTCAAATTCCTTGATTTACTGTTCTTCAGTGGTCTTTAAGCCAGGGTTATAGAAAGTCATTTCATCAAGTCTGTTTCTTTGATAAGACACTCTTAAAAATGGCAGCTAACAGGTACTCCAGGGTATTACTGATAAAATTCTGAGAAATCCAACTATGGCATAACCTGTCAGTAGGAAAAATTAATCTAAGGTGAGTCAGTCAGCTGTTGGTGTATGACCTGGTAAAATATGAATTAGGTTTAGTCCTGTCAGCAAAGCTCTAGAAGTTGTTGCTGTCGATGTAAGTGTTCAGCTATATCTTAAATCTTACTAAATCAGGCCTCCCATTGTGTCAGTCAGTGAATTTCATGGGTTAGCTGTTACATCAGTATCTTCGACTGATAATCTCTCTGCAGTCTCACTGTTGCAAAGCCAAATCATTTAAGATGAGAAGCGGCCAGTGGTCAAATCCCAGCCTGTGTAGGCTTTCTTTTCTCCAATTCAGACCTTCATTTCTAACCGTAACAGCTGCTGATGGAAAAAAATCTAAATAAGCGAATGAAGTAAAGATAGGGACTGTTTGTGCTTAGGTGATTAGGGAAGAGGATCATATCTGTCAGCAGTACTACTAATGCCAGTGACTGACTGTGGAGCATTTCTGTACTGGTGTGAACTCAAGCTCTTGGACAGGGTATCTCTTTTTCTTCTCTATACCCCATAATGGATTTCTAATTTGTTCAGAGAGGAGCCTAGTCAGCATCGCACATACCCACTTCAGACTCTCTGATCTGCGTAGCTCCTGCTACGTAGTATGTTTGAGACGTACCAGAAGGTAGTTTACTACCTTCACTGTTATCCCAGTGGAGTAGAAGAATGACGAGGTCTTCATGCTTTTGGTTATACAGTCTCATGCATCACTAGATGGCTTTCCAGCTCTCAGCTGGAGGCCTACTTTTAGATGTTACTTACCTTCAAGAAGTCCAGAGTCTTTGGCACCATTTTTCTTTTCTAGTAGCAAAGTAGTTATCGCTATTACAGTTATTGTAAGAATACTCTAATACCTATATTGCTTTTCTTCCTGAGACCATCTTTGAAAGAAGACAGGAACCTCTCATTTTTCTTTTCTCCTTTTTCCTACACTGGTCTTCCCTCTTTGATAGGTAAGCCTGCCCTGGCCTTCACACATGATCTATTATAATGGCTGAATTGTTGTTGCTAGGCTGAACATTTTGATGTTCTGCAACCTTCATCTCTTGTCAGTTTTCACAGGAGTGATGCATTGGGAAGTGGATTCCCTTTTAGCTTTATGTGGTACAGAACTGCATCTTCCAGCTATAAGGGTTGGTATTTTTCAACACAGAATACTTTCCTTTCTTCTTTGGTGCTAGAATTTGTTCTTTTTTTTTTTTTTCCTGGCACTCAAAGTTGGATTTGCTGTAATGAAACTCAGGACAGTGACTGTAGCAGGCACTGTTCGGGTCATGCAAAGAGAAGATTGGTTTGAGTCCCACAGTCCAAAGGATGCTGCTTCTTCCTCTCGGTGAGTGCTGCACAGAAGACATCTCTGGTGAATGTTTAGTCAGGACCACTGCAAGTACGAGGCCGTCAAATCCAAGGAGTCTTAGTCAACATGTTGGTAATCTTAGCAGCTCCTTTAGGAATGTTCCTGTTTCTTTACCCAAGTTAATATCTGAAGAAATGCCACAGGATAGATCCCTGTAGCTAGTTTCTCTAGCTTGCTTTACAGTTTGTGACCGCAGGTGGTGCTAAAATCAAGACGCATTTACTGTGTCTTCCTTTACTGTGACAGCCTAAATGCGTCTCAAGGCCAAAGATAGACTACTCTGGCATGCTTTGTTCTTAACAAATCCGTGTTTGCTGTTGTTTTCTTCTAGTTATCTTCTAGAGAATTGCAAAAGATGTTTTTTGTTCACTGAGAATTGATGCTAAGCAGACTACCTCCCAGACTGCTCTTATTTTCCTGTGTTTTCGGAGACAGGAATGACATTTGTCCTTTTTTGGTCTTCTGATACTTTGCTAGGCCTCTGTGAACCTCAGTGATACTGGCCAGTATTCTCAGTACTTTAAGAAGACATCTTCAGACTGGTTGGCTCTGATGAAATTTGATTCATTTTTTTTGAGGAAGTATTATTCTTTCTGTATTCAGGCCACCTGATCACTCCATTGTTACTATGCTAGTCATGTCTCATATTTCTTAATGAAGATGGCTGTGAAAAAGGCAGTTACATAAAAATTGAAGGGTTGTTTTGGAGGAGACCATTAAAATGCTTTTTCCCAGATTGCAAATTTAATCTTGAAAATTTTTAGCTATAGTTACCATATGGGTTCCGGAGAAAGGAAGTAACTGAAATTACCAGGCCCTAATCCTTAAGGATTTCAAAGATTGTAGTTAAAACTATAGTGGGAGAGAGTGCTCAATTTTTAGTATCATTCAGATGTGTTATGACTAAAACGCAAACAATTTAAAAGCATCCACGTTCCCATCTTGAATTTGTTGCTGTCACATAGGGGTCGCTTTGTTAACCATTAATAAAATGAGTCCCCAGATGCATGTAACAAGCTGCACACATACACAGGTTACTGCAGCAGGTCAACTTCAGAACGTCCGTCCAGGCAGTCGTGTACTAAGATTGATGGATGAGCAGCCAGTTTTTTAAGTGCCTGCCTTGGATTTATTATGGTGACAGTCCCCAGTGTAGCATCTCTTTCTTCTGGAGAGCATGAAGGTTGGAGGTAGCAAAGTGCTTTTGACTGAGAAAAAAAGCTGGAAATGCAAATACCTGTCAGACAGCAAAGACCCATTCTGTTTCCTGGTGTCCAGTATGGGGTTGTTCAGTATGTTGTAATCTACAGGACCTTTAGGAAAGATCTAAGTGACTTGAGAAATGCTTTCCAAATAAAAGTAGCCTCTATGTGTATTCACGTGTAGAAATCGATACCTTTTTTTTTTTAATTTCCTTTTTCCTATTTTCCTGGATTTTAACTTTTTTTTACTATTGTTGTTGGGCACAGGTACTAAAAGTTATTTAGTTACCCAACTCCTCCTGAAATCAGCTGGACTTAGCAACACGTTCCAGCCTTTGGATTAAACCTCTAGTGTCTCCTATCCAGGTTGGAATGGAAGTCTTTCCCAATCAGTCATTTGTTTTTATTTTAATCACTAAATAACTTATGTTTAATCCTCTAGGGAAACTGGCTTATCTTTCAGATAAAGCATTGGAAATGTTCTCTGTGCCAGAATGAAACCACTACCTTGTGTATCATTTTCAGAGCTGAAGGGAAGTTAGTATGCAGTGAGAATATACATTTCTTGGGTCTTCACTGGGTTTGAGAGAACTCAGATTTCCACACAGATTTCTTAGACCTTCCAGTCACAGAGAGACTTCTCCTAATCTGCCTTGGTTAGTGCCTTGTCTCTAGTGGATTTTGGCCGATGTTGTAGCTGCACAGGAGAGAGCCCCCATTGTAGACAGAAATGAAGGATCTCTGAGGCGTGAATGGGTCCTATTCATTTCCATAATGGAATTCTAACAATAAAGTCTGGCAAACACCGATTGTTTTAGCAGGAAACAGCCCTTTATTCTGGCGTCTTGGCAGGGCTTGGGTAGAGTCCCACCATTCTTTCCCCCTCTGGCCCTTGCTTTCAGTCTCTTGGCCGAGCCTGTTTTTTCTCTTGAGAGACTTCTGTTTTTATTAACTTGGGTTTGTACAGTGAATTTAATGAAAGATGCTACTCTGGCACTCCTGGATGTTGAAGTTCTGTGTAAATTTCTCCGGTGCATATGTTGGACAAACATATTGTGAATTGTACAGTCTGTAGTGGATCACCTCTGTCTCTAGACCGCAGACTGGGGGTCTTGTTTTAATGCTGTTTGATTGGCAGATAGAATTTCCATTTACTAATACAGTAAGTGCTATTCTAGACATTCAACAATTACTTTTTCCATGACACAAGTTGTGGTTTATGCTGGGACTCAGGGTTAGATGAACAAACATTTTGTAGTGTTGACTCAAATTACAGCAGGATCAGAAGTAGAAATGGAGAAAACCCCTAAACATTAAGTCAGTTAAGTCACCTTAGATCATATATTTTTTGAGCTCTGCTGAGTTCCTAAGTAGTGAATTGAAATTGTTTTCCTTTTGATTATTTGAGCCCTTGACTGTAACAATGCCATTCTTGGAGTCCCCAACTCAGACAAATCACGTAGCAGATTTTACAATTTTCTGTTGTATCAGGCAAATCTATGTATCCACTGGACAGGATTAAATACATTTTTGCCGCCAGAGATACCCACCTTGAGAATGCACTGAAGTTCTCACTACGAGGGAAAGGAAATAGATACATATTTGTATATATGTATATGGACACACACACAAATATACAATTAAGTATATATACTTACTTTTTCATTTCCCTCATTCTTGTGCTGAAATGTGGCGATTTCTACCAGAAATGAAATGTCTGCTTTTACTTTTAATCTTGAGTTTGAAGTTGAAGTTTACCTGATTGCTTCGGTGGTGTCTGCACGATATCTGAATGAAGAATTAGTGTTGTGTGGAGGGAGCACTAATAGGGGTTTCCTCAATTTTCATGGTGTTGCACATAGGTCATGTTATGAACTAGTAGCAGGATGCTCATGTTATCTTCATAACCAGTCAGATAAAACCCTGCTATGCTTCATTTGTATTTAGATGGTACTTTCATAACTGTACAGACTAGGAACTTGTTTTTGTTGAGATGACCTTGTTTATAGATAAGGGTTTTGGAGCATAACAGTACACATTAGAAGGTGAATTAAATACTTCTTGTTGGTATTTCAGAGTAGGGTAAGCCCATTTAGTTCACCTACTTAAGTGGTTGTCAATATTTACATTCCTGTGCAGAAAAATCCTAGGGTTAGATAGTGCTAAGTTTCTGGTTTTGAGGCTCAGAGCTCCCATATAACTCTTCTAATTCCCAGAACTATTCAGAAGCTAAAGTAAGATTAAATTGTATACATACTCCCACTCCGATAGGTGGAGTATATGTGGTTTTGAATCCCATCACTGTCATTTCTGCTCACATACACTCAGTGATAATCAAATACTATACCTTGGTCTTCACAGAGTCCTCCTCATAATCTGTATGCTGAACTATTAATCTCATTTGGACAGTTGTTGGCCAGCATTCAAAAAAATTGAATTGCTAGCATCTTCACAACTTCCTAGGCTCACCATCTTTTTTTCTTTTGCCAGATGCATAGTTCTCACTTTGGAATCTGACATGTTAGTTGTGCCTTGGAAAAGATAAAAGATAGAGCAACATTTCCATGTTAATAAAAGACTCCAGGCTTCCTGATGATCTCACCAAAGATTCATGTAGCAACTGTTTTTGTCACTTGCTTTCACACTTGTAGATACGCTGATATCCCTGTCCTTTGGCAGTGAGATTGCTAAATGGCCTGTTTTGAGCTTATCCAACAGCAGGAACAGTTCTTTTCAGGGATTCTGCCTTAATCCTAGGTCTCATGGGCATTCACTTTTCTGCTTACCAGCATTGCTTTTTACATTAACAACAGCAAAGAAATATGGGGAGGTACAAACTTCTGATGACAGAACCACATTATGCTATTCTTCCTAGATATAATCTTTTCATAGCCACATCAAAGTTTCTTTCAAAGGTGGTCTTTGACTTCTACTTGAATTGGGTTATCCATTTGCAAATATTTTTCTTGAAATCACATACTTGCCAAGATGTGGAAAGACTTTACTTAATAGGTATCCATAGGGTGCTTTCCGTTTGCATGGAAGAGCAAAACAGTTTCAAACATTTCAAAGCCTCTTTGTTGCTTATGTAAAGGGAATGAGGAGTCCAGCCCTCTGAATTCCTGACCAAATCTCATTTTGCATCTCTGCTGGCAACAAATTAGCCCATGTAATTCCTGCCACCAAGAATGAGTACACATTCTGCTCTTCATACACTTCCCCACTGTTTTTGTTGTTGTTGGTGGTGGTTTTTTCTGGAAGATATCCACATTTGAGATCTTTGCAGAGGTAAAGCAGTGTCAGCGCTTTGCATGTTCGTCAAGCATTAAGCCAGGTCAAAACAGCCAAAGGTGCTGTCACTCCCTTCGGAGGGACATTTTTACAACTGGCCATGCAACATTGATTGTAAGTCTTTAGTAGAGTATTTGCCAGTGCTCAAAGAAAAACGGAGTATTACACATCTCTGGGATACCTGCAGTACAAACAGTCAGCTTCTTTTACGATGAGGTACTCCAAAGAGCACAACCAACTTGAGAGTTGGTAATTTGCCTGGCTTCCTGTGGGCCAGTTTGAATAATACAGGTAAGTTAGCAAGGGAGAGCTCATCTTTAAAACAAAGCAGTGAGTGTCACACATGAACTAGGAAACTTTTCATTTGATGTATCTGGGCTCAAGCTGTGTAATAAGTGAGACTGTGACTGCAGTTTGCTGTGACTTGGGTGGCATGTGCTGTGGCTGTTCTAGTCTCACAGGTAATGTTCTGTAAACTTCTACGTGCTTTAGGTCTCAAACGTGATAACCCTTAATTGTACTGATAGAAATCTTACCTGTATTGCTTTTGTTTTTACATTCCTTAGATGATAGTGACCAAGGGGCAGACTTTTTAAGCAGTGTTTTATTGTGCTAGTGACTGAAGATGCTGGTGTACCTTAGATATCAGTCCTACAAGAACTCTCTCTCATGCAAGCAAAGAATTTGCTCTATATATAGAAAACTTCATCGGTTGTAAATTCAGTCTGCTTGTTCAATGGAAATACAGACTCTACACTCATTGTATCTTCAACTCAACCTCAGATTAAATTCCTTAGGAATAGAATGTAGCTTCTGTTGACCGTTTACTTTTTGGGGTCAGTACTTGTATCTAAACTAGGGCATCCAGATAAGCTTCTGTGCACCTGGACACAGGAACATGCCTTGACTACATCCTCTTGGAGGGCAAGACCTGAGCACAAATGAACCTCTCTGTCTTTGTCCTCCTCATCCATTCCTCATCCATTGTTTGTCCTTTCTGTAGAAACAGCCCAGTTTGGTGATTTCAGAAGCAACCTGCACTGATAAAAGCAGTTTAAATATAGTCTATGAGTCTTGTTTGTCATCAGGAGAAGTTTTTAAAATTCTGTAGAAGTCCCTGATACAACTATGATTATTATGTCTAAAATATTTAAATTGATAGAATTCTCTTCAGCGTAGATAAGGGGGACCAGCTGTAGCATTTTCTTTGTGCATGTGTGCACCATTAGGGAATTTAGTGAGACTTCCATGTCCTAGGACCTCTCAACAGCCATCAGGTGGCTTTAAAACTTTCCTTTTCACCTGAGATGAATTTCAGGCAGTGACCACAAGGTAAAAGTTTTTGAACAGCTGTGTTAATTTTGGCCCCATGTGAAATGAAGCCAACTTTTCCTTGCTACAGGAAATTGCCAAATAAAATAATGGAGAGGAAATGAACTACTCTTTCAAGAGTACAAGTTTCAAGGACAATATTCTGAAGAAACATAGTAATTCCAAACAAAAAATATTTTTTAAAAAACATCCCTCTAGATGTAAGTTGATAGTCTTTGTTTATATCCCATAGGGCAATCTTGGTAGCAAGCAGACTCCTCACTTGAACAAAATATATAAAAAATATAATAAACTCTCTTTCAGCTAGAGGTCAGAGAAGGAGCAAGAGTGATCAGATGTTTTTAAGAGATTTGGATACTACTGTGATCAAAAACATAAAACTTCTTTAATTTCTCTGGGAGGGAAGTATTTAGTTATGGGGGCATTCTTTAGCCTTTTGTTTTGTTATGCTTTAAGACTGTGATGTTTTCGGTACGTAAAATGGTTTCCTCTGTTAACTGAAAAATAGATCAGCATTTTGTATATCAAATAACCTATATTTATAATTTAGAAATATGATATACTTTTCTTTACATTTTGACAGTAACGCCTGTATCACGTAGCAAAAGGAGTACTAATTCTTCACTTGTTACTATCAGTTTTATTCTATTGAAGCAGTGTACACCTCTGAATGTAGGTATATACCAGTTTACAAGTATTAAATGTTAACCTCTATTTCACATCTCTTGACAACATGCAATGGTTTTTCAAAGCATGGCCGTGTTCGGCTGCTACCTGTGGAAAGGCCTCGATTCTTAAATTTTGTTAAATACAGGTAGAAAGACTTGAACCTTGAAATGCCGTGAGATCTAGCCTATCTAAACAGAACTCTAATTTCTCTTCCATCCTCTTTGGTTATCACACTTCGACCTTAATCATACCTATATAAGATCATAGGCTCAGAGGACCAGAAGAGACCCAACTAGAGGTGATCTGGTGTTTCCCCTGGCCCAAAATAAAAATTAGCTGTCCCTACATCTTTATCAACACTTTTTTTTTTTTTTTTTTTTTAATAAAGAACCTCTTTAATCACTCTTCTGAAATGTTTTCTTTCCCTTACTGTTGGAAAGTTTTCTTTACACCTGGTCTGAATCTTTCTTATTATGACTTAAGCCATTGTTTCTTACCCTATTAACTGTGGTCCCAAAAGTCATACGTAGAAGACTATGTATTTAAGGCATGTTTAAGACCTTGTCCCTCCACAGTCTTCCTTCCACTGGACTGAACCTCAGTTCTTTCCGGCTTTCTTCTGTAGTCTTATTTCTGAGGTCTCTCATTAGACTTGATTATACTTCTATGTCCTCTTTCTACCACTGTTTTGAAACGCAGGACCCAGAGCATGTCCCAGTGCTCCAGCTTGAGGCCATCCTCATCCTGAGTAGGATGAGTAAGTTGGTTTGTGTCTTCTGGATTTTGATCCTATTCATATATTCCTGTGCAACTTTTGCTGTATTTTATAAAAGCGGTGGTTTTGCAGCAGCATGATACTGATTCATACTCACCTTCTAGAATGTTACAAACCCCAGATCCTGTTCTGCAGTTATTGCTTGGATGGCTGTTTTCCTTCCTGTGTTTGTGCAGTTGAGTAGTCCTTTCTGTATAGATCCATGTACTTTTGCCTGGTAGATAGCATCCTGTTTTTTCAGACCATTTCTTTACTTTGTCAATATCATTTTGAGCTCTTATCATCCTTCCACCTTTGTGTCATCATTTAACGAATACGCTTTATTTCATCATCCAGATTACTAACGAAGATATTAAAATACTAAATAATACTGGACCCAAGAGAAAACCCTGTAAAACTGTATTTGGTATATCTTTGTACAACCACTGTAAGCCATCAGTAAGTGCTGTTCGGGGGGTTTTTTCTGTCCAGTTCCACCCGCAGCATATATTATGTTCTAGGTGCATTTTCTCTGGCTTGTGGAAAACTGAGATAGTATCGGAACTTAATGAAAATCAGGATATAACCTTTAGTAGTACTTCTCCATTCTAGCATCTCTTGTGCTATAAAAGGTTATTAGTGATCTGACATCACTAGTTCTTGAGAAATACAGCTGTCTGCTGTTTATAGCTGTAATTTCTTCTAAGTTGTTATTTGTTCCTGTATTTTTCCAAGAACTAAGTTAAGGTGACTGGTACAGAGTAATTCCACTTAGATGAGGTCCTGGAATGGAGCATGTTCTCTGCTCACTCCCTGGCCCGCTCCTGCTGTGCCAGTGTGCTTTCTGCCAGCCCACAGGGCTGCAGCTGGATCAGGAGGAAGGCAGACCTGGCAGGTGCTCTGAAGACCTGTTTCCAGAAGACGTCTGTGCCCTCAAATTTTAATTGTTTGGTTGCTGCTGGTTCAGCCGTATTGTTCAATGAACAGTAATCTAGTTTTTCTGTGTATTTGTGTCTTAGGGGTGTTCTCCACAGTGTAATAAGCCTGTGTCTCTGCTCCCACTCCTTTTCCCTTGTGCCACCTTCTCCAAGCAATGCCTACACTACTGTAACTATCAAAATAGCAGCTTTAACCATTGTGTGTCATCTAATGGATTAGGAAGCAGTACCTACTGAACTGGCCTGACCTTCATGCCTTGTCCAGCTGGCCAGAATAGAATGTTCCGGCTGATGTTTCAGCATGCTTAGCTCCCACTGCAGCCTCCTGTCAGTAAGACACTAATTTGGTTTATCTCTTAGCACCTTACTTGTGTGGTAGTTGCAAGAAGATAGTGTTATTAAGTCCTTTATGCTTTCACTGACTCTGGGTGAAATGGGCTGATCAGGCTTGCAGTTAATGTCTGTGGTTAGGTAGTTTGACTGAAGAAGCTTTGTGCCTTAGCTTAAAAAAAGGGAAGTAAATGGTTTGAGAATAGTTAATGCAGGGTTAAGGCTGATAGGCTGCTGCCTGTCTTTGGACCATTTGAAACCATTAACTGCAGTTCTGTGTATGTCTTTGAAAACCAGGAGGTGCAGAAGTAGCGCATGTGTCGGCAGCTGTTGGTCTTTCTCAGTAACTTCGCCTCTTTGGGGTATGTCTTAGCTTTGAACAGATGCCATGGCATCCTGTCCTTCTAGTTGGTGTGGAAAACTGTAGGGAGCACAGCACAAAAAACCCAAGACTATCAGGCTGTGGCCTTGCTAAGGAAGACACCATGGTTTAGAATAAGATTGATGACTGCTGTTGGATACACGCAGACCCAGTGCTTGGTTCCTTCACCAGCTGTGCACAAACCCTTCTCACTCTGTCAAATATTATGGGCGCTTCTTGTCCTAGGACCTCTGCAGAGTACTTGAGCAAGTTCTTCTGTCTTGTAGACAGCAGGCTGCTTAAAAGACCCCTAGCCAGAGTTTGTATAACCTGTTTCACTGGGCGCAGGAGGGAAGGGTCCGTGGCTGCCTCTGGTCCAGAGGTACCTTCTGTTGCGTGGCGGTGTGAGTTACGGCAATGTGCTGTAGATAATCCTTGCATCTGTTAGTACAGCTATTGCTAGCACATTGAGTGGCACGTGTAGCTCATAAAGGTAAATGAGAGAATACGTTTGCGGGACAGTGTAAAACATTAAAGGATCCATTTACTTCGTCATCTTTAACAAGGCAGCGTGAGAGGGCAGCCTAACCCAAATGCAGTTATACTGTATTCTTTTGCTAGCCCTAGAGGGCAGAGTTAAATTTATAGGGTGGGGTTAGTATGTGCTGTAAATGTTCCTCCTTTAAATGTGTTTCTCAGTTTAAGTATAAATATTAAAATCTCACTTAAGTTTAAATATAAATGCATTTGACATTCAAGAAAGGGGTACCAGGCAGTGCTGTTTAAATCTTAATTTAGTTCAGTTTCTGAGCAACGAGTTCTTCTCAGATGCTATTTATCTGAAAATTTGCTCTGGTGTTAATATGTTTCTTTCTAATTTAATGTTAGCTCTTTAATCCCTAATTTTAAGAATTAAGCATGACACAATAGCATTTGTACCAGATGAATTTGATGTATTGAATTACCAGATCAAGATAAACATGTTTTAAAGGTTTCTACAGCAAGTTTGTGGAGAAGTAATTGCTTAAAAAGCAGTAAATGAAGCAGAGTCTGTAGTACATAGATTGCTTCTAAGTTTCCCTTTTCCTTCAATTTTTTTTCTATCTCTAATAACATTAACACTGAAATTGTCCCAGTTAGGCTTTAAAATTTATGCTTTAGCTAGTAAAATCTGACTGGTCTGGTTTCCCTTCATTTTGCTGCTTAATAGCTGTCTGAAGACAGGTTTTGCTAAGCCAAGATTAACAGACACGCATATCATTTTAGCAACAAGAGCTTTGAAGTTGCAAAGTATTAATGAGGGAAATAAAAAAATCAGACAGATGCAAAAGATGCAGTAGCTGGGGACTTTTGTCAGCCAAAGAATTTCTTTTGTCACTGAGGTTGAGGCAAGTTTTTGGGGTTTGGGGTTTTTTTCTTCCCTTTTTGATCCCTGTTGGGAGGATCCTTGTTTTTGAAATTTCAAATTTTCCAATGTGTGTGTTTTACTCGTGTCTGTGTTTGCTTAATGCTGCTCTTTCTTCCCTTTGACTTTCACATTTTCTTTTCCTCCGGCAAATTTGGACTTGTTTCAGTTTGGGACAACTAGAGCTAAATGAACCACCACGGATAAAATTATAACAAGAAGAGCAAAGTCTGTGAATGATCCTTTGCTGTTTCCTGAGTCATTCCAGTCTCATTAATCAGCGCTGGTGCTGTGGAGGCTGTGTGGTGTGTTACGTCGCCAGCACAGCAGCTTCTCCGTGCCTTTCCCCCACCCCCTGCGTGCCTACACAGTGGGGAAAACTAGAGAGGGAAGCCATCAATCTTTCCTGTCGTAGATGTCAGCAGTGATTCTCCTGTCGGCTTCCTGCTCTCTCTGTCCTGCCCACCACCTGTGTTTAGAATTAGCTCTGATGCTGCAGATCTCACTCAGCTCTTCACCTGTTCTGCCCTGACTAAATAGCTGTTAAAATAAAGCAGAGCAGCTGAATGCTATAGCATGTGAATAGTAACCACCACTGTGGGTTGCAGGGTGATTTCTCTTGCAGCTGCTATTGTACTGCTGCTATTGTAATGCTGTCATAATTGTCTGTAATGGTGGTTTCTTAGGTCTGAAATCTCTTGCTTGTGTTTCAGCCCAAAGGTGAGCTTGTGAGCAAGTCTTTATTTAATATAAAGATGAAAATATTTATCAGATACATTATACATAAAGGCATAAGCCTTTCTCCCATCAGTTAGCTTCCTTGGAAAGCTTTGTGAGCAAAGTTGAAAGAAATTAATTAGTATGAAGCCTTGTCCTTACCTTCAGTTACTCAAAGAATGCAATTAGCAAAAGGCTTTTTGAGAGCTGATTTTTATACCTCTGTATCTGGCTAGTGGGGATCTTGAAAATGTAAGTGTCCGTCTCCCCCATCACTGGGTAGATTGAGAAGCTGAGATGTACTGCCTCTGTACTTCTGGGGCAGGATTAATGTCATCATCTTGTGGTCTGTTGTGTTAAATAATAGGTCTAAAACAGACTTTAACCAGCCCAACTTTTATGTATACTTTTATGTAATTGTATAAATATTTTCCTCTCCAGTCCTGAGAACTGTCTTGTCTTTTGGCAGCTTTCTTCTACCTCCTTGACTCAATGCTAGCTTTTTCTGTTTTTAAAACTCACAAAGAGATTCAAGTGTTTATAAGGTGTAAGTTTTCTTTGTAATTGTAGCTTGTCTGCTGTCATTTCAAGAATATGATGGCAATATTTATGTGGCGTTATGAAGAAGAGAGGCTTTGAAAACTTAAGTCCTGTGAATGCTTTCACTTGATTTTATTTGTGTAACTCCTTTGTGAAGTGGAGGAACTGTATTATGACTGATTTTACTACATATTTGAGAAGCAGTTTTCTGTTGACCGTGCCAGGCAAATACATGTATTCACAGGTAAATACTTGTATTCAACCCTCACAGAATTCATAAAGCTAAACATGAAAGGTATAGTCAGGATACTAAAAATTGGCTAGTGACATGGGATGTTTTGATCTGCGTGGATCTTTTCAGTGTGGATTCTCAGCACTTTCAGAGACTTGAATTCGTTTCTTCTTTTGAATGAACTCAATTTGAGGCTTCCCAAATCACTAGTTACCTCTCCAAATAGCTGTATTTTGTATCCATGGTTTGTGTTTCAGTATGGTGAGAGTTTCATGCTTGAGTTTGACTGACACTTACCCTATCAATTTAAAAACAACAACAACAAATCTTCCTGGTGAAGTCTTAAAATTCTTTAAAAAAATAAAAATAAAAAGAGTAACTTCCTATAATTTTAAAGGAGGCAGAAGTGGCTTCTTATATTAATAAACAAAGGGAGGCTTGCCATGTTAAATGTTGCAGATGTGGTGCTGAGCTCATGGAAGGAGCCCTGTAACTTTATGGTCAGTGATACAATGAAATGCTTTCAGCAATGGGGTTGTCTTTTGCTTTCCACTTGATTTTTAGTTTGCAAAAACAATTCTAGAATATGGTTAGCTGTGCACTTCCATGCTTGTTTTTAAAGGAATCTTGAACTCTTACTTTCCAGACTCTCTAATTTTTCAGACAGACATGTTTTCACAGATTTTTCTGAAGTAACTATTAATATTTTAATTCCAGTTTTTAAGCTTGTAAATGTTTTGCTTGGGTAGATCCTTAGCTTTTTTAAAGATGTCTCGTAGCTGTTGTGTTGTTTAGATAACAATTTTATATACATATATATAAGTAATATGTTCTCAGATTGTACAGGTGTCTAAATTAGAGGGTATTAACAAAGTGAATTTGAGTCAGCTGAAAGTCATGGAACGAAATAGAGAAACTTTATTGTGAAACTTTTTGTACAGCTGCAGATGGTTTAAGGAACACATGGTATCCTGGTCTGGAGGTTGCAAAAAGCTTTTAAACACAATTGGAAATGCAATATGTACAGCTACTAGCCTCCAAAGAGCTGCATAGCTGCTTTTAGGGTTTAGTGCTGCTGGGCTGTGGAAGAGCTTGGAAGCTTCTCCGTGTGCTCTTTAACAGACAAGAGAGTCCTGTGTCTGCTTTCCAAGGTGGACATTTTAACCCCTGAAATTGATTGTTGTCCTTCTCTAGGAGGTTTCCTATAAATAGTGAAAGGTGTTGTTTTCTGACACAGAATGGCTGACCGTGCTTAGTATGTGAAAATATTTTGGCCCGCTAAGGGCAAAGAGCAAATTGAAACTCAGTCTAAGGTAGCTGTATTTTTTGAGTCTCCCCTTCTTTGAAGAAGCTTGCTTTGGTAGATTGTTGTGAATATAAATTTTAGACAGTTTGCATATTACTTTTAAAGATTTGGTGGTCTTCAAGTCAGTCTGCCCATGTCGTTAATAACATGAGAAAGTTGTGTATTACACATACATAATTGGACAGCATCAAGTTGACTTTACTAATATTCTTTCATAAAATTCTTTTGATTAGACAAGCATGCTGTTAACACCTTCTTTCCTTTAAAAATAAAGCTGTTTGTGATAGTCTTTAGGAGACATGCAGATAGGATTTCCTTAACTCTAGCAACTTTGGTGTGTTCTCCAGTTCTGGCATGTTTGTCTCATGAGCAGGGAATCAGTGTGCTTTTGACTGTTGAATTGAGGGCTTGACAATTGTAGCTCTCCATACTACAGGTGTGGCATATGAGAAAAGCTCTGTGTGGGTCTAAGAGAGCAGCATTGGATTTTGGAAGCTATCATCTTCTCCAGTATACTCTTTTGCTTGAAAATGGATGTGGCCATACTGCAGGGTGTCGGGGCCAGACTTTAGCCATCCTGCTCTGGAACAAGAATGTAATGCTTATTCCTGATTATTTGAGAGCGTTTGGATGTTGAGCATTTTTCAGTATAAGGAGCAGCAGTTGTTCCTGTCATCATGAAAAAGGAGGTTAGGTAAGAGAACACCTGAGTCTTAATGGGGTTTGGGCCAAGCTTCATTTAGAAATGCTGCTGAGAAATACACTGTGGTGTTTGGAATTGCCATGCAGAAGTCTTATTGAGAGAAAACAAATAATAGATGTTAAAACATCTGTCAGATACCACGCTCTTAACTGGAGTGAAGATTAACATGCAGTACTACTGGTGTAGGTGCACACACCACACAGAGTTAAACATACAAACAGCAGGCTCACACTGTGCTTACTACAGATGTCTGAATGAGTGAGTGCCTGTGGGCTGGAGCTGCATGTCTTGTGGCTTTCACTCTGCTCCATTGGGAAGTCTTCACTCCTTTTGTTTTTATCCTTTTCCAACTCCAGTACTTTCGAGCACACAGCTCCCATCCCCTGACCTAACAGCTCCATTGAAGTGCATTCCAGCCCCATGATTTCATGGTACCAGGCAGAACTCCCCTGCCATGCTGCTATGCTGCCCGCTGCTTCTCACAGAGTGAACAAACAGGGAACATAAACTCTCTCCAAAGGAGCAATGTTCTCTGTATATTTTTAGTGCTAGAAATCCAAGATTCATTTAAGGGGTGTTTTGTGTGGACTTTTTTTAATATAGACATCTGCTAACACAATGGAATATTTCATACCACCCTATTTGCTGTAACATCCCCTGCTTTATGTTGTTAAATGGAATCAAAGGAGTTAAAGATGAAAGACTCCTAGTCAACTGGTTCCTCAGCTGGGAGCCTGTGTGGGTTTGTTCTTTGTAATGTATTTGCTAGTGCTTTACCCAGGCCCAGCCTAGCTCAGTTTTCATTATTGGATTTACTTGTTTCTGTAAATTCCATACTTAGGTTAAGTAATTGCCAAGCTTAGACTCAGTATAATACTGCTACTGTTTGTTTCTCATGTTTAACTTGATATTTATTGCCCATATATTGAACAAACCTTTTATAAGTAGTTGTTTACCATTTGAATGTACAAGCACTGTTAAAGGTGCCATGCTTGCTTTTGCAGGTATACTCTTCACTGGATAGACAGAGAACTTTGTTATCTCTTTATATGAAACTGTGTCCATTTTACGTTGTACTTGGGTGTTTTCTTTCCAACATGTAGTATGTTACCAGATGCTAACCTATGTAGTGTTACAATAAACCTGTCTTTAATTAGCTCATTGTTACCCTTCAAATATTTGGAGGTAGTACAGAATTTGAATGTATAATGTAAGTTGAAATACTGATACCTTGTATTTTCTTGGTGAAAAATAAACTGTCTACAAATGTATTTGCATTTGTACCATCTATTTCAGTGTATGATTTTCAAATTAGGGGAATAATTTTGCCAATATATCATATGTTCATAGTGACTTGATCTACAGTGATCTGGGAAGGGGAGAAGGCAGATAACGAACATGTTGTGGGACACATGAGGCAGGGACTGTGGCTACAAAGGAATGGAGTCTGCATGACTTGGGGACCAACAAGGTTTGTAGGCAGAACTGTTCTCCACAGGCTCAGGGTGCCAGCTCTTTTTGGGTCAAGGTATTGGCATGTGAGCTGATCTGTGCTGACTGCACAGAGATTCTTGCTTTCTGGTATAACAGAGAGTTACCCCAGGGGGTAGAGCTGTCTCTGCACTGAAGTAGCACTGGCTTCAGGATCCCAGGGAAAAGAAGCAATAACATCAGGAGACATTTCAGGTGACGCTGTCTTTGTCTAGACTGCAGTTGAAAGATGTGCAAGTTTCTGCACCGTGCTTTAACATGGTCATCCTAACATACTTTATTTGATGCACATCCATAGTGGACTTCTAGAACATCACAAAGTTTCTTAGCTATTCTAACAGTGCAGGTAGGAAACATATTTTATATAAAATCACTGGAGTCAAGGCAGCAATAGCTTCCTTACCATATGGCATACTCTCTGCCTCCTTGCTGTCTTGATGTACCATGCAAGAGCTCCTCTGGGAAGCAGAGGGTGGGGACGCACAAGTGGAGGAAGAAAAGAATACAGGAACATGGGAGGGATGAAACCCATAAGAACGTGGACAGTAGGGCTGTAATAAGCTATAGCCTGTGTAGAAAAGTGTGGTTAAACAGGCATATAAATGGGCAGTAGAAAGCAGGAAGCACTGTGGGGAGAAATAATTGTGTGAAGGAGTATCAGGATTTGAGCTGAGTGAGGGGAGACAGGGAGATGAGGAGAGGAAATGTGTTCTGACAAACAACCAGCTGTTGTGGAATCGCTGTAGGGGCAGAACACCATCTTAGTGATCATAGCCTTGTTTTCTTCTTGAGCTCTTACTCTCTTGGTGAAGAGCAGGAACATGGGAAGTAAAAGACAAATGTTATGCCTGTGAAGTACCTGTTGCATTGCCTATCAACTGCTCTATGCCCTTAATAATAGAAGCACAGCTCTGAAGCCTAGTGAATCCCAAGTTTCTACAAGACTTCATTTAATTTACATGTGTTGGGATTTTGTATGCCTCCTTCTCTAGGTGAGCACCTGGCCCTTCTCAGTGTTAACAAAAAGCTGGCTGCAGTCCTTGGGCCAGGTAATAGCTTAGTGGGAGGTGAGGGGCTTGTGTGAGTGGTGATGAATGCTCTGATGTAGGTTCCTAGGAAAACAAGGGATCAAATGGCAAACAAGGAATTGAGTAGCATAATTCCATTTTCGTGCAATAGAGAAAAGAGGCATGGGTGGTCAAGAACTCAAAGTTAGAATTGCTGTTGGAGGAAATGGTGTGCTTTTCATTGCAGTGACTACCTTGCAGCTCCTGTGCTGGAGGTTCTCCAAGAGCACTTAGAAACTGACTCAAGAATATACCTAGAAGTCAAGCAGGTATTTGGGATGGGGTGAGGGGGTTACCACCTGGACTTAAATGTGTAGGCATTTATGTGTACAGGAGGAATTAGCATGGCTGCTAGCCCAAACCTGCTCTTACCTGTCAGCACAAATGCTTAAACATTGAGTAAGAAAATTGTCTTGATCTGAAAAACCAGGCTTACTTTGAAAGCAAAGAGAATTTTTCAGCAAATTTTGAAGGAAATGGGCTAGGCTTTTCTGAACTATGGATCATATTTAAAAAAAAAAAAAAGTCCTATTCCACTTGGAAACACTTTCTCATTAATTTTTTTTGAGTGAGTCAATTTGAAGTCCTTTTTTTTTTTTTTTTTTTAATGGTTAAAAATAATGGTACTTGGCCTTGACTTTTGCTGCCATTTTGTGTGGTTTCATAGTTTTATGACTTCGTATTTTTTTTCTCCCCCATATATTTCTAAGGGATTCACAGAAATGAAAACAGACTACATCAGTAAATAAATTCTCTCTACTTTGTTATAGATGTTGCTTATAAAATTTAGCAGGAAAAAAATCATGCAGCCAGAGGCATAATGAAGTTGATATTCCTGCTGCACAACAGAGTCTAAGGGTTTGTATTGTGCAGCTTTGACTAGGACATCCTGCTGAGGTTGGTGGGACCCTCATTTATAAGTTGAGCAGTCTTGCATGCTCTTACAACTTGGCTCATAACAAGCATTTTCACATAAAACATTGCTGATGTACTTTCTGAATATGGTGGAATTCTTTGGAAAGGTTGGGGAGGTAATTGATCATATCCTGACAGCTTGGGGCTCTGAGAAAATGGTCAGATGGAGGGCTGGGATGCAGGAAAACAAACTTTCCAAGATGGTAACTGTCACTTAGCCAAGCTATACATGTTTTAAGCTTTTTAATCTTTGCTCGCAACCTCAGCTTCTTAATAATTTTTTGCTGCTTCTCTGTGAACTCTTTTCAGATGTTGATGTTTTACTGGTACCAATGCATCCACAGTATTCCAGGTGTGATCTTGAGCTATAGCAGTATTTCTTTGTGGAGCCCTTTTAGAAACTCTGCTGCTGCAAGGATGGGTAGTTTCAGGACTTTGATAATCTCTTTCATTATTCTTTGACTTTTGGGTCAAGGACTAGGTTTCTTTCAGGAACTGTTCAAAATGTTCTTTGCAGCTAGAAAAATAAAACTTTAATGTTTATGGGAGTTAAGATTGCCATCTACTTGGATATTGCATATGTCTACAACAAAAATTTTTTAATTTCTCTATGCTGTGATCCTAAGTTTCTGTATCAGAGCGGATAATGTACTAAAGAGAAACATAACAGCTTTGGTGCAAAAAAGATTGAAAGAATCTACCACTTGGTTTCTGAGATCTAGTTTTCACTGATCTTGTTTACAGCTATGTTTGTTTGTATATGCAGTCCGACAGCTTAAAATTATGCTAGTTGTCAGTCTTTGCAGTAAGATAGAGTATTTTGACTGACTGACTGTAATTGTTTTTTAGTCAATCCTGAGGTAATTTATACATTGTAATACACTGACAGGAGGAGAGAAGAGACAGGCATAAGTGAGGCTTTATTAATGACTTCAAAATATAGAAGAATCTGTCAAAAAATTGCGTGTATTAATTTTACCGATGCTTTGTAACAGAATATGGTCGTCGATCGGATTTTCTCTGGTATTCAGCCAACTGGGACGCCTCATCTAGGTAACTACCTCGGAGCCATTCAGAACTGGGTGAATCTGCAGGAAGAGTGCAGCTCAGTGCTGTATAGCATCATGGACATGCACTCTCTCACGATGCCCAAGGAGCCAGCTGTCCTGCGCCAGAACATACTGGACACCACTGCTGCCATCCTTGCCTGTGGTATTGACCCAAAGAAGTGTTTCCTGTTCCGACAGTCACTGGTTAGTGCTCCTGTTATGTTAGATTTGTTTCTCATTAAGTGGCTTTCTGGACATGTTAATGAGTGAGCATGGCATTACTGACCTCCTTTATCATGTTTGTGTCAGTGGTCCTAGAAAATGTTAGCAATGTTGGATTTCAAACTTATCCCTTGCTGCTGTTTTGAAGTGGCTGAAATCATGATGGAGAAGTTCATATAGGGTTAAGTACATTTTAAATTTCCCAAGCAGAGCGAGGAGCTTGTGCGGGTTATGAGTAGTATACCGAAAAGACCTGTTAGGAGAGTATTAATTTAGCTCAGTAAATCTCACTTTAGTCACAAAAGGTTAATGCCTAAATACACAGACATAGTCTGTGCAACTGTAAGGCAAGTAAAACATGTTTCTATGGTTTTATATCAGCACTTACCACTTAATCTGCCAGCTGCACAACATCTCCAACAGGTTATTGGCATAGTAAATTTTGGGTCTGTTCCATCGTAATCACGAGTGAGTTCCATCTTCTCTGAGATTTTTTTTTTCCTTCTTTGCTATAACTTCCTCTTCATATGCACCTTTTTCCACCTGATCTGATAATTTGTATGTGAAATATTTGCTGCTTCTCCTGTCCACCCCAGGGGATATGGGGCTTACCTTCGTACTTGGCATGTGTCAGCCTAGTCCATTGCATGCTGCATTTTCCTGAAACACAACTTAGTTTCTTGCCTGATTAACTTTCTGTAACTGATGCTAAATTGGCAAACTTCTGTAATTTCTTACAGAGGCAGATGTGTCATAGCTTCTGCTCTCGTGAAGACATCTTTAAGCGGATGTCCAACTTGCAACAGAACTGCGAAGTTGATGTGCACAGGGTCTGAATTTTATCAGTGCAAGATGAAATCATGGTATTACATTCTTCCTTTGAACATGGTTCTTTACAGGCAGAGTTTCCTGTCAAACTGCAAATGACAATCATAGCTCCATATTCCTGGTGGATATTGAAATGATGAAGACAGATACACTTCCTTCTTCAATTTTCCTCTGTATTAAAAAAAAAAATCTAAATAGATTAGCCAAGAATTCTAGTGGAGATATGTTTAAATTAATTTATCCTTTGTTCAAATCTGTTTATCCTTTCAAATAAGCTGCCAGCTTGGGTTTTAATTTGGCTCTACTCTGACTTAATTCACATTGAGGCTGACATTATCTGGAATAATCTCAAGGTGAGTTACAAGCCAGTGATGCAGTAAAAACCTGTCTGGAGTTTTGTTTTTTCTTGTTTTCAGGCAACTGAACAATTTAGTTACAACACAGGATCAGTGACTAGCTACACAGAGAGGACTCTTCAGCCTAGAAGAGAGATGATTTGTAGGTTATGGTTAGAGAGGAATAAAGGTTTATAAAACTGCAAGTGAAATGGAGAACATAGATAGGGAACTGCTGTTTTATCCACTGAAGAACGTGAACTAACAGGTATCAAAATAAGTTAACACCTGGTAGATTCAGCACAAGCAAAACAACGCTGCATTTCATGAAGTCTACAATGAGGCTACAGAACTCCTTGGCACAGGATACAGTGCACGCTGAAATGTGTACGAATTCAGAAAAGGACTCCACAAATTAATCTGAAAAATCTGTTGAGGACTGTTGTATACCTGAGGTGCCACCTCTGCAAGAAGTGCTGCAACCACAGCTGGGAGAGTATTGATACTTTTCTGTACTTCTGCTCTTTTATGTTGGTTGCTGTCAGAGATGGATATTTGATCTGTTCCAGTGTTGCTTTTCTTATGTCCTTACGAGTCTAAAAGCTAAACTACTGCTGTTCCAGGTCTTGCTAAAGCCAACACGCAGAATTCCCTCGAAGCCAGCAGATTACCAGTGAGAATCTTACATTGCAGTCAACCACAGAAAGCATGCTGTATCTTTCACAGTATAATGATGCAGAGATTGAGTCTTTGAGTCCCCAAAGAGAAAGTATCAGACCCAAGAAATGAAGGACTGTAAGTGATGCTTCTACAGAACCAATACAGTCAACAACCAACAAAACTTTGGATAGCTAGACTTGAAAAATGTTCAGTTTTATCAGACAAAAGTTTTGACCAAAGATGATTCTGGTTTATGTTACGGTGGTTAGGCTGGCCTCTGTTAAATAGACTACCTTTTATCTTAATTTTTCTGGGTATCCTCACCTGTCCAAATCTAATGGTTTTTCTTCTTATTAACCATTAAGTATTTGCTTTCTGTGGTTAGTGTCTGATGTCTTGCACCATATTTTTACTAATACTTACCACACGTGTATCAATGCAACTTTCAGAAGTGGCTGATTTCTAGCAGATTTTTGTAAGCTCATTGTCATGCTGCAAGCAGAAAAAGGACTATTACAGTTGTTTGTGAATCCAGACTGTTTCAGTAATGGTTCAGGCTGAAGTGGTTTATTGACTTCCCAAAAACAAGTCTATTCAAGCTCTATGTAGTGGTCAGCTTTACCCAGAGATGCACTATGGTCTGTTACAATTGCATTGGCAGGACCAGACGTTTCTCTGGAAGCAATTAAAAGAAATATCTGCGTGTAGCTCTTGATGTGAGGAAAGGAGACAGGAACCTTGCTAATGTGATTATTGTTTTAGTATGATAATGAAATAGTACGTTATGGAATGTCATAATATCAAGATGATTGTTCCTAAAAACAAAGGTGTAAGATGGATTGCAGCTATTGCTAATCAAGAAAGTTTATTGCTTGATTTTGGATTGGTAATTGCTCAGCTTTCAAAAAAGGAGCTGGCCTCTCCTTTTCAGCCACTGTAGCAGTCTCCAAGGGTGGTCTAAAAAGCCACAATTTTGTTTACAAACGTTTGGCTGAGGTGTAAAACAAAGTGACCAAAACGAATTGTATACTGAAATAGGTTGTACTTCCAGAGGTCATCAGGAAAGCAGTGAAAATCCAGCTGCAAATAGAGAACTGGTTTATGTATTTCATTATGGGCAAAGTATCTTTGTCTTTTCAATACCAGCTCAAACTCATAAATGAGAGAGTTCTCAGTAGATTAATGTGCTACAATTATTGCTGTATCTTCAGTTGTATCTTGAAAATTACCAAATCTATAGATCACAGAAGTGCTACTGCCTTTACTTCTGATTAACACTTTGGTTAATTTTTTTTAAACAAACATCATGCGGTGAAATTATTGTGAAATAAGAGCTTTTGGTTTCAATGACCAAACCCAGCTACAACTAATGACTGGTAGCACCCTTATTCTGTGGCAGTATATAGCAGAATGAAATTCTTGCACTGCACAAGTATGCTAGTAATGGTCAGCTCCCATTAAGGGAATTGCTCATGCAGTCACTACTGTAAATGTTCCTGTGTCCTCTTACTTCCTCTGGGTTAACTGGGGCAAGAATGGTCTAGAATTGCTGAAGGGGGGGGGTGTGTCTGTTTATTTGTTTGGCTTAGTCTTTCTGTTCTTTCTTTATTTATTTATTTCTGTTGCTGCTTGTATTGCTTCTCTGGAATATGTTTGCCATATGTGAAAAAAATATTGATTACTTTGTTTCTCAAAAGGCATGTGCATTTGGTAAGGGTTTCACTGTGAGTAGGCTTTATTTACAGTAGGGTTTATGCAGATCATATCTCTAATCCAGAGCTATCTGAAATACCTGACTCCAGAGTGTTCCCACGTTTTATCATCCTGTCCAATACAAGCAAGAGACAAAAGGCTGAACAATACTAATCACAGATGGACTGCTGGGGAAAAGCGTGGTGAGAACAGATACCTCTCATGTTTACACTAGATACACAAGGTGCTGCTAAGATAAGGATACAGGTGAAGTTGTCTTGGAGTCCCAGAACTGATTTCAGGGATGTCTTTGCCTTGCAAGTAAAATTAAATAAAAATGAGAGGAATTTTGCATACACTGATTTTTATTGTATTGCTTAGAGGCTATATGGCCTCTGTTCTTAGGTATCAAGTACACAGCTAAGTTACCTATAAATGGAAAGTGCTAGTTTGATGAAAACTAGGTTCGTATGCTTCAGAATGTACCATTTGTAAATTGTAGGTTTTTATAACATATGTAAATGTTAATGGCTAGCTGTATATTTGGTGTCCATACATAGCAGTTCACCAAATACCTCCCACACTTATATTACCATATACAAACTTGAACTCCAGCTTAGGGAAGTAGTGGCTACAAAGAGCCAGTGATGATAACTTGAAAATATTTAGAAGCAAGAAGGATGATGATGAATACTTAGGGTAGTGTTTGGAACTGTATTGTCTGTGAAGGGTTATAAACAAGCACATTTAATTAGAGTATCTAGGAAAACACAATTGTGGAACTTGTTGGACACCAGCATGGCCTCCCAGTGAGAGAAGCTCTTTCATTACAGCTTGATTAATTAAATTTTCTTAAGTAGGAAGACAAGTCATAGAAGATTGACAAATTCTCTAAGAATAAAAATAAATGCATATTTCAAAATTATGCATTTTTATTTGGAGCACAGCTGCACAATATATGAAACACTCTTTGCTCTTAGAGAAAATAATGTCAAGATACGCTTTGAGTGGCTGCCTTTGCCTACCAGGCATAAAAGAGAAGTAACAGAATAATGACTTATACAACGTATCCTCAGAATACTTGAAGAAAGAGCAAATATATTCCTTAAATTGTACCATAACTGATAAAAGCTGTAACAGTCGTCTTTCATAAAACTTAGAATGTTTTATTAAAAACAAAGAGGACTCCAGGGGGAGGGGGCAGGAATAAGGAAGACAGTAAGCAGTCTGCACACATGGTAAGCTTATATGGTATAAACCATTTTCTCTAATTCCTGGTGGGTACAATACACATTTCAGTTCTTACCCATAACCATCTTGTATCTCATCTGCTTCACAGTCAAAACAATTTTAGAAACTGCTGTTGCTTGTATGTGGTCTCAGGCTGTTCTTCCTGTCCACCTACCTATTGTAGCAGACACATGCTAAATGTCCCAAGAGAAACTAAAATTCCATCAGAGTTGATTCAGCAGGCAGTGGTTGATATGCTGCACTAACACTTCTCTGAGTCCTGTGAGTGTCTGGACAACATAACATTCAGTTTCTGGGCAGAAGACTGTAGTTTTCAGCCTTCTGGATGGGGTGATTTATTTTTTGAGTACAATCAGCTGCAGTATTCTTGCAGTGTGCAAGTAAACTGAAGCAGTAACTCTGGGAGGTGGGAATTTGCCAATTTGTCTTAGCCTTAACTCCAAAAGCCGAAATACAACAATTTAAATGTGTGCACTAACTGTTTCACTCCTATTATTTTCCAGAAATATCCAGCTGCTTTGTTTTGTGGGCAGAGTTTGAATGGATTCATGCCACTTCTTGTCCAATTTTCAGAGGAGCTTAAAAGCTTCCATTGCATCATAGCTTATAAATTCATTTAAGTACATTAATTTAGCATGGTCCATTGAAAACTTCCTGTCATAAGAGGAAGTATGTGACTATTTAATTTAGAAAATTATTCTGCTTCTCTCATCCCTCTGTTTTCTCCCCATAGGACTGGGCTAGACATAACTAGAGCTCAGTGGGAAGAAAAGTCATGGTTCAGTAGAATTCCTTTTTTGTTTTCTTTCTTCCTTAATTTACCTGGTTTATTTCAAACTATTATGTAGCTGTTATATTTTCCTCTCTCCACCAGTCTTCTGGATACACCAAGCTAATTACTCAAACAGTTTTGTGGGTTAGACTAGGGCAATGTTTCTGAAAATAAGTTAATTTCATAATGAATAAAGGGAGGGAAAAGGGTGCCTGGGCCAAATTACTGTGCTTATCTGGGTTTATAACCAGTCTAATCTGATTCCAGTAGGTGTATTCTTGGTCAGGCTCTTCGGAAAGGAGAGACAGATCTTATTTCTGTAAGTTTTAGCCAAATATAAACAAGGATAAGTTATTAAATTGTTTGAACCTAATAGTAAAACTGTAAATACTGATAGATTTACCAATGATAGCTAGATAATCACCCCCCAATTCAATACATTGCTTAACATGTTCTTTAAATCAGATGTTGCCTTTGTAACCATGAACATATTCCACCTACACTTGAATTATTTCTTTGAGCAGAAATTTCAGATACTATGTCAAATTTTCTGGCATAAAAGTATGTCACTGGGTGTTCAGTTGCTGCCAGCATTTGATTCAAGAGCAGTCTAATTTGTCTTGTTTATGGTCCTGTTATTCTCTCTAGATGTATAAGATAGAGATGCGTTACCAAGTATCTTGAACATATTGTTTGCAACCGTAGACATTAATAAAATCTTACCTCTTACTCAAGAAAAATAAATGTAAGCAGCACTTTCTTCTAAAAGGCCTCTTAATTTTTTTGGAAGCACTAACTTGGTACTTCTAGGAGAGATAAAAATCCTAAAAAAATGTTTCATTTCTTTTGAAATTTAGGACACTCTCCCTCCTCTGTTCAGATTTCTTTTAGTACATAGCTATCCAAATTACCTCCACAGACCTGTTTTTTTGTCCTTTACACTGTCCAAATCAAATCTTTGAAATTTATTGCTCATTTAAAATGTAGCCCTTAATGAGGTTACACTGCTGAGGGGAAGGTGTTTCCACGTAACAGATATGCAGCAAATTTCGGTCCCTTACAGAGAAGGGCTGTAGGTTGCAACTTGAGGAAATCCTTCTTGAAAATGAAACACTCTATCTGTCTTTGCAGGAAGCCACTTCAGCTGCCAACACACAACTTTGTATAATAAGCCTCAGAAAGCTGAGTTCCAGTGTTGCTGGTTTTCCTGCTTTCAGATCTGCTCACAGTATCCATGCCTTTCCCTCTGTTATTGTTCTTGCATCTCATTGCTTGCTGTCCTCTTCAGCTGTATGTCTCAGCATGAGAAGTCATCTAGAATTACTCGGACTAAAAGTAGCTATTGGTTTTCCATGTATATGTCATCAGCTGTGGCTGTGACCAGGGGATAGCAGCAATAACTTGGTAGGGAATAGCTAGGATCAAGGACAAAGTGATAGATGTGCAGGGAGAAGCCCTGAGGTTGTACTTCAGCATATAAAGCCCCAGAGATGATCCAAGTAAATAGTGTGATCTGAGTTTAATAACATCAAATGGCCGCACAAGTGAACAATTAGGAAGCTATTTGTCTGTAAAGAGGGAGGAGCTGGGCACTCAGCCAGGTGAAGAAACAGAGATGTGCCATCTAGATAACTGCTCATTATTACTTGGAAGTGGTCACCTCTGATAAATAAGTGTGCTTAAAAAAAAAAAAGAAGTAAAAGGAATCTGACTATGCAGACTCAGGCTTGTCGGCCACAAGGAAGGAATGCAAGTAGTTTGTTAGTTTGTTCTGGAAGTAACTCTTTGATTAGCGATTAGTAAGCCGGGTTGTGGGGGATGCTTAATGCAATGGAAACCGAAGGAGGAAATGTGTCACTGGTAATAGCAGAGAGATGACCATCTCGACCCTTTGAGAAATGTTGATGTTTTTTACAGACTTGTAACAGATTAGGAAAGAAAACTATGTTAAAGTGGGAGAGAGCACAGGGCAGGAAAAAAGATAGAAACTTGATGTATGTACTCAGAAAAGCAAAGCGTATGATTTATGCTGTCTAAAAAGAGGGGTTCACTGTATGGATCTGGTTAAGCTTTTTTTGTGAAAACTGCTAAGTGGGAAATAATTGGCTTTGTAAAGGAAACAATAAATAGAGGACTTACAAGACTGTTAGTCCTCCAAATGTTTTCAGCTAAGCTGCAAGAAATATTTCCTGAGAAAATAATGTTTGTATTGAAAACAGGCTGTTATACTCTTTGAGGACACAAAAGTAGCTGGAGTTGGCATGAAGGATTTAATGGATTAGATAGCTGTTTTTCAGAGTTACCAATAACTGTGACATTTTGGAAGTTGGTTTGACATACAGTTCAGGAACCATCACTGTTGTGAGTTTTGTTTGTTGGAGATGTAATTCTGTTTTTCTGCGTTTTGTAGTATTTTTATACTGGGGTATTTGGGGGAGAGAGAGCACTGCTGAGAAACTGATGTCTTCATTGGAGAACAGCTAAGCTTATTATTATCTGTTCTCTTTCGGGAAGGTGGGGTGTTCCTGAAGTATTTTGTAGCTCCAGAGGGTACTTCTGTTGTCAGATTTTAAAATACAAATCAAATTAAGTTCTTTACTGGTTCAAGTATACACACAATAACCTTAATTGATTGGAACTCTATATACTTTTCTTTCCTAGAGTTGTAGTTAGATTTTGCATCAACTCCTTTAAAAAAAAAAAAAGAGGCAAGCAGAAGACCTCTCTGACAGTCCTAGTCTTTTTAATGAAAATTGTGTGAAAAGTGATGCTTCTTTGACAAAGGTCCTCCTTGCAATGGCATGATAAATGCTACCTAACAGAATAGGAAGCAACTGAAAACCATTTGACAGGTTGATACAAAGATGAGATGCCTTTTCTCTGTTTCATTTCATTGTTTGAATTTACTGGAAGGGTTACCTCTCTCCATAATACCAGGGGCAAATAAAAATCCATGTGGCTGAAGATACCAGAATCTAACAGAAAATGTGTTACTGGGATTCTACTACTGACCCACCAATCAAGATGATGATAGTGATCAGGAGATGTTAAGTGAGATGAGAGAAGCTGCAAATTTAGTATAGGAAGCAATAGTATTACACTTCAGCTATCAGCATATCAGCTTTATCAGGATTAGACATACAGATAAAATTTTTGGATGCAATAAATTATGCTTCCTAGTTTTACAGTCTGTTAGAAATTATGCCATTCTACATTTGCTTTGGGTGGTGCACAGGACCTAGCTCAGGATGTTTTAGTGGAAGGCTCTCAGTAGTAGCAACCTCATTATATTCAGTATTGTAGCTGGAGAGAGCAGACCAAAGTACGTGAATGTTCTATTTCAAGAAGGGGAGCTAGGTGAAAATGAAGTCCAATTGTCATAAATAAACAAAAAGCAAGAAAGCTACAACTATCCTGGAGGTCATGTTTTAAAGAAACAAATGTATTTAAAAAAAAAAAAAAAAAAAAACACAAAAAAAACCCCAACCAAACAAACAAAAAAACAGCAGTTAAATGTATGACACCACTCATGAAGAAAACATTGGTCCAGCAAATCCCTTTCCATGATTCCGTAAGTTAGGATGCAATCACAGGAAAAGATAAGATTTTCAGAAGGGAAACTTCCCCAAATTAGAAGAACAAGAAAGCATAAAAAATTGGCAAGTCCCCTTTTTTAAACAAAAAATTAAGGGGCCTAAAAAAGAATTTGAGGAGCACCCTGCAGAGGATTCTTAAGCTGATAACTAAGCAGTCTTGCATCAAAAACAGGAGGTCATTTGGGGGATCAATGAGCTCAAAGTACAGGAGACACTCAGGGTTGATAAGGCCCAAAGAGCAAGGCTCAGTTCTTGGTATAGGACTTCGCTGCTGAAGGTATTGGGAAGGTTGCCACTTTATGCATTTTGTAGCAGCAGATCAGAAGAGCTAAGTCAGTTTATTGTAAATTTACAGAAACTATTAGGTAAAGATAGACAGTTTAGACACCAGATGGCATTCAGCTGGGAGTCTGAAAAAAACTCAGGTGTGAAATGGCAGAACTGGTGGCCAAGGTGTGCAGTCTGCCACCATTAATGGTCAGTCAGCCACCATTAATGGTCACTGTGCCAGAGGAATAGTAGATTGAAGTCATGTTGGCAGTACAAAGCAGAGCTCTAAATGGGACCAGGGAAACTACAAACTGATGATTTTGACTTTTGTCTTACCGGGGATGGTAGAGCATTCAACAAAGAACAGGATGCTGAGTGAATGAGTAAACAGTCTCTTCAGAGAGTCACTATGGTTTCTTTAAAGGGAGATCTTGTTTCACTAAACTGCTGGACTGTATGAGGGTGTCAGTAAGCATGTGGATAAAGGGCATCCCAGGAACATAATGGATTTTAATTTTTTGAAAAGCTTTTGACAAGGTTCGCTATCAATTCTCATTTAAAAAAAAAATGTATTGGAGGAAGCGTAAGGATTTGTAAAACAGTGGGTAGGCAAATTAGTGGTAGAAGAGCTTTATATGCAAAATAAAGCATCTAGGTAAAAGTAATCTAAACCTTCTTTACACGGTATTGAGCTGAGTCACAACTCAGGAGAAAAGTCTTGTAGTCGTCATTGGCAGTTCTCTGAAATCATTGGCTCATCACAAGTAATTTTCAAAAAAGCTAACAATATGTCATCATCACCGTATCACCAGGAAGGGTATTGAGAACACGACAGAGGTGATGTTTTGTCACTATACAAAACCTTAGTGTGTCCATATCTTGAATATTGGGTAGAGCTTTAGTGTCTGCATCTCAGGAAGGAAGTAGTGAATTAGAGATGATACAAAGAAGGGGAATTAATGCTACAGGGGCTAGAGTAGCTGCCTTAAAAGGAAAAAAATTAGAAGTCTGGGATGCTTCAATTTGAAGAGGAGAAGGCTGAGGTGTAGATGCAATCAAAGTTTACAAAATCAGAAAAGCACTGGATAAATTGAATGTGGAATTGTTCACCGAATTGTGCAATACAAGAAACAGGTGGCATTCAAAACTAGTAAAGAAAGAGTTTAGAGGATAAATGAAAGTACTTTACCTATCAGGTTTGAACCTCTGGAGCTTGTTGCTGCAAGTGGTTGTGAAGTGAGCAGTATCAGCAGGTTCAGAAAGGGATTAGACACGTTCATGGGGAACATGGATACTAACAGGACTGGGCCAGGAATAATACCTTCTGATATTCCCTAGTACAACAATTATGGATGCTGGAGAAGTATGAGGGGAAGATACTGTAGGAAGCAATAGGCTCACATGCTCTCCTAAATGCCATCTCTTGTTGCTGTTCCTGGAAATGGAATGCTAGGCTACCGGTACCTCTGTTGTGATCCAGTACAATATTATTTCTTATGTTCTTACATTTTGGTTGTTTAATGAGGACGTTTGCTCAGAATTTTAAATGGACTTGGGGCAAGAGGCTGGCTGAGTTTGTCCGAGAGAATGGCTTCTCCTAATTGTGATGCATTGGTATTGCTCAGTGCCAGAAAGGAAGAGTAGACTGGGCCTTTTTTACTGGTATCATATACATACTCACTTCTTCCGGTTTCTTTGTATCCAAAGTTATCCAGTCAAAGTGATAGAGTACTGTAGTTTAATGAGTAACTACATTTGAGCTGATGCACGGTGACCGACCAAATGCAGCAATTACCTGCCCCTTTTGCCAAGTAAAACACAGTAGCTTAAACCATTATTTAGTCTGACAAATGATTTGTGGTTTAAGCCTAGTACCTCCTGATTCACAGGCCAACATACAATCAGTTACTGCAATTTGGGTGATGAATGTTAACTCATTAGGCTCCAGTACTGAGATTTTTTCCAACTGAAATCTCTACCCTTCTGTGCACTTTTTTATATTTTCTCCCTCTTTTATCAGGCTTTTTCTTCACAGTATTCAGCACTCTAGCCTTACTTAGGAAAGGACTGTGTGTGTTTGGAGATTAGAGGTGAGTATAACTTGCTAGGACCCAGAACTGCAGATTCAACTCAGCAAATGCTGTTTAGATCACTTGGTGTTTTGGTAACTGATGTAATGTCAAAGCCACTGATGCAATGAAACACACGTGCAGTCTTGGCTGTGGAAGCAGTGTCTGACAGAGCTGGATCAATGACTGCATAGCTTTTAAAGGGAGTCCTTGTCAACACAAGTGCAACAGAGCACCATCTCCTCTCTATCCGTGACTAGAAGAAAGAAATGAGAGACTGCTTTGAACCAGATGGTGATTCTTTCTAAATGAAATAGGGGTCTTGAGCTTAGTATTTTCTATAACGTTCAGTTTACTCTTTGTATCCTGCAGAAGGTACATTTGGTGCATCTTGCTGCACTTTGTCTTATGCACAGAAGATTGCAGGTCAAATAAGCAGGAGGAAATTAAAAGAAAAAAGAAAAAAAACTGGGAAAGGCAGAAAGATGGGAAAGAGAATCAACCTGGAATGTTTCATATCTCTAACTGCTGAGCTATTGTCTTGAGGTCAGATACTTCTATACAACATTGACAACCAAAATAGTCTAATGACTGCCAGCTAGGAAATTACTACATTTAAAATGTGACAACAAAGGAATTGCCTTAATTTTAAAAATTAATTAACAATGCTAGTAATTCTTACTTGTTAACAAAGACTTTTTACTGCCTTCCATCTGGGTGGTTACATCATGTTGCAAGCATGAACCTTTGAACATCTTTGAAACAGTTAGCATGTTCTTAACCATCAGAACCTGCCAATATTGAAAAGAGTGAATCAAAGTGTAAGCAAAGGAGAACATAGATCACCTTTTTTCTTTTGAGAGAGATATATATAGCTCACTAACAACAGACAAAATGACAGGAAGAAAATTAAAGAACAGCATATGCATCAGCAATGCTTGCCTCTTACTAATCCTAAAATGAGTATTTGAAATGCAAAAGCTGAAGAGTGTATATAAAGAAGCTAAACATTGCATTCATCCAACAGAGGTTGTTGCATGGCACATTTCTTGTCTCTGCTTGTAGAAAGTCTTCCTCTTAGCAGGAGGGGGGCAATCACTCTGATGTCTTTCTGAAACTATTAAAATTCCACTATCGCTGCAGTCTCCCCAGAATGTTAAATGAAGTTGGTTGTATGAGCTTAAATGGGATCTTTTTTCCTCTCTCATCTTTTCACACCACCCTTGTAGCAAAGGGTATGTGGAGGCCTGATCCTTCTCTTTCACCTGCAGATCAGTATTAGTTTTGATAGGATTGCAGAACTGAGGGACAAATTAAGCCACAATTCAGGCTGTACTGTAGTTTGACTTCAGCTATTATCTCTGCGTTGCAGACAGGTCAGGGTCATTAAGACCTGTTGGTGCACTCAAAGCCCTGACAAGCCTCACTTGGACCCTCTACCCATGCACCTTCTGCGCAGTGCCCCAGGAGCTCCACTTAAGCTCAGGCTCAGGCCCCCAGTCTTCACTTGACCTACATCACAGTGTACCTGTGCTCAACCCTGTCCCTGCTACCCCAGTTTTCTCACTGGACTTCCTGGATTGACCTCAGATGTGACTAATTACCTTGCTATATCTGATGATTGCCAGACTCTCACTGTCACCACCCCTGCCCTGATTAAATACTGCAGAACATTGTCCTGGTCAGGGAGGTAACTGTTCCTGCCTGGCTTGTGGCTGTCTGCAGCCACAGCCTCGTGGAGCGGCACAACTGCTCTTGTTCCCTGGCCATTAGCTCAGGCTTCTGTGAAGGACCTGTGGTTATTATACTGCCAGACATGCTGCAGTATAGTGTAGCTCAGGCAAGGACTAGGGGCAGTCTGGCCGGAGCTTAAATGGAGCTCCTGGGACCATGGGCAGCGCGTATGGGTGGAGGGCTCAGGTGAGACTGGTGAAGACAATTAAGGGAAATTAGTGCATTCAGGGCCCTGATGCAGAAGAAATGAAGCTTGGGTAACTTATTGGCACTGGAAATGAGAAAGGCAAGGAGGTTTTGTAACTATTAAGTTATTATCTCAAAGCGTGGGGAGGCTGTGACACAGTGGCCAGCAGTTGGTTAGTTTACATGTGTGTTCAACTCTGTTACTGCTAAAGCATTTTCTTTCTTTTTTAGAATATGAATGGGTAGGATCAAGAACCTTGCTATGCTGCTTGAGTGTAGTGCATTCAATCCATGCGGTGTCCGAAACTTTCCATTAGCTTGTCACTTGACCTTACTGAAAAAATAATAGATAAAAATAAATGGTTTTCTAATCTCTGATACTATTTATCTGTACTGAATTTGAGAAAATATGCATATAAATGCAGAAGATTAAAATAGATTCTGACTTTGTACTTTCAGGTTTCTGAGCATGCAGAACTTGCCTGGATTCTTGGGTGCTTAACTAACGTGCCACGTCTGCTACGCTTGCCCCAATGGAAGGTATGGACAGTTTCATAAGTTGAAAAGAGATGTGTGGGAATTCAGTAGAACTGCTGTCCTTGAAATACTTGTTATCAGTGAAGTGCCAACTGTACATTGGTTATCCTTGCTTTAGGTTTAAGTAATTCTCTAGTCCTATGGTGGAAGGAGGAAAATGTGTCTTTCCAGGTCTGTTGCTTTCAGTGAATGTTTTCCTGCCGGAAGCTGCAGGATAATATTTTTGGCAGAAACTTGCAGAAACTGTACTAAATAAGAGGGTTGTTTAGCGTTGTTAAAACTGATTTTGCTAGCATGCTTGGAGTTATTTCAATGCTTGTTTAATAATGCAAAACAACTACAAGATACTGCAGTGGAAACCTTGAGCCTTGCTGATTAAGGAGTTCCATAAACAGCTTTTCTTTTTCCATGATGAAGAGTGGCTGTTCTGTAGGTTTTATGGAAGAGAGTACAAAAGAAGCATATGTTGGAAGAGGAGTGTAGAAATTATAAATATTAAAAATGTGCTGAGTGATAATGGACCTTAAATGTTTGCTTTTACAAGTTTCAAGTGTTCATCTTCTTTATCTTGGTACTGCATCAGCATGACTGCATCAACTGAATTCTTGATTTAATTTCCTTGTATTGTGTTTTGGCATTTAGTAAGCAGAAAAACCAAAAGGCAGGAGAGAGAAATATCAAAAAAAGGGGGGGGGGGAGGGGGGGCGGAATCTTAAGAGCAGTTTGGCTTGCAGAGTTCAGAGCAGTCTTAAATACCTCCAGATGTTTTCTTTTTTCCTGTTTTTCTTCTTAATTAAATAAAAACAGTAAAACTTAAATACAGCAACCAGCATTAATGCATGGCATAGATTAAAGCCAACCTTTTCAAACCTGAGGTTCCAAAGTTAAGCTCTTAAATCCCGCTTTGACTGGATTGACTTTCCAGATCTACAGATAGGTGTTACAGGTGCTAGGCTTTGCAAATTAGGTCCCCTGAACCCTAGGCACTTAGAGATATAGGCAGAAGACAGGATCTGTATGAGAGGGTGAGAAAAACCTAAAGATATTTGAATAGTCTTAATGAAATAATTAAGATTGTAAGGATTTTAGTGTATTTAACTGCTGAAAGCAAAAAGTAGATATGCCATTGCTAGAACAGAATGAGTATCTGTAGCCTGACTATCTTGGTTTAAATGGTCCGTATCCTAGAGCGGTACAGGGCTTCAGGACAGTGGGTAGATTGTTGGGAGCAGTGTGAACTAATGGAGAGAACACTGGACTCTGCCTCTGTAGTTCTGGGTTCTCCTCCTAGCTGTCACTGACTCTCCTGGTGACTGTGTGTGATCACTATGTCTTGATTTCTTTTCTGTGAAACACAGGTATTAATGCCTTTCTATATCTTATTATAAAGTGTTTCAAAAATTTACTGCTGAAAATGCTATTTAAAAAGTAGGGGTTATCAGTAAGTGTAATAACCCAACCTGATTGTTTTGTATTTGTAATAATTTTCGTTAGTAAGATTGCAAACAGAAAGAAAACACAAGCCTGTGTTTTGTCCTCACCACAATACCAGAACAGTGTAGGGAAATTGGTAAATATAGGACATAAAATGGCATGTCTGTATTCACAAGGACTGGATTTTAGATGGCACACTTTTCTCTAGAGTCACACAGTAAGTTACTCAAATCAGTTGGAATTCCAATTAATTAAAATCACGGACTTTGATACTGTTAGCCAGAAGGGTGATTTTTCTCTGTTTTTCTTTTGCAAACAGATGAAGCGTGCCAGCCAGAATAATGAAGGAACTGTTGGTTTGTTGACTTATCCTGTGCTTCAAGCAGCAGATATTTTGCTGTACAAGTAAGAGGCAGAATGTGAGCCCATGGGCAATGTCTGTTCAGCTGCATTAGAATGAATGTTCGTCAGGTCAACATGCTAACTTATTAAGTGGGGGAGCTGGGTGTGATTAGATCAGAAGATTGGAAATGGATGACAGCTTTTTTTACCTCTCAAGTGGCTGGTTGAAATCTAGCCTGGTTTGAAAGCAACTGACAGGGCTGTAAAGAGGAAAAGCTGGTCACTTCAGAACAATTCTTAGGGTATTACAACACATTGATGTTTAATCATACATATTACATGTTCACACACATACATATATGTATATTTTTTCAAGTAGTTATGCTTTATTTTATGCAGTGTACTGTAGAGATACTTAAGCTGGCTGTGTATAGTATATCCATATTAGTGTGGGATTCTGTGTAGGCCTGTTGATACTGATGAAAAAGCAAGTAATTTACTGCACCTTGTGCTACCTGGGCTAGTTCAATTTTCTCTGTGGTGTACTATGTGCTGCAATGGAAATACACCCTAATGAGGGACTAGTGACTCAGCATGCCTAAGTTTGTAGCCCAGCTGATAGAACTTGTAGTGCATTGTCATGACTGGTTGTATTTCATAATATGTGTTAAACTGTCTCAATAAGTAAATGTCAGAGACAGTGCACTATGTATTAATTGTTTTTGTGTTCTGAGCATATGTACTTTGTGGAATTGTTCTGAAGCGAAGCTGTGAGTGTTTGTTGGGACAGAGAAGTGCATACAGAACTATGAGGGCAGGGACTTCAGGAGGACAGAGTACCCAAGATTGGCAAGTTATTAACCCAGAAAAATCTATCTAGAGAAATTTAATCCTAAGTATCATTAGTAAGGGAAAACAGTAATGTTAGAAGACCAGTACATAATATTTCTAATTCACTTCAATTTTAACTAAAAGTAATGGGAAGAAAAGTCAGAATGAGTTTGAACATTAAAATAATCTTCTAAGCTGTGAGTCCCATTTGATTGTTTAAGGGTGAAATTTAGACAACTTTATCAGAAATCACCGTGTTTTGATTGAGTTCAACCATGTATGTCTTTCCCATTTCTAATAAGATCATGTGATTCATCATTCCTTAGTGAAGCCTGTGGTTTGTTTGCTACCATGTGTATTAACAGCAGGCTGTCCAGACAGAGCATGAAGCAATGAAGTGAAAGAGAAACAATATCTCTTTGAAGAAATTTGACATAATATCTTTAATAAGAAATGTTTTAATGTAAAAACATAATACGGGGAACAAGAATCAGGGAGAAATGGAAACACAGAAAGGGAACAGCGGTCATCAAGAATTAAGAGCTGGAGGAGGGGGAGAAACGGTACTAATTCAAATGAACCAAGTATCAAAGAGACAGGAAAATGGACAGAAGTTGAATATATGACAGAAAAGAATAAAAATAGTGCCAGGACAGAAATATTAAAAAAATAGCAAGGAAAAAGGCAAAGAATCATGCAGAGGCATTTATAAAGACAATATGTTTTCTGTTTAGTGGCAAACTTTGTGAATATGGAACCATTTTGGCATATGGAAACATTCCTGTGACCTGTTTAAAGTATATTGATTATGGTAACTGATTTTCTTTCTGTTAGTTGTAGGCCACTGTGATTTCCTATTGGCTACTGTTACTGTTTTTAGGTTGCCTTGCTGACTGTTTGGTGGGGAATAAAGGTGGACAAATTGATTCCTGGATGTCAGCCCAGTAATTCAGAATCGGAAGGAAGGAGTACCATGTTGAACTGAAATTTTCTGGGAACTTAAAAGATGCATAGTGAATTTTCTTACACTGGAACATATCCAGGATTCAGCTGAATACCCCAAAAGCCTTAGAAAAAAAATCTGCTGGGGGAAGGGAGAGCAATCAGAAGCTGGCAAGACTTCAAGTCTGCCTCATCTGAAAGTATCATACATTTTTAGCAAGTATGATTAACTGTGGGAAAGAATCAACAGGGGAAGTAGTGGATTCTTCACCTCCTCATGTCCTCTGATGCAGCTTGTGTTTTCCTCCAGAACTGCATTCGAGCTGTTGAGTTCAGTGCAGAAGATCAAATGATCCTTTGATCCTAACAGTTCTAATCTATGAATGATAACACTTATGGTAGTAGAGGTACTGGCCCACATGATATTTATACAATGGTGACCCATGAGGAAGAACCACTCTCTTTTTTTCCTTCCCTTGATAAATCCACAGTATTAACTTCTCAAAAACAGTTATGTTTTCGTGAGACTTGACAAGGCAAGGTGCTTGTGCTTTATGCCTTGCAGATCTTTCTTACTTTGTTCGCACACTGTAACACGTGCTCTTTGATCTCTAAAGAGACAGCAGGAGATAATACAAAAGCCTTTCTTTGAGCTAAGTTTAATGATTTGCTCTTGTTGGTATCTTGACCATGTATGTTTTTGCAAAGGGCTATTTTTTGCCCTTGGAGTTGTGCTTCAGTTCAGCACAAAAAGCAGACTCATCCAGGGATACAGTCAGTTTGAGATCTTGTTCCCACAGCACCTATATCTGGTTGGGATTGAGTGGCTCAATCTGGCCCTCAGTCATGGCAGAAGCTGTGACACTCCTGAGTAACATTTCAGCAGAACCAGAGAGCTTTGCTGAGTTTCCTGTATCTGTCTTTTATTAAAAGGTCGACACATGTTCCCGTTGGAGAAGATCAAGTCCTGCACCTGGAACTAGCCCAAGATATAGCACAACATTTCAACAAGAAATACGGAGAATTCTTTCCTGTGCCCAAAGCCATTTTAAGTGAGCTGGTCTTGGTTTGTTTTTTTTTTTTTGCCTTCCCCCTTAACTGCACTTCAAGATTGAAGATGGATTTAAATATTGTGGAAATAGTTTCAGGGACCAAGAAAAGGGAGCCAACTGATGCTAAGGGAGTGGAAAATTAAAAACTGACAACAAGAGACTAGAGGCTGTGAAATTGAACTCCCAAGATAGACATAAGGCTTTACAAATCCCCGGTAGAGGAATGTATGCGACGTCTGGTATTCTAGTCCGGGGGCCAGATGTGCTCTGCTGCTGCCAGTCAGCCTTGCTCTTCAAGTATTGGACCTTTTAAGAGTAGGGTCTCCGCTCCATGTTGCTAGTTCAGGAGATGTGTAAGGAACAAGACAAGAGACCTCTATCAAGCAGAATTCTTCAACGTCTGAGTGGTAGATGTTTACATTAAGCATGCTAAACAGCTTGTAGGTTTATTGCTACAATGCTCAAAAATCTTTTAAGTGTGTTTAAAACATAGTTGCATATTTCAGTAAGGCTCTTTTATAGACCTTCGACGTTCCATTTTTTATCTTAGACTCAGGGAGACTTATAAGGAAAATCTTCTCAGCCATTTTTGAGCTATAAGGTCATAGGCCGGGGGGTGAGGAGGAGTCAGATGGCGCAAATGGTGTGTTTGTTAAGAAACGTGAAGAATTGGGCAAGGAAGAAGCATTGCATCTTTGTTGTAAGTAATGTAGAGGAATGCACAGCAGAGACCTTCGCCCCTAAGAGGGCAAGGAGCTCTCACCTTAGAAAAGACAGGCTGTAATAAACCTTTCTCAATTTTCAAGCCTCAGTGACAAAAATGGTGTTAGACCCAGAGTGGGGCTTAGAGAATACTAGCTATTGCAAGCTCTGCAGTTCCTAATGAACAATTAAGTACTAAGCACTGTAATGAGGAGCTGAGTGTAGCCTATGATGCAGGCAAGACTGTTTCCCAGGAAATAAAAAGCTCAGTTTGGAGGGGGAGGGACACGACAACACCATTTAAAGTTTCCTCATGAAAAACATACCTTCATAAGCACACAAGTATATGTAAACCAATGAAATATCCTAGATGAATGGAGGAATTAGGGACCTATTCAGACTCACTAGCTGTAGGCAACTAGATTACCTGGACTCCTTCAAATATACAGAAGAGAGACCCTTCCAAAAGGTGATTCAGAACAGAGCACTTTCTGGAGCAGTCTGAACTGTACCCTGGAAGAACACTTATTCTTTCACTGAGTACATAGGCCATCTATGAGGAGTATGCGGGTAATTTAGTTGGCTGTATTAGGTGTCTAAATACAATTGGTGTGAGTACTTTCTAGATCACTGGTACTTTGTGTACTCCATGAATGACGTTTCTTGGTGAAAGATTGAAGCAGTTTGGGTTTATGCTGTTGAGGGAATATTGCAAAGTACTTTAACACTACTATTCTATTTCATGTACACGCATATATCTTAGTAGTTTGTACAATAACCACAACTCTTTTATCTGAGCAGTGCTTTACCTCTAACAGAGCTGGTTAGTGTTCAGTTAGGGAACTTGTAGTAACTGTCTTTATTGATATTTAGAATTACCAAGATATTTTGGGTGGAAGATTTTCCTAAAGTGAGGAGATTAACTGTTCTGGGATTCTTTTTTACCCGTGGATTTAACCTGTTTCTCCACTGTTACAGAACCTTTCAGTAATGTGCAGTCCATGCTCTCTAGGTAACTTGTCCCCAGTGCCAGGAATACAAGGGAGGAGAGAGTTTTCAGAGAAGATCGGCATGTAGCCACAGAAAATATTAGGAAGTGTCCCAGCAGAAGTTTCTGCATGGAGAGGAGGGGACAAATGGAGCAGATTTTCATTTAGTTTATGGGAGGAGAAAAGTGGCTTAGAAAGATGGGGAGGGCATAAGGACTAAATAGGAACATACGCGATTGTGCTCACAACTCATTTTTAAGCAAGGGTAAACAGAGACTTCATCAGGCTGCTACAAAGTGTTCTTAGCAATTGTCATAAGAAACCGTTGTCTGTGTGTGTTTATAATTATTCCCTTTTTTTTTTAAGGTACAACAAAGAAAATAAAATCTCTCAGAGATCCAACGGTGAAGATGTCCAAGTCAGACCCACAGAAGTTAGCTACTGTTAACATAGTAGACAGCCCTGACGAAATAGTGCTGAAATTCCGCAAAGCTGTGACTGACTTTACCTCTGAGGTGACCTACGACCCAGCTGGTCGCCCTGGTGTCTCCAATCTGGTGTCCATTCATGCTGCAGTAACGGGGCTTAGCATCAAAGAAGTGCTGCACCAATCTGCTGGTCTCGACACTGCTCACTACAAAATGGTGGTAGCAGAGTCAGTTATTCAAAAATTTGCACCTATCAGGAGTGAAATCAAGAAACTACAGGAAGACACATCCCATCTGATAAAGGTTTTAGAGGATGGAGCAGAGAAAGCCAAAGAACTGGCTGCCCCCATCTATCAAGAAATAAGACGACTGGTGGGGTTTCAGTAGAAACTGCTGAGTTGCAAGGACTTTTGTTTCCTGGGACAGATGTTTTGTTATTTGTATCTTCTTAATCATTTTAGTTTGAAACAAAAACTTTTTTCCCTGGAAAATCCAAGTAGAACACTGAAAGTGTTTGTAATAAAAAATGTGCGTGAAGCCAGATATTTCCAGTGCGACCAACACTGAGCTTGTCTGGATAGTCAAAGAGGGAGGGTGGAAGCAATCACAATTCACAAAGAAATCCCACAAAAGCAGAATATAAGATTGCCCAAATGGGGTTTTGGGTTTTTCCATTGACCACTACAAGAAGCTGAGGTATCGGCAAGGTGATCAGAATCTAGCAGAAAGATTTGTAATCTTCTCAAGAACATCTTTAGCTGTGCATGTGACCTTGTTACAGATGGACAACTCATCCGACTGGTGGTTATTCAGCTTTGATATGGTAGCTGAACAACTTGGATAACCAGAATAAAAGCACAGGCTTACAAATCAAAACGCTCACGGTGATGAAGAGAGAACTTACTGCCTCTCCCTATCACGTCTTCAAACTCAGTGTAATTTTGTATCTGCATCTAGTTTGTGTGAATTGAGTCAGTGTGCCTTATGGATATGGATATCCATACTCTTACAACTCATTGTGACTATTGTGCCTTTGGTAGTGACTCCAAAGAATCCAGAGAGCAGACTTGAATTTCACTTCTGCCACCTGTGCCATCCTGCTGGTCAGGTCTAAGGTACTTCAGTGAGAAACGACATGTGCTTCAGCTGCTTCTATTCCACCTGCTGTTTGGTTTAGCAGGAAGCTCCAGGATTTTCAGTTCAACATCAAGTCTAGGATTCCTTTAGAAAAGGTGCAGGGGAAAAGATGTAATCCTGTGTGAAAGAAATCTTAGGTTGAGAAATCAGAGAACTTGCTGTGAAATTTACAAAATTACTTGTTTAGAAAATTGTGCTGAGGTCGGAGATAGAATGAGATTAAATAGGTCTCTATGAAATCTCAGTACCAAGCCTCAAGAAAACTTAGTGATGGGAGAATGGTGTTAGCCTCCACTGATCTTGGGCCTCACAAGACCCATAGACTGGGACCCATGGACGATGGCATTTGTTGGGGAATGTGTGGCAAAGGGGAATTGCCAAAAGGAGACACCCTCTTTTGAAGCAGGGGTAGTACTACATGTTAAAAGGTAATGAAACCCCTACAGGTCCTGTGCCAGCATATTTAGGTGTGTCATTGCACTTACTGGTCCTGTGTTTGAAATTGCTGTACTGTGATGTAAATTGAGTTCATCCTGTACACTGGCAGCTCATAACCGTTATAGGCCTATGGCATTTGTCATGAAGGATTGCAGTCTTACATGACTGAGTTAGTAAAACTGGGGGGGTGTTCTATGTAGTGCAGTTGTCTGTCTTTTTTAAAAAGCTATTTAGTTTGAAATTTAGTTAATTATCATAGTGAGGTGATTCAGAAAGAATTATTTAATTTTGCAAAACAAGAAGTTGTGGATTGAGCATCTGTGGATCTGTACTGAGACCTGTATTCATTTGTTAGGGATCTGAAGAAGAGAACTGCCATGCATGAACTTGGTGATGACAGGAGTTTCTAAAGTTAGTCAAGACTAGAGGAGCAGAGTGGATGGAGGCAGAATGATGGGAAAACAAACTTGGTGTAGACAAGTCCAAGGTAATGTCCTCTGGAAAGAATAAGTGTATTCAAAAGTAGTCCCTGGTTTCAAATTAGCTGTAACGGATTAGGAAAGGGCACAGTTATAATTGCATATTTAAATAGTTTTACAAAGCTTTTGTCAGTGTTTAACAGCTGCATTAGTCTGCATGGGAACTAAGACAGAAAATTAAGGCACACAGTTACTGCTGCTTACTGACTTGGCATAGAGTGTTTGCTGTGACACTTTTTAAAATGGGTTGATTTCTGCAAAGGTCCCACAACAGGTTCCTTAAGAGAAGCTAGCACAACGCTCATGGGGATGCTGAAAATCTTTAACACTAATGTATCTAGTTTCTACCTGTTCCTATTTTTCACTAGCAAAGACAAGAGCATGTATTCAAAAGACAAAGCAGAGTTTCAAGGTGTCTTTACATTTCCAGTACTCAAATCACCTAACATATAGGGTTGGCATTCAACACACCTCCTTCGTAGTGAAAAGGAAATCAGAGTATTCATATGTCTTCAATACAATTTATTAAAAAAAAAGGGGGGGGGGGGGGGGGGGGAATGACATCAACAGCCAATTTTGGCTTGTTACCCAAGCTGTTCTGCGCCATCTTTCCAAAACTGTTTGATTTTTTTCAGAAAATCGTGTAGGTGAAGCAGGAAGAAAAGCTTCAAAAGAGCCCTTTCTTTGCGGTAGGAGTTTAATACATTACATATTTAGCAGTGTTTCAATCAAATTTACTGTTTTCTCTCTTTTTAATTCAAGAATAGATTGGGGTTTTCCCCTTCCCTTTCCACTGTCAGTCAAACAAATCTTACTTGCCTGATCTATTTCCTTCAAGTAAGGAAATATGCCTGGTTTTAGTTCTTTGGGAAAGTTAAACTTGTGTAAAATGAGTATGTTCACCTACTGGTTGTTGACTTAGCCTTTTATTTTAGTAGCTCCTGTGGAGGAAATCTCAAAATAAAAGCTGCATCTGCCCAGCTAAATAATCCCAGTTCCACTAACAGCCATGATCATTAGAGTCCACTGAGAGGAAACAACTGTAATGTAGATGTTTGCAGGTATCTGCTGGCCTATTTCAGTTTTCTTAGAGTGTGGCTTTTCTGGGAAGTGAACCATCTTGGCATCCAGGTTAAGAGTCTAACTGGACCTAGCCCAGCTGCCTCTTTGCATTCCTTGAACCATTTACTTGGCATCTGGGAAGAGTCTGGCAGGAAGAAGCTTGAGCATGAAGCAACATGTGCTCACTATTATCAGTAAAAGTTGTTTGATACCAAGCTACTCTGATCTCTTTGTTCTTCTTCTAGGTCCCTGTTTCCTCTGCAGAACATTTTTGTAAGTGCCCATTCTAGATGGTGTTCTGTGGCAGTGTTTACTTAAGCAAAGTAATGCAGATGAGTTAGAGCAGCTTTTTAGAGAACAGTTGTTGGAGAAGGCTTGATGCTATGTATTTCAGGAGGATTTGTTTCATGCTAACTAGTCCAATGTGCTGGGGATTTAGGGTTTGTTTACATCTGGAGTGCAGCAGGTGCACTCCTGAAATGCATTTTCATGTTTGTTTTCATATGGTTCATATTCCCTGAGCCTTCCCTGTGATACCAACTGAACTGCAGTTGGTGGGGACAATGGGGAGTTTCTGCAGAAGCATACTCCTGATCCCAACTGCAATGCTAGTGTAGACATGCCCTGTGGTGCTGTGGAAGCCATTGTAAAGTGTTCTTCCAGGACTGGGTGGGAAAGAGATCAAATCACATCTTTCCTAGTTGAAGAAAAAAGAGCTGAAAGGTGGAGAGGTATCCTTACCCCTTGCTATGTTGATTTTTGTTTCAGCTTCCTTTTCTTCAGCAATCCTTTTCCTCGAATATATGCTGTAATTTCTGTCTTGGTCTCGAAATCTCCTTTCCCATTCCTGTATGTTTAGCACATGGGAAGTACATATGTAGTGGTTGGGATCTGCAGTATCAGACCCAGCATCTCCAGGTAACTGAAAAGGTTCACTTACCTTTAGAGAAAAACATCAACTCCACAGTGAATAACTTACTAAGAACTAACTAAAACATTTATATACTTGAGACATCTTTGCAGCCAATAGTTCCTAGGAAGTCATCACTTATCAGAAGATGCAGATAGTGAGTCTCAGTTCTGTGCTCTCAGTTTAGAGCACAGAGTTTACTGGGAATTTTAGATTCAGGAACAATGTTTTCTTCAGCAGAGACTCCAGATGATGATTGGCCTCATAAATTAACTCTAGCACTGCTCCCGTATCTGCATACATCCCTGCCTCAAATAACTGGGGTGTATGTGTATTGTACATTATACTGGAATTTTTTTGTAACTCTTAAAGATGTGGTTGAAGTATACTTATTTTTCAAACATGATGATCTGGGTTCTCAGATTTTCCAGAAGGCCTTGTGCATAGTTCTGATTTAGTATGTGTTTATCTACAAACAATTCAAGCAAAACTCCTTAGCAGGATTATGGTTGCCTCCATTCAAGGTTAGGGAGTTCATATGAGTGAGCTGAAAGTTTAAGGACGGACAGTGAAATGGGATCCTTGGGCATGTAATTGTTTTGGGACTATAGGTTTTCAAAGCAAGTGTTTTCTTATCCTTGTTTAGGGCCATCATGATCCTGACAGCAGTACTGCAGTAAATACTGCTGATGAAAGTCTTTATGTCATCTTATGTAGGAACTCTGTATCTGATTTGTTGAAGACTGTACTATAACATGAAACTTTAATTTTTCTGGTCTCTACAGTTTCATTAATGATTGGGTCAGCAGAAATCTGTTTGGAAACCATTAGCCAAAGCCAAATCCAATTCTCAGATCCAAAGCCTTTGGATGTTTTCCCAAAATGGGGATTTCCCGAAACAGCTTATTTCTGATAAACTACCATACCAATTTCAGTAGTTGCTGTAGGATCAGTAAGAGGCAGAGGTCCATTCTGAATGACTCATTTGTATTTTTCATTACTGCTCTGATGCATGTTCTGCTTACCTGTAGGGCTCAAGGATCATGACAAAACTCAGAGAGGGTCTGTGTGTGCTTCTGGCAATAGCAACAATATGGACCCAGGCGGGTTTGAGTCTTGAATCTAATGAGCATGCTTTTTCAGTGGTCCAGCTTGGTTAGATTTATGTTCAGAACAATAGATGGATCTTTCACCTGTACTGATATATCTGCATGTAAGTTCCTGGATGCTGCCTACCTATTTGTTTATGAATGATTGCTTCACAGAGAGAAATAGTCTAGCGTGCTAGCATAGGGAGTCTAGTGGAAAAGGCTTTCTGTTCAGGAAAGATGTTACCTGTTCTTTCCAGGGAAACAAAAACCCTCTTTCTGCTATATTGGACTGTCTCATTTCCTTTAAATGATTTGATATGTTCCTTCTCTCTGGGTAAACTTGGCAATAATAACCACAAGAAGAATGTCACTTTATTGTGTAGTCAAAAGTCTTGGAAGGACCCAGGCATCTCCTCTCATCATTTCAGAAGTCCCTTACATTGTGGGACTTGACTAGTTGCATGAGCCAGTTTCAGGGAAAATGCTGCAGGAAAACTGTGATCTTATGTGACATTCATTGATCTAATTAAAGCTTTTGTGTTTTGTGTTTGTTTTTTTTTTTTTAACTCACTAGGTTGTGAGGGAAGACTTTTGTTAAACTTTGAATTTCCAAACAAGCTTTCTGTCACATAGTCCTTTGGTGACCAGATGACAGCTGAAGTAATGGAAAATTCTATTTATTGTCACAAAAGATTCTGTGCTGATTTCCAGTGTCTTTTCTGTTGGTTTTGTTGGTTGTGCTAATGGGTCATATTGTGGAATGTTTGACAGAAAAGTATTTATTTTGTTTTGTGCCAATGAAAAAACATTCTACCTGCAACAATCCCACATTATTATGTAAATGGAAGATTCATTGATCCTTTTGTTTTTAGGCAGCAGCTTTGGTTTCACAATTATTTTATATAAAAGCAAATGCCAACCTCCCGCACTGAGGGATGAGCATATGTGCCCAGTTACAATACACAGTTTAACATCTGGGAAGATATTTTGCTACTGTGGTAAACTGCTGTCACAGAACACCATGGCTGAAGATGAGATTATCCACTACATGAGTGGTCTCGTGCTGGCTGCCTGTGGATGTGAAACTAAGCACTGAGCTTAATGTCTGTTGTGCTGTCATGCTCTCAGCACTCCAACATGTCTGTGAGGCAGGAACAGCAAATCTGTGCCACACCAGAAGGCTCGGTCAATTCCAGATGTGCTATATTTGGTGTATCTGCAAGATGAAATGTCCAGACAAGAGTTCCAGCACCGAAATCCTTAAAAGTTATTAAATATTTGCTAGTAACAGCATGCTTGTAAAAGCCTGGGTATGATATGAATGAGGCTTTGACCATGCTATGGCTGACATGAGAAGTTACATGGCTGTATGTGATGGTGGAGTAAAGTAAGCCATCTGCTTCCTTGATACAGTCAATGTAAAGACAGTAAGTCTGATTTGAAGGGTTAATGGATTAACCCTTACAGGTGGGAAGCAACACCTTATGGCAGAGCAAGGTGGTACCTTGCTGTCCTAAACCATTCTGAAACACGATGCTTGCAGCTCACGTGGGAACTTCAGGTTGCACAAAGCACAGGCAAGATCCTGGATGGACAGTGTCACTTGTCCCACATGCTGTTGTATCTATGACTCTCCGATCAGTCTGATTTCTGAGGCATGTCTTCATTGTTGGTGTGACTTTATTATCATCCATCAACGTGAAATAAGTCACGTGCTGATAAAATTAATGAAACTTCTGTTAGAAACATTGAATGCATGTTCTGTGCTATCTTCTTTGAAACCTTCTTTCCTGATGCCCCAGGATTTATACTTAACATATTGTTAAGCTAAATACAGATGAAACTTATCAAAACAAGGCTCCTCTCTGACATTACCCAGAGTTTCTGGTGTAGGTGGTCTCTGACTTCATTCGCCCTGTTTACCTTCATGTTTCTTTCCCTAAACCACATCCCTCTCTGAGTAAAGTAAAATCTTGTATGTTGAATGTTGTGAGACTGACTTTTTATTGTGACTGGAAACAGTTGTTCAAATGTATTTCAAGATTCTCTTCATGGTGTTTGCTGAATGAATAACAAAGATTTCAGTAAGTGCCTCTTGAGTACTCCAGCCAAGAAAGATCTTTCTGAGTGGGTTAGGGCTTTCTCTGCCCACGATTATTCCATCACAGCCTGTCTGGCAGATGTTCCTACAGCAAGAACAGGAAAAAGAGCAATTTTCTGTTTAGGCTTGTGGGCCAAATGTAAACTGTGGGTGGCAGTGGCATCCATTCTTTTTAGGCAACCCTCATCAACTTTCTGTTACTGACATAAGTGCTTGCAGACTCCCAAAACTGAAGTTGTGTGGATAGTCGGGGGGGAAAAGGGTGGGTATTTACCTTACAGTAGCTGTAGTTATTCAAGACTTGTTATCCACATGTGCTGTGTGTCCTGCTTTCCATCTATTCTGATCAGAAAGTTACTCCTGAGATTCTTGCTCTTAAATATAGGTTACGCTTTTTTTTCTTGTGACAGGAAGCAAGGTGTTCAGACTGAATGCAGGGCTTCAATGGCTGTGTCTCTTAAAAGAATCCAGTCGTACATTCCTGGGGCATATGTGGAATCCATGTGGACAAGACATCTCAAAGGACCATGGTTTAACTATAGTTTTGATGCACAGGAACCTCCTCCCTGTCACATCAAGAACACTTCTCAAGAAGCACTGGAGTTACTGTCTAGTCGCAGGCTGAATGTACTGAACGTGAAGGACTAAACCCATTTCTTTCTCAGAGCTAGTGCATTTGCTAGGCATGCATGTTGACACATGAGGCAGGCGGGCCTTGATGGACCTTGGGAAAACATTGGCTGGGAGAGGATTACTGCTGCCGTTGAGACAACTGATCCAAGCTGTGACACTCCTGGCTTATGTTCAGCAACATGAACCCCCCCCACCCCACCCCCCCCAAGAAGGAAGCTGTGAAGTGGATGAATTTACTGTGTGGGCTGTATGAAGGCTGCAGGTTGCGTAGCGTTGGTGTGACATGTTGGGAAAGTATCATTTTGGTGTTTAATAAACCATTCCAGAAACAGCTCAGGGATGTGCTGGGATTCTGAAGATCATGGATTCAGGTGTGTTGCTATGTGGGAGCAGGGTTTCTGGCTCCACAGAAGATGAAATGTGCTTGGGGGGACAGGTGTGAGTATTTCTAATGGGCTTAATTCCTACAAGGAAACAGTGTTGTTAAAATAGACTTCAGAGTTACAATATATCTGTACAGAATAACAGCAAAATTGAGGTGGTGAGCATCACTGCTATTTTAATCCATTTTGCTTACCAGCATCACATGCTGGCAGGCTGCCTTAGAATAGAAACTCCACTTCTTTAAGCCAGCAAATTCCTGATTCAAAGGGCTTCACTCTGCTCTCTGCTTGCCTTTGAGGAGATGGATTAGCTGAAGTGTGAATGTCGTCTTTGTGGTTTATGGGGATGTTTCAGTAGATGATGAGTGGGTTGTCAAGGGAGACCTCTGGGTGGCCTGAGAAGATTAGAAGATTTAATGGATGCTGGAAGGTTGTGGGGGGGAGCTCTCATTAGTTTAAAAAAAAAAAAAAGGTGTAATATATCTTCAGCTGAGGAGCAGCAGCTGAGAAATAAATAGAGAAGATTTCCTATCAACTTCATAGAATGTTTTTCTACAGCTTAATAGAAAACAAAATCTGCATCAGCGAGGCCATTTTGGTCTGTTGTTTTTAATCTGATTTGGGTGGTTGTTGTCTGCCCTGCAGTTTTCTGCTCCTTTAGTATTATTTCTGCGTGAAGAGTTTTGCTCTTTGGTTAAGCAGAGAAAAATCTAAGAATATGTCTTACCTTCTATTTCGTTGATGCGCTTGAGCAAGTTGCCTCAGTTTCCTTTGCTGTAAAATGAGGCATAGGAGACTTCATTACACAGGTATTGGGAGGCTAAACTAATATTTGCTAAGCATTTTGAGCCTTCCAGTTGAAGATGCCCTCACTTGGCACTGAGTTACAGTATTTCTTCCTGAGATGCTCTATTAGCGGTGCTTGTGGCATGAATAAACATAGTGAAATGTGATGGAGGGCAGACAGATCAATCCAGAGTAATAAATAACGGGTCCAGTGAAAGCACCAAAGTTGTCCGCTTCCCTGAAACCCGTAGGCTATTGCTTTCTAACTCGATGCTTTTTGTTCTGCTGCAAAATGCCTGAAAATGTGTCCTGAAAGAAATTTACACTACGGTCTTTACTGCAGCTCCTTAATCTTTGTCTCCTTCTTGCAGCCTGAAAGCGAAGGCCTCTGGCAAGGATCTAATATCAAAAGAAGGGTAATGCCACTATAGGGAGGGGAAAAATAATTACTAAATTTACTGAATAGTAAACAGTTTGTTGTTGGGTTTTTTTGGGTTGGGTGGGTTTTGTAGGTTGTTTTTTTTTTTTTTTTTTTTAAGGAGCTGGTCCCTCTTCTCGCTTGGCCCTCGAGCTGCTGGTGGGTGTCCCTAGGGTGGGATGCCCCTGCCTGCCGTCGTTGCAAGCCTCTCCCCGCTCCCCAGCCCGAAAACAGCAGCCAATGGAGAAAACGGGTTTGACGGGGAAAGCGTCACAGGCGTTGAACAGCGGCGGGGAGCGTCGCTCAGCCCCCGCGGGTGGGCGGGAGCTCCCCCTCTGCGGGGGGGGCTGCGACCGGCGCGGGTCCGCGGCGGGCGGGGGGCGCAGTGCGCGGCGGCGGGCGCCAGGGGGCAGCCGCGGGCGCGGCGGGGCCTGGGGGCGGGCGCCGCCCCCCCCCCGCCCCGGGCTCGGAAAGGCCCCCTCCGGCCCGGGGCCCGGCTCTCCCCGCCTCCCCAAGTGCCCCGCAGGTGCCCCGCTGCTCTGTCCGGGGCGAGAGGGCGAACTCCGAGCGCCAGCAGTACAAGGAGACGCAGCTCAGCCTTCCACGGTCAAGCCCAGTCCCCACGGGGAGGGAGGGAGCCCGGCTCAGCCCCTGTTATTTGCGGGGTCCCATCAGCTCCGTGCCCCGGCACTGCGCGGCTCCGCACAGGGGCTGGGCTGTGTCCCTGGGCTCCCCCGCGGCCTCTGGGCGCCCACCGAGCCCTCCTAAACCTCAAAAATAAACAGGAGGCGTCTCGACGCTCCCGTTGCGCGTCGCCTTTCCGAGCCCCTTGTCCTCTCCCTCCCTCTGGGACGGTGCTTGCTTACTACAGGGAGCAGAGCCCCAGTACTGAAGGCCATCCCGAGATCTCGGCATCCCGAAGGAAAAGAACCCGAAGGGCACTTTCCTCCCCCTTCCGCAGATTTCAGAGCAGAAAACGAGGCAGGCCACCTTCGGGGTAGTGAAGCCCTGCAGGGGGAAACGAGGGTGACTCCGGCCCCCCTCGGTCCATCCTTCTCCCGACACTTATTCCCTGAAGGGAGCCGGAGGCTGGGGAGGATTTCGGTGGCCGAGAGGTGTGAAAGCATACGGGAGGGGACTGTGCAGGCGCGATCAGATCTGCTCGGAGAGTTATTTACTAAGCCCTCCCCACTTCCCTAAACACGAAAAATCAAGACGAGCCGAAGGTTGGCCCGAGTACCTCGTAGCGTGGGGAAAGAGGGAGAAGCGTGCTACATTGCCCGGGAAACCTTTCATTGCTTTGTTTTCCGGAGAGGGCAATAGGATCGACAGGGCAAAATACACCTGATCCTGCTAATCGCAGCGAGGACAGAATGAATGTATCGGCAGATAAAGACGCCCGCCTTCCTTTGCTGCAGTACGAGCTCCGATTCACGACCTTTTTCTCTCGGCTTTATTCGTTCCCCACTGCCTCTGCCGGGGCTAGCTAAACGTGCCTTCGAAGCAAAAGCAGAGACGTGGGGTTTGGAAAGCCGCGTCCGATCCTGGCTGTGTATCCCAACCTTCGGGCTCTTTCAGCCTTGCAGTGGGATGCTCCACCTCGCGTGGCCCTGCATCTCCTCGCCTTGCAAGTCTCTGAGCCCCAGCGTGGCGGGAGAGGTGATGGAGAGGGGCAGCAGCCGGGCGGAGAGGGGCTAGTCCGGAGCCCTTCACCTCTGCCGTCCTCCTCAGGCCCCAAACTCGTGGGTGGGCAGAACTGCGCACATCTGTGTCCCCATCCAGGGGCTCTCGGGGGGCAAGGCAAAGCAAGGCAATGATTGCCTTCCTCCCCTTTCGGCCAAAGCGAGCGTGTTCTGCTGACGCAGGGAATAAATCTGCGAATTGCACCCCGTCCTGTAACATTCCCCACAGTTTGAGCTCTTTAGGATGAGTGAGAGGTTAAACTCCAGGTTCACGTGAAAATACCCCGGAGACAGCGTGCGTGGGGCATAGGAACGGGCAGGCGGGGGAGGCAGCGGCTGCGGACTGCGGTGCTCTCCCTTTTCAAGCATCTCAGCGGGGAAAATTGCAGCAACTTCCCGACGACGAAAACCAGTTTAGGGGAGAAAAGAAAACAGAAAACAATTAGAGAGTTGATACGTTTCGAGCAACGAAGCCTTGAGCGCCCGGCACCGTTCCGTGCAGGGTACGGCGTTAGTCGCCTTAGCTAATCCCGCTGATCATCTTGACTCTTCTCTCGGCAAAGCCTGGCGAGCCCCGCCGATCTCCCCGCCGTTTCAGCCGAGGCTCCGGGTGCTGGAGCCCGCGGCGCTGCCGTGTCCGGGTGCGGGTAGCTCAGCGCTCCTGCGGCTCGGAGCAGCCGGTCTCTCTCCCCTGCCCCTCCTGGGGCTCGCCCCGGGCGGGAGGTCTCCGCTCCCGGCTTCTCCCGCAGTCCCCGGTGTCAGCCCCGCCGAGTATCTTTTCTGCCCCTTTTATTTCAGGCGACTGAGGCGCCTGCATCAGCGCTTCGCGTTGTGCCTCGCAAACTTTCCCCAAGCGTGGTTGTGTCCGAAATAAATTTTCTAAACAAGCGTTTGCCTCCCAAATACGGATATAATCTTCCTGGGCTTTCTTTTTAATGACTTCCATTGAATCGATGCTGCAAAGCTCTTTATCTTACAGTGCAATACGGAATGTGGCGTTGTACACATATGGTTTAGTTTTTTTCCCCCCTAATTCTTGCGAGCTGGGCAGTTTTGAGCCGGGAAAGGCGTATTTTTACGTATTTGACTCCTTCCACATTCTAAGACGCTGCAGTAGTATAGGATGGTTTGGGACATCTGTCGGGGCAGAGAGAGTAAACTAAGTCTCGGGCAAATGCACTTTAAAGCGGATTCCCAGGAAGCGAGACTATCCTTAAGACAGAGCTAAAAATGCCCTGGAAAAGCTCCTGGAAAAGCTTTGTTGCTGTTGCAAAAAATTGACTAAGCACGGAGAGATCAATGGTAATGGCAAACACATCAAGAAGAAGAGTTAAGATCTCGTGTGGAAAAAAAAATATATAGAAAGAAAAAAAAAAGAGAGAAGGACGGTGCGTGTGAAGCCGCTTATAAAAGAGGATGCGTGCAAAGCCGGGAGGGCTGTGGGGCGTGGGCGCTGGCAGGGGCTGCTAACGCGAGGTCTGGCGTGCAATGTGGTGTGCAGTGCGGGGGTACCCCGCGGGGGGAAGGCGGGGGGCAGGCGGGGGGGAAGGTGTCAGGCAGCCTGCCCGCAGCCGCGCTCAGGTACGGCGGACCCAGAGGCTGCAGGCCGGCCCCCGCTGCCTTTCCACGCCGCCCTGATGGAGCCGGGGGCTCCCCGCCTGGGGAGGCGTTTTGGGAACCCCGCAGCCGGCACAGAATCACGCCGCCGGGTCCCCGCAAGTCTCCCGCACATACACACGGCCCCGGGCGAGCAGGGGGGCTGCGAGGGCTCCCCGCGCCGCTCCCGAAACTCATCCCAGCTCGGAGCCTGCACCCAGGGGCTCGCCTGCTTCTCACGCCGCGTGTGTCTGCGTGTGAGTGTGTGGGTGCGTGGGAGCGTCCTGTGTGTGTGTGGATGCGTTAGGCTGCCGTGTCGGTGCCTGGTTTCTGTCTGAAGGCATCTTAGAAGCGTTGTCTCTGGTCTCCACACGACCCGCGGGCAAGGCAGAGGGGGGGGGTATGAGTGATGGAGCCCCTGGCTGTGACCCCTCTTTGAGCTGTGTCTGAGCTGCCAGGCCATCTTGGCTGGAGTGTGATTTTTATCTTCAGCTGCTCAGGAGGAGTGTACTCCGCCTTCTCCTTCTTTCTCTGAACTTGACAGGGAGGTGTCGGTGCGGTTTTATTCCGTGCAAGGCAGTGCCTGCAAAAGCGATATATGCTTCCATCCAAATAAATAAATCCGAGTAAACTCCACTCTCTGAATTGTGCCCCCCTCCCTTTCCAGGCTGAACTCAAGCTCCTTTTCTAACTTGCAAAATCTGTCCGTGTCCCTGCCTGCCGATCTGTCCATCTGTCTGTCGGTCTGTCTACCTTTGGGGTTGGGCTTTCTGGGAGAGGCAACCTAGGTCCAATCAGTGAATATTCAAGTATACGTTCAGTCCTTTACCAGTTTGGGTGGGTTTCACCCCCGCCCCCCCGAATTCGTTCTTATTTGAGTAATGAGGCAAAGACAGACCCGTCTCCTTCCTGAACAGCTAAGGCCCCCAAACCAAAACCCAGTCACAGCAGTCAAAATTCAGAGAGCTTCTTTGGAAGAAATGTATTTGTGTTTATATTTATGTACACGAACAGAGACCCGTAAAAAGCTCCCGAGCCCCGCCAGCGTGTGAACGAGGTGTCAACCCCTGTATTGTGTGAAAAGAGATAACATTCATCTTCCTCTAGGCTCATTTGAAATAGGTTACCAGTTTATTGTTGACTTTGGGGTGGGTTTTTTTTTTCCTCCAGAAATAAACGCGATGTGATTTCTGAAATGGTTACGGTCGTGTCGTGTCCGTCCGTCCGTCCGTGTCCCCCCCCCCGTGTTCCCCCCCTTTTCTGTGATGTAGCTGCCATTGCAAACGGGAGATGAACAATTTCGAAATCTCGGATCGCGGTTAGAGGAGGAGAGGAGTGCCAACCCAGCTCTGTTTCTAGACAGACCTTTTTTGGAAAATGGCAATACGCTGAAGAAAAGGTGCTCTCCGAGAGGACGAGCCTCTCGGCGTTCAGCCGTGAAACTGTGGAGGGAGGGGGGGAGGGAGGGAGGGAGGGAAGCTCTGCAGCTGCCGAGATCCCGACCCCGAAACATTTGTAGCTGTGTACGATGATTATTTGCACCGAGTGCGGGAAGGCGGCAGGGTCGAGTTCTTGCTGCAACTCCGCACAGGTTTACGGCCGCGAACCGTAGGGGACCGTGCTGTAAAGCCGAGGTCCTGAGAGCCTCCGCTTTGGCAGGGAAAGACCCCGAGAGCCGGTGGGACCCCACGATTCATGTGGTGCCGCCGAGGTGTCTTCTCTCCAGCGAGGCTCTGGGGCTTGTGCGCCGTGTCGATCTCTCGGGGCGGGGGAAGCCTTTGCTAAATTGTTTTCCAATGCCGAGGTTAAAACGAAAAGGGCGGCCTCTGACGCGTCGCTTACGAGACGCGCCGCGCAAACCTGGAAACCAAGTCGCCGGGGATCGGTCGTGAAACCTAAAGAGGGGATGGGGAGCCTGGAAATCTTTGCAGCAGCAGAAAAAAAAAAAAAAAAAAAGAAAAGAAAAAAAGAAAAATCGCATAACACCGGGCTAGACGGCGTCCGCCCGAGACGTGCGTTTAAAAAATCTAAACGGGGCGGGGGGGGGGGGGGGGGGGGGGGAACCCGAGGCGAAAACCAGAGAAGATGCAGCTACAGTAAAAGCGGGTCACGTAAAACCTGCACGGCACAGGCCGACCCGCACGCCCGGTGTCGGGGCGGAGGGAGGAAGGTGTGACCCAGAGGTGTCGCATCTGCCGGCGGGGCCTCGGCCGGGGCTCCCCCGGGCCGGCGGGGGAGGCGACGGGCGAGGCCGCGGCCGCGAAGCGGAGCTGGGGACCGCGCAGCTCCGCCACCGGCGCGGCAGCGTTGGGAGGGGAAGGGTCGCCTCGGGGGCAGACCTGCAACGAAAGGCCCGCAGCCCCGGGGGAGGGAAATGTCACGGTATTTCTCTCTGGAAACGGACTAAAGAGATGGCACTGAGGGCCACCGAGCTCCCGAAGAAGTGACCCCGGCGGGGAGCGGGGCTTGAGGAGAGTGCGGTTTCCCCACCCGCTCTCTTCTCCCTTCTTGCGATCCATGATCCCGAGGGTCCCAGGACAGGCATATCCCTCCTCATAAACGGAAGAAACATTTCTCTGCCGCTCCCGGGACCTGCCTCGCTCCGTCCCCTGCATCCCCTGTCAGCCCGAGGGCGTCTGCTGGTGAAATCTTCCCCTCGCCGCCGCCCTCTGCTCCTTCCCTACGAGTTATTGGGTTACACTCGGTTGCTGTGTTATACGGGGCATGTGCTGGGCTGTTAGAAACCTCTATAAAAGAATAAAGCCTTCGTGGCAGCCCGAGCCTGAAACTCGTTTCCCTACACGTTATATAACACGGTCCGCAGACGCCGTTTAGTAGCGACGGGATTTGGGCTCGTAGAAAGACGAGTCTCCTATTATTTCTATTTGATCGCAAGAAGAAAGCCGTGTAAGGTGTTTCCTGTGTACTTGAGATTTTGTACGGCCCTTCAGGCAGGTTATTTCTTTGGAAAACAGCCACGGAGCCCATTGTCTTTATCTGATGCTTGAAAGATTAGGGAGGAGAGGAAGGAGAAAAATCATTGTTAAAAAACACTTTGAAGTTGTGCAACTGTTGCTGCTCCAATTTTTTTCTCCAGTCTCCAGATGCACCAGAAATCGTTACTTTGATCTCACAAAGCAGCAATTTATATTTTTTAATTTTTTTTTTTTTTAAAAAAGGTTGGGTAACTCAGACCGTAATGGCAAACATGCCGGGAATGAGGTCATCGGGCAGCGCGGGGAGGGCCCGGGGAGGCGGGGAGCGAACGCCGAGAGAGCGGGAATGAGGCGGCGGGGAAGGCAGGGGCTTTATCTCCAAACGAGCCTGGCTGCGGGAACATCTGCTCAGGGCTAGTTTTACACCCCCTCGTCGCTCACAAGGGAAAAGTCTCTGCCAGTGCACATGGGGCTGGCTGGAGCGTACGAGGCACCTTCCCTTCCCTTCCCTTCCCTTCCCTTCCCTTCCCTTCCCTTCCCTTCCCTTCCCTTCCCTTCCCTTCCCTTCCCTTCCCTTCCCTTCCCTTCCCTTCCCTTCCCTTCCCTTCCCTTCCCTGCCCTGCCCTGCCCTGCCCTGCCCTGCCCTGCCCTGCCCTGCCCTGCCCTGCCCTTCCCTTCCCTTCCCTTCCCTTCCCTTCCCTTCCCTTCCCTTCCCTTCCCTTCCCTTCCCTTCCCTTCCCCTCCCCTGGCAGGAGCCCGGGCGCTGTTACAAGCGGGGCGGGGGACACAGCGAGGTCCAGGACCCGGCGGGGCAGAGGGTCCCGATCCTTCTTCATCAGAGTAGACGGGAGATGTTGGGGAGCCCTTGGCTGGTGCACGGCCAACCCTGTGTGAGCGCTCCCCAAAACTGGGTTGCCCCAGAGAAAACCACGAGCCTCGGGTCTCTTACAACGCTCCCAGTTTGGGGGTGCGTGGGGTGGCCTTACCAAAGCCACCCCGACCCGGTGCCTGCGCCCGCCGGGGTGTGGGCAGCTCTGTCTCCTCTGCTCTCTCCTGCCCGGAGGCGCCCGGACCGGCATCCCGGTCCCCACGGTCACGGCCACGGCCGCCGGCGGGCCCGCGGTGCTGGCGGGGGCAGCGCTAAGAGCAGCAGGCTGCCGGTGCCTCCCGGGAGGGCCCGGGGTGCTCGGGCCGCCCCCTCCCTCACCGAGCCACAGCCACCTGCCTGAGGGCTTGGCTGCCGGGAGAGACCCCCCCGTGCGCAGGTCGGGAGTTTATTTTGCTAAGGAAAATCAAATGCGAGGAAGGGGGGCGGGGACGGGCGGGGACGTGACACGGGCTGGACCCGAGAGACACCGAGCCCGCCGCTCTCCCACTGGAAAACAAACAGCGCCGTGTCCCCGGCGTGGGTTGTGTTGAACCCGGCGTCGAACGCGGGTGATACTCTTGCTGAGCAATCGCTGCCGCTGCCCGGCTTTTCCGTCCCGAAGGTACCGACTCTGCAGCCCACGCAGAGCGTGAAGTGGGTCTCTCGGGACCCCGTCGTGCCCCCGTGGGGATGTTTCCAAAGCCTGCCCGCCGGCTGCCCGCGCTGGAGGGAGCTCGGCCCGGTCTCTCCTTCTGCCGCGCCCGGGCGAGCCCCGCTCGGGATGCGCGGAGGATGCGCCCTTCTCTCTCGGCACGGGTGGAGACGGACCCACCGCAGCCACCTGCGAGCAGGATTTCGGTGTAAGGCCGCCTGGACCCACGCGAGCCACCGGCACCACGGAGACCCGGCTCCGACCCCCGCTGCTGCCAAGGGGCGAGACGGCTCCAGCCGCCGGCGAAAGCTCCCAGGCAGCGCAGGGCAGACGCCCCCCCCCCCCCGCAGGCTGGGTCCCCGGGTGGGCTGGCGTGTCCCCCGCCCGGGCGGCCCCGGGAGCGAAGGGCCCGGCGCTGCCGCAGCCCCCCGCTCCCCCGCGCGGTGCGGGCCGCTGGCTGCCTCCCCGCAGGGAGCCCCGCGGGCCGGGCACGGCGGGGCAGGGGTGCGGGGAGAGCAGCACCCGCCAGCGGGAAGGCGAGGTGCCCGCAGGGGACAGGAGGGGACCCGGCGGCTGGCGGCCAGGCACACGGCCGCCTCCCACCGCAGCCTCGGGGCGGGAGCTGCGGGCGGGGAAATCTGTGGTCTCCCGGGGGAGGGCGCAGTCCGGTACCGCTAGAAGTGGCCTTCCCCTGGGAAATGGGACGGCACTGACCCGCGGGTGAGGTGGCGGGATCTGTCGCGAGCGTTCAAAACCCGTATTTTTAAAAGGGAAGAAATGGTCGGGGGGGGGGGGCCGGCGGGGGGGGGGGGGGGAAGGGAAGCGACAGACACGAGATGCTGACACTGAGGAGTCGCAGGGAGACATCAACAATTGGTGCCTTTAGACCACATCAAAGGACTGCAGAGCAACAATAAAATGCCTCGAAACACTTCTTAATGCGATGTTTGCATTGGGCAAGTCCACAAATGACGCCGAATTTGCCATCACAGGAGAAAGCAAGCAGCAGATGAGGAGGTTTAGCCAACATTCACCTGAAATCCGGCTTTAGAAGGAAAAGAGAGGAAGGGAAAGGGGGAGATTTTTATAATCCTGAAAGGCGAGAGGAGAAACCGCATCAACACAGAGCGAGCAAATGCGGCAGGGCAGGATTGTCAAGGCACAGGGAGATCTTAACCAATGGACCGATCTGCAACGAGACTGTACAGAAGAAAACTTCCAGTCAGGATCGCTACGGGGGCATTTTTGACTCTGAGGCTATTGCTCCGCCCTGCTATTTTAGAAAAGGCCACACTTGTTCCTCTTGCGCGTGCCCCCCCTCCCCGGGGGGATTTGGGGGTACCCACAGCCCGAGGCTCGTCCCGCTCGCTGGAGAGCTTTCCCGGTGCGGGACACCTCTGGCACTGATGGGGAAGGAGGGAAACGGGGCTGAACGTGTGTGCTGGCGAGGGGAAAGCCTCCATGTTCCGGTCAGTCTCTGCCAAACAAGCAGTCACACTCAGATGAGCGCTTAATTGCTATTGTGTTTTTGTTTTCCAAAGGCAGAACCCCTATTCCCCGAGCGCGGCTGCAGCGTGGCACAGGCTGGCTTTGTCTGGTTGCTGGGCGGCCGCTTTCGTCATGCTGCTCCCGCCTGACTGAAGCCCGAAGCCAGGAGTACCTATTTAGCCGCCTGCCACCCACGCACGAACGAACCAGTGGATGCAGGCGGCTGAAGACCTTTCGCTCGGGCAGTGGGCCCGAGCCCTGCAGCGGCTCTGCGTCCCTCCCTCCCTCCCCGGCTGCGCACCCCCGAGGAGATGAAGCCTCTCTCTGCGCCCCGGTCTGTGCTAAGCTGCCAGATCCCGCTCTGAATTTGCTTCCCTGCCCTTTCTCCCGTGGGCGAGCTGCTGTCCCGCCCGCAGCCGGCTCTCCCACCTCACCCGCCCGAGCTCCCCCGCAGCCGGCCGGCCGTGCCAGGCGAGAGCCGGCGCCTGCTGCCGCCAAGCAGCGCCTTTCCCCAAGCCGGAGCTCCTTGCGGCCGAGCCGCCCGCGCCGGCTTCACACGAAACCTCCCGGTTGCTGCGCCCACCTCGGGCAGCCTCGGGAAGCGCTGCCGGGCTGCCCGCCCTCGCCCCGGCCGGCCGGGGGGCTCCGCTCTCCCCTGCTGCGGGGATGTCCCTGCGATTCGGCCCCCGCGGTCAGGAGCTGGCTGCTGCACACACGCCCCCCCCACCCCCCCGCCTCCAGCCCGCAAAACATTGTTCTCCGAGAGCCTGAAAGGCGGCGCCGCGGGAGGGGGGGCTCCCGCGGCGGGCTGGGCAGGCCGGCCGGCGCCCCTGCGGCTCTGGCGTCCGGCTCACGCCGGTCCCCGGCCCCCCGCCGGCCCCCGGGCCCCCTCCGGCCTCGGCCTAGCTTCGCTGCGGCTGCCGAGCCCGGTGCCCGGCCTCCCGGCCCCGGTCCCGAAAGCGCTGGGGAGTGGGCTCTCCGCTCCCCGAGGGTGGGCTGCAGGCTCCGGCTCCTCCTCCGGGGATGCCACACGCCGCTCGCTTGACCCGGGGCGACTCCGTGCCCCCTCCGACACGGGGGCAGGGAGGGGCCTTGCGGCGGGGGGAGCATGGCACACGCTGCCGGAGCCGCGGGATGGCGACTGCGTGGCCACGTCTCCTCCGGGGCCTGGAGGGAGAAGACAAATTCACTTCTATTATCAATATCGTGATAGAAAGTTACCCCGACAGGAAAGCAGCAGGCACCCAGGCGGGAGCGGGGAGGGGGGAGTCTTTGTAGGTTTCCGCGCCTTTGCTGGGAACTACCGGGATGTGCTGGAGGGAGCCGAGAAGGCGGTGCCGAGGGAGGCATAAAGGTTCGGCTGGGTCAGGGGGTGCCCCACGGCGGTATCGCCCGTCGCCCTCCGCTCGCTTCCAAGGTTTCTGTCTTCCAGCCGGGAAAAAACCCTGCGAGGCGAGCAGGGCGCACGGCAAACGAGGGACCGCAGGCATTGGGAGCAAACCCTCCCGGGACAACCTGAGATTTCGTCCTGAGATAGCTCAGTCCCCGGCAGCTTTTTGGTTACTAGAAACGAATAAAAACAGTATTAGAAAATAATGAAAGTTCGCTTAATAATAAATCTGCGTAAATTCCGGGCGCGGAGCAAGAGCGGGAGAGGTTTGCAATGCAGAAAGGGAGCCCGGGCCGGGGCCCGACGGATCAAGGCCATTTTGTGGGGACGGGAGCCAGGTTTCTGGCGTGCCTGCTTTACACAGCAGCCGCGAAATAAAGCGGTGTTCGAAGTTACCGGGGCTGTGCCGCCTACATCGCTGCCCGTCGTGGAGGCCGGGACCGCTCTCCGGCTTCTGTGGTGGTGCCTGGCGCTGAGAGCACGGCGGGATCAACGCCTGCTTTCGATAGCGGGGTGATCACATCCCGCAGCCACCGCTCTTTTGAATAGTCCCATTAAAGTCTGCTGCGTTTTGGGATCGGCCCTAAACGGGATTGTTTACAGTACAACACATCAGGTATGAGGTTAGGGGAGCGCACAGAACTCTCTTGGTTCAAAGAGCTGTGCCTTGAAGAGAAAAAAAAAAAATCCCCCCCCTTTTTTTTTTTTTTTGACTGAACACACATTGAAATGCTGCGCGCAGCTCGGCTTTCTTCCCTGGAAAAGCGGACTTTGGATCCCGTCTCGGTAACAAGGGGCCGGTTGTCCGCCTGCAGCGCCCCATACGAGAACCATTGTGTGCAAGACCCGCAGCGTTTTCTGGGGGACGCCGCTTTTTCGGCGTATGCGAAGTGTGGGGACAAGGGTGGGGACGAGGGGGGAGCGTGGCTGCCAGGTGGGTCCGGCCTGGACCGGGGGGAGGAGGTGAAAGCACGCTCGGCCGCTCCCGCTCCTCCTCCCGGCCCGGCAGCTCCAGCTGGGGCGGCTGCAAGGTACCGTGGGCCCCGTGTGCGGGTGAAACCCCAGATCTCCGCACTCATCACGCTCAATCCTGTGGGTCGGGGAGCCGAGGGCTGCATTGGGGCTGGGTGAAAAAAAAAAAATTCCAAAAAACAAACCACCAAAACAGACCAAAAAAACCCTCCCCAAACCCCCAACCTACCCCAAACTATGATAGCGGCAATGGTCCGCGAAGAAGTAGCTCTTCAACGCGCCGCCGTGTAAATGCTGTTTGCTACCGGTGTGAAACTGATTTCTTTTTCTTTCCCGGCGGAAAAGTAGAGCCTTTTAGTCACAGTCACTTTTTAGACTAAAATCTCCCCGCCGGGACGCGCGTGGGCTGCCCCACGCTTGGCCCCGGCCCGGCTTTCCCGGTGCTGCTGGCATCCCTCCGGCCGCGCCGCAGCGAGGCGTGGGGCGATGGGGGAGCAGTAAGCCCAAGCAGGGCAGGGCTGAGCCCCTCGGCCTCCGGGAGCCGCTTGTCGCCTGGCGGGCAACCTCCCCGGGACCGGCTCCTGTGCCCTGGCTCTGAGAGTGAATCCGCTTAAAGCCCTTGCCCTAGAATTTGTCTAGATACAGCCCCGCTGCAGGCTTTCCCCCGCTCTGTCCGAGGTCCCCTAACCCTCTAGATCTCCTCCGAAATCCCATCAGGGCGGTTTATCTCTTGGGGAAAAAAAAACCCAAACGAAACCAACCCAACCCAAAAACTCCACACCAGACGCAAGAATCGCTTTGAGGTCTCTCTCAGTACCTTCCCGCCGGCCAACACCACCCCCGGGTCCACCTGCAAACGGGGGCAGGAGAAAGGAGGCCCCGAGGAAACCTCAGCGACCCACTGCAGATGGGGCCGGGGGGGCGCGCAGGGGGGCTGCGGAGCCCAGCCCCCCCTTCCCCTCGGCACCCCCTCGACGTGTGAGGGACCTCGTCTCGCTTTGCCACCTCTTCTCGGGGAGGGGGGGGGGGGGACGACAGGTATGGCAGTCAAAAAGGTAACGTGGCAGGAGGCGAGCTGTGGACAGGCTGGCGGGGGAGACACCTATTTTCCTCCGCGTCCCGCTCCTGCTCGGAGGAGCCGAGCGGAGCGCAGCCTTTTTGGGGGAGACCTCTGCTCTCCAAGCGGGCTTGCCGGCCTCTGCCCTCCGTGGGGCTGCCTCCTGCCTCTCGCCACCCGAGAGCTGCAGCCACGCGGATTCACCTGTCAGCAGAGACCTCGGCACAAGGCAGCGGGGAAAATCTGCAGAGGAAAGTTTCTCCCCGAGGAGGAGGAGGGCGGGGGAATAAATACATTCTAAAAATGCGGGCGTCAGGAGAGCGGGTCCCGGGGCGCCCGTGGGTGTGAAGCGGGGTGTCCCGGGCGGGCGCGCCCCCAGGCTCTGCCCGGGGACTGCAGCGCAGGGGGAGCGAGGTGTGGACCGAGCGCGCCTGTGTGTGCCTGCGGGTTTTATGCACGCAGCGAAAGCTGAAAGCTGCAGAAACTCCGCGACCCTGCTGACGGCCAGGCGAAGTGGGTTTGTAGCCGGCAAACGAAGAAAGAGATCATCTAGACCCCCGCTTATCGTTCCGGGTCGTTCTGAAGGTTGGCGTGGTAAATACAAAATGCATGGCTTTTAACCCTGCCTTGTGCTGTTCCAAGTTAGTAGCTGAGAAGGCAGAAGGGTCTCTAGCCGGGACTTTGGTCTTTGTTTGCGAGGGGAACCTGCTTTGTTTGAATTATTCATCATAATTGCCTATTTCCAAACAGCTCCACGGGGAGGCTCCGAAATGCAGTCAGGTCTGATTAGTGCCTGCGAAGAAGCGACGCCCGGAGCTGGAGGAAGTTCAGGGACAATTTAAGTTCCCGATTCGCCTCCCCTCCGGGAACACTGAGGCCGGGATGGGGCTGGGGGGGGTGGGGTGGGGTGCGTGGGGAGACAGGCCCGGGGCCACGGGGCATTTTGATTCCTTATGACCAGGAAACCTGCCGATGAGTTTCTGCTCTGCCTGGTCTCCTTCTGCCGCCCCGAAAACAGGAGAGACACAAATAATATCCGCGCCTTGGTCTGCGGGGCCGAAACGAGCGGGGGAGAAGTCCTGGTAAAATGGAGGGAAAGTAGTGGCTGTTTTTTATAGTCCAAGTGTATAATCGGATTTTTTTTCTCTCCTGATAGAAAGCAGATAAATTTATGAAGGGAGAGCTAAGAGAATAATTACAGGGTGAAGGTAGTTAAATTTTATTTCGAGTCCCAAAGGCAAAACCTGACATTTTATTGCAAACATCTGGAAGGCTTAAGAGACTGGCATGGTGTTTGTTTAAACACTAATAGAGATTTTTATTCTGTAAAACACAAACAAAGCCCATTTAAAAACACTTGAGACTGTAAATATTTTGCGGTGGTTCGATTCTCAAAGCCTGAGAAAACCGGGGAAAGGGAAGGGGGGGGAACGAATCGACGGCATAATAGGGGTATAATTATGAATTAGTTAGTAATACGCAACAATACCGTTTGTGCAGACCATAAAAATAAATGGCAGGCGTATTTTTTTCCGCAGTCACAATAACTGACCCCGCGCAGCCCGGGAACATCACCTCGCTCGAGTTTCCAAGCGGCGACCTGCGTTCGCTTTAAACTCGCCTCTTAGGAGAGCGCCAGCCTTGAAATCCTCCGGTCCGTTTTAAAAGATAATCGACGTTGCATTAAAGTCCAGTAAATCACTCGCTCACATTATCAGACAGCCTTCAGCCCGCACCCGCTGACTAGTTTTAACATCGTTTTCAATTACTAACTTTAAAAAAAAAAAAATAAAAAAAAAATCCCCGGGCTAGGTCTGGCTAAAGGACCTTCGGTAAGATTTTCCTTGCTGTGAAACCGGCTCAGCTCAGCCCCTGCGAGCAGCACATCTGGACAGCACTCCCACCCCGCAGCCGGCTCCCCTTATTTCTCTCTTTTCCAAATATTGCCGTATATAAACACATATTTTCAGGCTCGCTCTGCGACAACTGGAAAGCAGGAGTGAATGATTTCTTTATAAACCCCCGGGCCTGGCCCTGCGACCCTTGCTCCTGCCACTTTATTCCAGGGAGCAGTTTCCTGGATTTAATGGGAGCTACCCCTGCGAGTAAGGCTCTGGAATAAAGAGCAGGCAAAGGGACGCATTCGTCTCTGGCGGCCGGGGGTCAGAGTCGGATCTCGGCGGCTGAATGCAGATTGAGCCCAGGCCGACTCCAGATTTACGCCGCTTGCCGCGGGGCGCGGGGACCCGGTCCCTGACTCCGCTCCGGCTGAGAAGAGCCCCGGGGAGCGGGTGCCGGCGGCTCAGCCACGGATGCGTTTTGCGCGGCGAGATTTTGGTGCAAAGGCTGAATCGAAATCCCATCCCCCGGCTTGAGGAGCGCGGGTTTCTCTGGGCGAGCCTTCTCAGCGCAGGGGGCAGAGATCCCTGCGAGGGGGCAGCGTTGGTTCTCCCCCCCTCCCCAATCCCCATCCCCATCCCTCCCCTTTCCCCCCGGCGCGTCCCCGTGTGCGTGGGGCCGCAAGGTCGCTGCAGGGGCTGCCCTTTCCCTCCGCTCGCACGGAGGAGCAGCGAGCAATGCCTTTGTGGTTATCGCTTTTGCACCGCCCGGCGCAGAGGGGCAGAGGGGAGGGCGAGCAGCGCTAAATCTCCCGGGCATCGGCGGAGCGGCGGGGGAGGAGGGAGAGGAGCGGCCGACGGCGGCTGCGTGTCCCCGCGCCCCCGGGCACCGCTGCCGGCACCGCGGGGAGCTGCTCTCCCGTCCCTGGCGAAGGGGTCTGCTCCCTGGGGTCTGCCAATTAGGCGCCGCATTGGCACGGAAACTCCGCTGCGTTTCTGCTCGCCGCTGTGGAGGCCGAGCCCCGCTGCCAGCGGGGCCGGGCGCGGGGTGCTCCGGCACGGCTCACAGGGCTGGAGCGGCAGCGCCGAGACCCCCTCCGTAAGGGACCCGAGAGGGGTCGGGGCTGCTTTAAACTGTCGACCCGTAAAACCACACTTAACGCTGTGAAAAACGTTATTTCTGCGCTTTAACAGCAGCCCCCAAATTTCGTTGAAATCGCCCTGCCTTTCCAACACCATTTCCTCTCGCTAAAACGCTATAAATAATCCTGTTTTCTTGGGCTCTCTTTCTAAAATCTCCCTCCAGCTTCTTTAAAAGCCTCCCTCGGTCTCTGTCTCCCAGGCGAGCGTTTCCGAGGCTTTCGGAAATAGGGAAACGGATTTTTTTTTTTTTTTTTTTTTTAATTTGGGAGACATTCCTTCGCCGGGGGAAGGACACTTTAACATCAGCCGGGGGACCCGCTGGAAAAGCATGTGCCCCCTCCGGGTCCTCGCTCCTCGGTCAGTCCCGCTGCAGCCTCCCTCCAAGCCCCCGCCCCTGTCGCTCCCTTCTTCCCGCCGCTCCCGGCCCGGCACGGCTCCCCGCGGAGCCGGGGAGCGGGGCAGTTTCGGGGGGGGACACACGACACCCCGTGTGGCAGTGCCGCTGTGCCCGGCGCTGAGCCCCCGGCGAGTGACCGGTGAAAGGAGATGTACAAGAGGGGAGGGGAAGGGAGCGGCGGGGAGGGGGGGGGGGGGTGAGGGGGTGTAGGGCGGGTGATGGGGACGGACGGAACCTGCTCCTCGGCCTAGATAGCGGGGCTTAGCTTTTCCGGGATTTCCCGAAGAAACGGCTTCTTTTTCGCTTTTCATCCCAAATCCCTTTCCGTGCGTGTGAACCCCGGCGGGCTGGTGTCACGCCGGCGAAAGCCGGCGCTTTAGGCCGGGGAGAGGGGACTGAAGGGCTTCGCCATTCCACGCAGACGTGGATACCCGGGGGGGCACTCCGGCAGCTAAAGGAAGTGCCCCCCCCCCGCCTGCCCCCTTCATTTGTGTTCAGCCCCATCGAAAAACCTCGCCTGAGAAAAATCTCGCTCTCCCCCGACGCTGCTCGAAGCAGCTCTGAGAAACACCAGCCCAAAATTATCCCTTCCTGAAATCTGGTGTGTATCCTCGCCCGCTTTTCCACCGTGGCTCGATCCGTATTAATTCCCTCCCTTACTTTATAATTACTTATTGTTTATTTTGAACCTGTATTCGATCTTCGGGATCGAATTAACCCACGGCGGCTTTCCCTGCTGTATTTTCCCTAGACGGTGTTTCGCTTGACTTCACCGATTTTTCCGTGGTCCCATCGGCTAATGAAAACACACGGTGCTTCCTTCACCTTCTCAAACGCAGCCCTTGTTCCTGTTCACTGCGAGCCCCCCCGCGCCACGCGCGACCGAGGAGCGTGGGAACAGCTGCGGACCCGCCTCAGCCTGGAGGGTTTCAGGGCAGAGGAAAGAGGCGAGCAGAAAGAAAATGCTGATTATGATCCAGACAACCGGCCGGCATCTCTACCTAGCGGGTTTGTTCTCGCTGTAGCTAAAGTGGCAAAAAGAAGCGGGGGGGGGGGGGGGGGGCGGGAATCCTTCTTCTCAAAGAGAAGGCGCTCCCCTGCCCGGGGGGGGGAGGGGGTTGGGGGGGGTGTGGGGGGGGTCTGGCTCTATCTGCCCCGCTGCCGGCGCCAGCCCACGCCGCCCGCTCAGCCCCGCCGCTCCACGGACACGCATCGTTTTGAAGTGAAACTTCAAACCCCCCCCGAGACGTTGCTGCTGCCGGGCCAAACACCGATTCCGCCGGCAAGCGCAAGTGATACATGGCATGAATGACGTTTTAAAAACACCCCCTCATCCGGCACCCCCGGGTGGTAAAGCCCCTCTCGGGTACTTTGCGTGGGGATTAGCGAGCGGTAGCCCCTGGGAAACCTGGGTGCGGCGGAGAGAAGTGCGGGAGTTGTTACCTCTCTCCATTTAGAGCTATGGGTTTCCCACTGGCTCCCCGTTCTTCAAACAGTTAATTCTCCCGGCCGGTGCTCCAGGACTCAGATGGCCAAAATTCCTCGCCCTGAAGCCCGAGTCTCCCTCCCCTCCCCATTGGGTCGCAGCTTTTGGGTCTCTCCCGATCTCTCCCTCCTATTGGCCAGGGACAGTTGTGAGGGGTTTTTTTTTTTTTTTTTTCCCTTATTTTTTTTTTCTTGACAGGCGCACGCAGCCTGCCCAGCTCTTGGAGGAAAAAAAAAAAAAAAAATCCCAGAAGTTTGGATCAATCAGAGAGAGACAGAAGGAAAGGGGAGAAGGGAAAAAAAAAAAAAAAAAGATGAAATCCAGCCTGCAGCCCCTCTGAGCAAGTGCTGGGGACCTGGGCTGAGCACACCCTCCCGTCTCTGCCTACGGAGTATCTGCAGCCTCATGTAGTGCCTTCAGGAGACTGAGGGCTGGTTCTTCTAGGGGTGCAGCTGGGGAGGGGTGGGGGGAGAAAGAGGCGAGAGGCTCTGCCTCTGGTCCCCGAGCTCTGCGCTCCCAGCCACTGGTCGCTCATCTGCCCAAGGGTCTGGGCTGGGGGATAAGATGAGTGAGAGGCGAAGATCGGCGGTGGCCCTCAGCTCCCGAGCTCACGCTTTCTCGGTAGAAGCCTTGATTGGGACAAATAAAAAGAGGAAACTGCGAGACTGGGAGGACAAGGGGCTGGATTTGTCCATGGAAAGCCTCAGCCCCAACGGCCAGCTGGGGGACAATGAAGACCCGACCCAGTGCCTGGACCTCAACCCCGGTTAGTGCAACTCCTTTCTCTTCGGGGACCCCCCCCCGGCCCCGCTGCCTCCCGGCCGCTCGCCCCTGAGCCCTGCCGGGAGCTGCCCGCCGGGAGAGCGGCGCCGGGCAGGGCGGGCAGCGCCTGCCGGAAAACATCCGGGACTGGGGGTAGAGGAAGAGACCGGGGCGGGGGGGGGCGCGGATTTTGCGGAGACTCCTTGGATTTTTATTTTTTTCTCCGTTTATGGGGACTTTTCTCCTACTCACTGAGGCTCTTCTCCCCCCCCCGCCCCCCCCCAACTCCGCGATCTCCCGGGAGGGAACGGCGTGTCCCCCTCCCCGCTTCCTCCTTCTCCCCCTCTTCTCCCTCTCCGTGCCTGCCGGTCGCGATAGTCCTTCCCGGGTGTCTCGGGACACGCGTTTCGCCTTGCCCCGGAGCTTCCTGACCATCGCGGGCGTGCCGCGTGGGTCGGGGGCAAAGGAGTGGGGCACGACACTCGCACCCCCGCGGGAGGGATCACCCCTCTCCTCTTCCGTGCGCCTTTCCGAGACACCGGCCACCGCGGGGACCGTGCCGCCTCGACCGGAGGTTTCGGTGGAGGAGGAGGAGGAGGAGGAGGAAGCGGGCGCCCCAGATCAGCGTTGCGCCGAGGCGAGGGGCGCCGGCTCCGTGGAGCGGCGGGGACCCGCTGCACACGCACCCACGCCCCGCGGCCAGCTCCCACCCGAGACCTCCACGGGCCGGGGGGGGGCTCAGCCCGGCAGCGAGGGACTGGGGGCCTGGTCCTTCCCCCGGGATCGGGCCCGCCGGGGCTCCGCGCCCGGGACGGAGCCGCGGGGGGCCGGCGGCGGGAGGTCTCCCCGTCTCCCCTCTTCGCAGGGACACAGCTCCCGGCAGGGAAAAGGCCCTCAGCCAGGGCCGGGGGCAGCGGGCGGGGGGGGGCTCCGAGGGGTCCGGCCCCCGCTACCGAGCCTGGCGCCTCCCGGCAACCGGGGCGTCCGGAGCAGCGCCGGGGCCCCGGCCCCGTGGTCGGCTGCACGGTGTTCGGGGAGAGACAGTGCGAGACTCCCCTCGTAGTATTTTCGGGTTTCATTTTAAACTTTTGCTTGTTTATTTACTTTTATTTAAAAGGGAGCGGGGAGCTTGGAGTGATCATTTGGCTCAAGCGAAGCCCTGGGGCTGCTCTTGTCCGTCCCCCCCGGCCGTTCGGCTCCGGCCTAAAACGGCGGTCCCGCAAAAGCGGCACCCGCGGGGACCCCGAGGGGTGAGAGCGCGCTGCCCCCCGTGCCCCCGCTGCCCCCCGCGCCCTCCTCGCCGTTCCCCCACCCCGCTCCCCAGCGCCTTGAAATGGGACGGAGGGAGCCGCCCCGCTCTCACAACTGTATTGTTCCGAGAAAAGGAATTTTAGGTAACTTCTCTTTAGTTTTCCTTTAATATTCGGGTGAGGGGGAAAAGGCCAAGCGATTTCTGTGCGCGACCCCGTAAGAGAAAGGGCAGAAATTTCCTCCACTCGCGCCAAGTCCACTCCGCTGCACTCGGAGAAGAAATTTTTTTTTTTTTTGCGTGACGTTCCCCGCGCTATCAATAAACATCAGCTGCCCAAAACCCAGCATAAAAAAATCCAAACAAACAAACAACAAAAAAAAAAAAAAAAGAGAGAGAAAGAATTCGAGATGGAAGTGTAAAAAATACCTGCTGTAAAAAAAAAAAAAAAAAATCTCTTAAGTGTTTTTAAAGGGAGCGAAAGACCGGGAACTCCGGAGACCTCGCCCCGCTCCGCTCTCAAGGAACGGCATTTCAATTTGCTGGTAGCAGCAGCAGCTTTCCCCGGTGCGGATCCTAAGGAGAAGTAGGTAAAATCTGCTGCCTGGGACCTCCCTCTCAGCGGAGCGACGGGCGTAAAAGAGAGAGGACAGAAGCGATCGAAATATCAACCACAAAAAAAAAAAAAAAAAAAAAAAAAATTAGCTCACAGTTTCCGAGTCTTCCCCATTCAAAATAATAAATACGCGAACGAAACCATAAAACTCCGCTTTCCAATAACGGAGCAGATATGTGCACCAGTCTTCTTTTTTAGAACCGTTTCTCATTATTTTTAGCCACAATAGGATATATTTTTAAACAGTCTAGAAGTTTAATTTGCCCATTTCTCCATGAATTCGAAATAAAAACTGGAAAACTCCCCCTGCGCCAGACTGGCGAGAGGGAGAGAACGGCTGCTAATGCCTGAAACCTTAGAAAGCAAAAGTGATGTTTTTCATAAAGCAAAGGAAATCAAGAACAGTCTGAGAAATCATTTTTAGGAGGTTGATAGACTTTAAATAAAGTCCGCGACTGTAATTTGCACAGTCACTTCATTAAACCTAAATCCTCCGCGGTGTACCTTTGCTGCTGGGTGAAAATTGATTAGCGGCTGTATAATGGCCACCAAATTCCATCTTTACAAGACCCAATTAAGAACAAACTTTACACCTAAAGTATTTTAAACTTGCCAAATCTACAGCGATATACCAAAAAAAAAAAAAAAAAAAAAGAAAAAAAAGAAAAAAGAAAAGGGAGTTTTTATAGCGTCCCAAAGGTTCAAAACTCAAAGTCGTGCCCCCGAGTAGCGTAGGAAATAACTCAGGGCCCTTCCTTCTGCTGGATGTATTATTGGTACGGGTGTGCTTACAGAGAGGCCCCAAATATTACAGTATGCGATGAGAAATTATGCGTTGATTTTGCGTGTGATAACGTAAATGGGTCTAGCCCGATTTATCGATCTCTTCGCATACCCCCCCCCCCCCCCCTCGATTTCAGCTCAAGAGGGTCTGAAGGGCTGAAAAGCATTCGCCGCGGGAAACCAGCCACCGCCAAGGGAAGAGTAAGGCTTCGCTCTCCTTTTTGCAGCTCTTTTCCGTGTAGACGGGCGTCGGGAATTCTCTCCCACCGGCTGGCCACGTCTCGCGGGGACTGCCCTCTCCGTCCCCACGGCGAGTGGCGCTGGGTGCCCCGGGGCGGTGTGGGGGGGTGTCGGCTCTGCGCTGGACCTCTACAAAACGCAGCCTTGCCGGGGCGGCGGGGCAAGAGCTCCTCGTTTCCCCGTTTTGGCGAAATCCCTCGCCCCTTATGTGAGGTTTTCCAGCCGTGCCCAAACCCTGCGGTGACAATATTGGCGATCCCGAGTCGCCTCGGGTGCCCGAGGCACCTTCCCCGCCGCCCCATCCATCTTCCCGGGAGAGGCGAGGGGGCAGGCTGGGAGGTGCCGGCTCGGGAGGTGGCATGGGGAAAGGTGAGAAAAGCCAGCGGGTAAATCTCCCAGGTTTGTAAAAAAAACTATCTCCCGAGCATCCGAGTTATTTATGTCTCGGCAATGAATCTTGTCGCCAGAGTTAATGTGCTGTTTTACGAGACTCATTTAAAAGGGGGGGGGGGGGGGGGGATAAAGCTGGATTTTAATCACGTGCGGGTTTTAATCACGAAGTCGTGAAAAAGAATTCGGGGTTACAGCGGCTCTCCCCCTTCTGCTCTCCCTCCCCCGCCCCCCCCCCCCACTCGGGGCGCGCCGCGCGTGGGGCCGGCGGGAGGGGGCAGGGCTCGCCGCGGGGCTCGGCGGAGCGGAGGGGACCGGGGCGGCCGGGAGCCTCCCCCGCTCCTGCCCCGCCGCCGGGCCGGGCCGCCCCGCATCCTCCGCCGGCCCTCGGCTCCCGCCGCCGCCGCTGAGGAGAGGAGGAGGAGGAGGAGGAGGAGGAGGAGGAGGAGGAGGAGGAGGAGGAGGAGGAGGAGGAGGAGGAGGAGGAGGAGGAGGAGGAGGAGGAGGGCGGCGGGCGCCCCTCCGTCCCCTTTTGGCAGGTTTGGTTTCAGAGGGCAGCAAAACAATGGGCTCGGGTGTCTTGTGGGTATTTATAGATTAAACCTGAGCAGCGGAAAGGTCACGGGGGGCCCAGGCGTTGCCTCCCTTGATGTATATATTATTTACCATCGTTTACAGCGGTGGCTTTCGGCGGCCCTTCCCTCTGCCACCCCAGGGGCGCAGGGACAGGCCGAGGCAGGGCCGAGCGCGCTCCTTTGCTCGTCGAAAGTTTAAGAAGGGGTTTTTTTTTGGAGGGGACGTCTCCCCGCAAACGCGTGTCGTGTCCCATGTCTCCCCCTCCCCCCGAAACACGGCCGCTCCCTTAGACGGTCGGGGTCGCTACACGGGGAGATGCTACACAGGCGCTTCAGCCGCGAAATGCTGCGGCTAAAAATTGATCATTTCTCGGCTTTGGGACGGTCCTATTCCTCGCAAAGAAACACGCTAGAGAGTTTGTAAACGAATTTCGCCAGTGCAGTCTTCATATCAAACATCCCATCGGTATTTTTGATTGCATATATTAAAAATGCACATCAGTTAAAAAAAAAATCTTTTTTCGAGAGTTTTATTTTTGTCAATCTGCGGAGACATTGCATTGCAAATTGTTTTTTGTCCCATCTGTTTTTCTAAAGCTGCATTAACGAACTACTGCAAAGCTTTTCAACGAGAGAAAACAGCACCGCATACATTTTGAGACCTACAACGTGTTTATTATGACTGCTTATCCGTAAGATTAAGATCCGATAGCTTGACAAAGCCTTCCGTGGCTGGCAAGAATAAAACCTCCATCTCTTTTACCATGGCGTGGTGTTCTCCTGCCTATCCTGGGAGGCTGCACGAATATCCATCCTAATCCTGCTCCGCCGCAGGGTACCTGCTCCCCTTTGCCCCCGGGGAAACCCCCTCCGCCGGTGGGGGTGCGGGAGCCCTGCAGCCTGCCGACCCTCCGGAGAGGCAAACAAATTTTAAGAGAGGGAGAAATGTGATGGATAATACGTGATTTTATTTTTTTTATACCACTGCTTCTGAATGGTCATATTGATGAGGTCCCATTTTTTGAGCGGTGGCTGTTAAACCCGTGAGTAGGGAGTGACTTAGCTTGGTTCCAGACAGAGTTTCTCACTTCAGCTTTTGTTTGAGTGCTCGGTGGATGGGACTAGGATTTCAAGAGCTGGCAGAGAACTTTTTCTCATCTCTTTCCTGAGGTAGGGTGAATTGGTGGACACCATCCTTCGCCTGGTGCTTGAGGCTCGCCGACGAGCAATGCTCCATAACAGTGAGGTGTAAGACAGAGAGCGTCAGCTTTGCCTTTGGCAGAATTGCTTGGGACTGCGGTTTATTGATGCGATGCCTTTCTAACAAATGTGCGTGCGACTGGGATTGTATGAATTCATTCCACCTGTTGGATCATCAGTTTGCCTCCTAAAGAGGGGATACCGAGCTGAGATCCATTGCTCCCTTGTGTATACGATGGAAGGAAACGTGAAAACCTGACCCTCGTAATGCCTCTGCTCCCCCTGTACTGTGGCTGCAGAGCTAAGGCTCTCGCCCTTCCCAGAGGAGAGGGTTGCAGGAGGCAGATGGAGCTGTCCAGATGAGAGCCAGGAGAGCCCTGTGGGGGCTCGGGAAAAGGTTGCCTTGGTCAGGTTCGTACAACTCTGACCTTAGAGCCGGAGGAGACAGAGAGTGAGAAGGATTTGTCTCTGCGGTAATATGCGTCTTACTTGAATTGGTGAACTCCTGCTGCTGGGTTTGTGAAACTCTTCCTGCAGAGAGGTGAATTGCTCACTCTGTATTAAGAGGGCAGGTAATAGAATAATAGAAACAAACCTTACAGAACAGCAGAGTATTAGAAAAAAGGCAGCGTGGCAAACAATGTCTTCCTTTCTTTTGTAAGTATTTTAAATCGGCAGTGTTTTTTACACAGGTTTATTCCATCTGCTGGGAAGGGGAAAGCTGCTATTTCAAAAGAGGTTTCTTGTCTTTGACAAGAACTCTGGGAGAATCCAAAAAGCTTCTGTTACAAGCACAAGTCAAGTAATTCCTTACAAACCATCAATCACTTCTCCCTCCTCCCACTTGGGACTGAGCACTTATATCAAATATCAGCCCAGCTAGCCTCTCCTCAGGCAGAAGTGTCCTGCTTTATCTGTATCTGTCTTAAGGAAAACTGATGCTTTTTTCAGATGGAAAAGTTGAAAGATGTCTTCCAAGAGTGCTACATTCAGGAAGAGCATTTGCATTGTTTTACAACACAGTTGGTGCCACTTAAGTCACCTCTATTCACACAGATCACTGTTCCTATTTTAATCAGTTGGATTCCTGAAAGAATCTTTGCTCACAGTCTTGCATCTTCTAAGGTCAAAGCGTGGGGTTTTTTTTTTTTAATTTTTATTTTTTCCTGCCTTCTGATATAGATTAATAAGCTCACACTAGTTTAAAAAAAGCATTAAAATCAGTCGAGAGGACTTGGAAAATTCCTGGATATATTGAGACTGGCTCATATGGCATTTACATCAGTTCCTGTTGTGAGTAAAATCTATTCAAGTGCGATTTAAATCACCCCAAGCGTCCATATTGAGATCTGTAGTTTACACTGGTGATGTAAAATCAAGTTCAATGAAAGAAGCTTAAGCTTTCTAAAACTGACAATGTTTCAGAGATCAACAGAGTTTCCTGGGGAGGCTGAGCTTGCTAGTGCCTCTTGATGGAATTACAGGACTTTATGCTAGCCCTTAGCTCTCTGACATCCCCCTGAACAATACAATTACTTTGCAGTAACGGGATGAGAAGTTATGTTTAAATCCTGACAGCAAAAGCGGGGTGGGTATACAGGCAAATGGTCAGTATCTGTCAGCCTGGGAGCTGTGTGGCTCCACTGGGAAGAGCAGCAGCAGGCACCTGCGTGTACAGGGAAATGCAGGCAACCGGGGGCTTCCCAGCGCTCCCGTGCCTAATGCTGCCCAGAGCAGCTCTGCATAGCAGGACATTGAAAGATTTGGCTTTTCTGGCTTCTTGTTCGAACTAGGGCTTCCACAGGCAGAGAGTACTGTGCAGCAACGCTGAGACATTTTTATTTTCAGAGAAAAAAATGGTGTTGCTTTTTGCTGCCTATTTCCAATACCGGTTAAAATAGGTTACGATTCCAACCTTTCTGCCTGCAAAGCATCTGCTGTCTCAAAATACAATGCCATTGTGTTTCTTGTGGTAAAAACTGTAGTGTGCTTTGGTGAGAAGGGCTAGGGAAAGATAACATCATGTTATGGTAAAATTACAGTGAAATATCTTTGAAAGCAGATTAAGGAATTTTAAAACTCTGAGAGGAGATGTAGTGCCAATTCAAGTTCTAGCAACAATATTCATGCCTGGGGCATCTTTTAATTGTGTATTCTGCAAGATCAGAAAACAATGAATCAGTAAATCAATCCAAGAAGTGACAAAAGCACTTGTAACAACAATATTTACAATAATACTTCCATACGCCACTTGCTCAGTTGAGCTATTGATCTAACAGTATTGTGAAGATGGTGAAAGGATTGTCTGAGTCGAACCCCTGTGACAGTGGGTTGTCCAATGTTTGCTGTATATATTTGCAAATGCAAACTTATTGCTGCTAGAGGGAAGGCTGCACCTTCCCAGTAGGCCGGTGCATACTGATTCGCAGCAACAGAGGAATTCAGAGAAGGATTTTTCATTTCGGGACTGAGCAGAAAAAAAAGTGAAGGTGGTGAGGAGGCTTTTTTTTTTTTTTACTTTATTGAGAAACAGGAAAACTTAGGTTTTGGCCAACCTTTAAATAGTTATTTTTGTATCATCAAACTGCCTCATGTTTTTAAGTTACACAACCATTTTAAAAATGGATCCCCAAACCTCGTTGTTTAAATTAATTAAAAAATATTTTTAAAATAAATTATGAAATGAATTTGCAATTAAAAAAATAAGGCATTTTTATTCAGATAATAATGAAATCAAGCATCTGGACATTCAAAACTGCTTCCCAATTTTTCTTCTTTTAACAATCAAAGTTATTTGTCAAATTCTGTGGAATTTCATAAAAAGGTTTTCATTTCTCCAAAGCTGTATTTTCTTGGTCAATTCACTCTCTATATATTTAAAAAAAAAGAAAAATGTTCAGCTAAACTCTTGCATGGTAGAATTCAGTCCCTGTCATAGTGGACAGTTTCACTGCACTGCATCTGCACCTGCTTATTCTTCTTAAGGCGTTTGCTTTTTGGGAAGGAAATCTTCCAGTATTGTTAAGGACATTTTCAGCATGTCCACATGTGTAGCTCTTGGAAAGGAGCTTGGGAAGGAATTATTGCCAACCGCCTTTAAAAGAGCTGGTTTACAGCTTCTAAAGAGTACTTAACCAACTGGTTAAGAACTCACACAAATCATATTAATAATCAGCACATTTATATGAATGCAGCCACAGCAAAAATTGTTTGAAAATCAGTGGGCCAGGGCACACAGAATAATTATGAATGACTTACAGTTCTTTGACTTCACCCAGGGAATGGATGCACTCTTGGCTGCCATTGACATTTTTCCCATGACCAGAGAATTAACAAAACCAAGCCTCTGCTTTCAGGAGCTTCAGGAAATAGAGAACTCACTGATGAGAAATCTACCCCAAAACTAAGGGTAAAACTGAAGATACCAGAGTGTCTTTGCTTCTAATGAGAGTGAAGAGCTGTGCGTCATAGAATTCTTAAGAAGCTACACCAGTGAATAGCAGTATCCCTAAATAAGATACCAAAAGTGCTGACTGACTGTGTGGATGCTTACAGACAGAAAATAATTCTAAGGAGAACACATCATAACATTTAGAAAAGTATGGTGCATATGATAAGTAGGTTAGGGAGTCCTCAAAACCAGGTTCTTGTTGTTTTGTCCCTGAAAATACCTGCAGATCAGTTCAGTAAGCTTGAGTTTGCTGAGGAAGAAGGGGCCTTGGGAACACATGGAGAGATTCACAGATAGATGACTTTTTCACCTACTTGCCACACTGGATTGTCCTCAATCCTGCTCGGAGGGTCCTATTAAAAGGTCAGTTATTAAATTTTCATAGGTGTTATTGTCATCACTTCTACAAGCATCACTTAGTCTGATGAAGAAATTATCCCAGCGCTGCCCTGTCATCCCTCTTTCAGCTTTGCATGTAGATGCACTTTGCACAGAAAAAATGCAAATGTATTTTTATTGTGCTTTAAGCAGTCTTTCTTATCAGGGTGAAAAAATTGTAGAAGATGACCTGTTGAGCATTCCCTTGTACCCCCTCAGACCTTAATGGAAACACTCCTACTGGCTTTTTTAAAAGCAGACTTCAGTCTTGAGGTTGTACCGGACTCTGTTGCTGCCGCCTTAACTTGTAACAAAATACCATGCAATAATTGAGACTGGCAATCCTAAATTTTTAGTTGACATATCGTCTTGCAAAGATATGTATTGCCCTCGAGTTTGTTCTTTTATTTATCAGGTATCTGCCAAATTAGAAAACAAAGACATTGGAAGTGTCCTATGACATGGCAAAATACACTAACACGAAGGCTGTGTGGAAGCACACTTAGGAAGCAGCTGCTAAAGGAGGGCCTGATTCTGCGAGATGCCGAGCATCTGCATTTCAAAGGACTTTATGGTGCTGATTTTCAAGGATGCAGCTTTTGTGACACTATTTTCAGTGAAGTTAAGAATGTGTAATCGCTACAGAGATCTTGTCCTCTCATTTGATTTCCTCTCTGAGATGCCCTAAACAGACAGGGATAGCCAGAAAGTAGCCTCCCCCTCAGTACAACTGTCAGGATTGGAATAATTTTGACTTAAGTGCCGGGATTTCTTTTTCACCTGCTGGAAAACTGTGTCAGTCTGTATGAGTAAAATAATCATGACAGTGAGGTTAATGCCTGGGTGATCACTTTTACGCTATGGAAAGATCATGTTTTCCTCTGCTTTTCAGTTTTCCTGCAAATGCCTGATAGTGTGAAAACTATCAGGTTGGATCAGACACAGGTTTCTGGATTATGCCCGTCTTTGCAATTTCTAAGTGTAATACAATTACAAATGCAATTTACAAATTACAAATTACAAAGTTACAAATTACAAATACAAATACAAATACAAATGCAATTTCTTTTGTAATACAATAAAAAGGTGCTCCATACAAGGCAAGGGAGCTGTTATTTTTAAACGGAGAAGTAATTTTTTACTTCAGAAAACTTAATCTTTTTATGGCAGAAGGTTGTAGGAAGCTGGGAAAATATAGAATACAGCACATGGCCGTGGGTGCCTAATGGTTTTTATTTTGTTCCAGAATTTAAAAGATAAATAGAAGATTTATTATTGTAGGATTTGGGGGTTTCCTGTGCCAGGCTCCTTGGAGCAAATAAAAAAACCCAGTCTTCATTTATCATCAAACAGCCCTAGCAAAGTCTCCATCTGCCTAGCGGCAAGCCAGTCACGTTACTCACTTCAATGCTTGGGAGTGTAACCCACATAAGACTGTAACATCACAGTTCTGTTATGCAGGTCCCTGTAATGCTGACGGAATGGCAGCAACCCTACACTGCCCCGTTAGAGACTGCTCGGATTATTCTGTACATAGTAATTCTGTTTACTCCATAACTCAGGAAATTGCGCCTGGGCTGGGGAAAGGGAGGGCGGCTGTGGAAGCGCCTAGCAGTGTGCCGTTACAGAAATGGACAATAATTAATAGCTTTTGTGAAAATGTAGTCATATAATGCAGCTTCAGGAAAAAAAAAAAACCTCGTTCTGTTTCTTGGAATGAAAGATTTGACTGTGAAGCTGCTGTTTATTAAGAGTGTTTCAAGGCTGCTTGCTCGAGTTACATTAAGGTGCTGAGCATCATTTATCCAGGGCAATTCGGGAATAACTGATTTCGAAAAAATGGAGAGAGGCTTGACTGAGTACATACGGGGCACACAAGCGAGTAATCCAGTATGGTTACAGACTTTAACAGAAAAGCAGTTCAGCCCTGAAAGGGGATGGAAAATGTCTGGGGCATTTGTTGCCTCTGTCCTTTTGCCATGTCAGATGCCCTGCCCCTGGCTGTGCTCTCAGACGCCGGCTGGACTGGGATGTCCCTGGGCTTCTGTAGGTGCTGACTTGTCCTTGGGCTGAGAAACGGTAGAGGAGTAACAAATCAAGAGCAGAAGCACAGTAGCTCAGCCTGGATGAGGACTGGGTGCCCCATATTGCTCCGAGGGGCTCACTTGGCAGGGACAAGGGACATAAGGCACCAGTGAACGGACCGGGTCTCATTTTAATGTTGAGTTGCGTGCGTACGCTATCCTCCTGGGGATGAAATGACGGTGAAATCAGGACGCGATGAGTTAATAGGGGCAACGGAATAGAAAACCAGGCTGAAAGGGGGGTCACTGTTGGGAAGGGAAGAGGAGAATGAGGCAGGAAAGGGAGCAGTTCAGGGCTTCATTTCCTACCCATCGGCTGCTCATGGCACGAGGAGGAATATGAAACTATTTTCAGACTTTCTCCCTGCATCTGGGTACCCTCCTGTTTGTTTTGGTTCCCTTGCCTCCAATAATGAATGGCATGGTTCCTGTAAATGAAATATACTGTTCAAAATAGTTTATAAAGGCAACTTAGTACATTATAGCAGACAAATGTAATCCTTTGGTGTAGCTTAGATATGTAAGAGGCCTGGGGGAAAAAAGGGAAACTATCTCAAATAAGGAGAAGCTTTCAGGAAAAAGAACAAGGTTTGTTCTCATGGTCTTTGTTCCCCATGGTTTGCTGTGAAAAAATCAGGAATTTCAGGAAAAATTATAAAGACTCTTCTAGATGAATTATTTTGTTACAGTGAACTCCATAGGATTTTTTAGAATAACATTTAAAATCCTATTTGCCACTTTTACTACTTTTATTCAGGCCTTCAGCCTTTTTATAATCAATAGATGTTACACACGGAGTTGTTTTAAGTCTATTTTATTATGCAGTTGCATTGGCTGTATATTATTTATTTCCATTGTATATAAAAATCCGATATTTCAGTGTTTTATATTGGTAATATTTGAATTGTCAGTATACAGAAGTATTTTATGTGCCTGAGAGAATTTGTTAGTCATTATTGCAATGAGTGTAGTTATTTATTATATAGGTATACCTAGAGGCAATTTTTAATTGCTAATTAAATTACACATAGCACATTTCTTACTGTTAAGGAAGTAATTAAACTTGACTTTTGATAATCAACTACTACAGATAATTCAGTCTTCCCCCTCTACTTGAAATTTCTACTTGTTATTTTGTTTATTTGTGTGTTTTTCCAGGGGGTGAGATGGAGGGAAGAGGGAGGCAGCTTTTCTGCACAGCAGCAAAATGTTTTGAAAACATTACTCTGGCTAGGGCCAGGTAATTTAAATGAAGAATTGCGAATAGTAGTAATGGTTTCTTATTACAATTATTTGTAGTTGAATGAGAATATTTATTTGTGAACTGACCCTTAATCATTTTAGTTATGAATATTCAGACAATTGCTGAGTATTCATGGAAATGCCTCACAGTCTTGAATTAAAATATAAATTATTGCATCTCACACAGTTGCTATTCACTGGAGCAGATAAATGGGACGAAAAAGCTTATTATTATCATGGTCATCTAATGAAGTGTAATGAAGTGTATACTAGTTATTTTGTATTTATTTCCCGAAATACAAGTGTGTTTCTTTTCTAGTCTTTTTTCCCTATTTCCGCTTCCTTTTTTTCTTTACTCCAGATTCACAATTGTATTTTTGACTCGTCTGAGTCATGACTTTTCTCCTGTAAATCAGGATGCTTGTCTAGCTTTATTTCTGAAGCAAGAGGTGATTCATTGTCAGCACTTGGGCTGTTGCACATACTTAGATTGTTGACTCCTTGGGACAGCCCTATGATCTCCTTTGCTTACATTTAACAGTACAGCAGAGTGTCAATCCACATCCAGAGCTTCGGGACATTACAGTTGTACAAAGAATAATATTTTGAAGGTGTTGCTGGTTAGTCACCTTCCTTTAATAAGACAACATTCACACCGGCCGTTTACACTGTGGTTGGCTAAATTTTTTCCCATGTACATACTAAGATGTGCTCTTCATTTCGTATGCCAGGCTTTGCTTCTCTGAGCACAGCAGGTCAAATGCTCTTAACTCTTCCCTGGTATCTCCTCATTAGGGAAACAGGGACTTTAACCAGGATTTGTCACTATTTTACTTGTGGTCTGAGTTTGACATCATTTTATAATAAATTCAAACAGATGCTCAACAATATTTGAGTAGAAACTCAAATTCCAATAGAGTGGAAACCCTAAATGAAGAATGAAGAAATAATGAAAGTAGAGTTTTATGAAGCAGACCAGAGGTCTTGTGTTGTTTCAGTGAACAATGAATTACAGGTGAAATCTCCATTTTATAAAGGGATATTTTGTGAAAAAAAAAATCAGAAATTCCTGAGATATGTTTCCTTTTCCTCTGTCTAAGATGTTGGGAGAAAAAACCTTTCTTCTTGTATATCTTAAAAATAAACGAGGGCTAGAAAGCAGTAATTTCTCATTTGTGGGTGCAGAGAACAATCTGAAGCTGAAGGCTTAGTTTGCAGAGTTTGCAAAGCAATTAAAAATAACAGAATTCCAAATTCAAATTGTTGGCTCAAAATGCACCCTGATTTAGTAAGGAAAGCACAGGAATCAGTCAGTGATTGAGTACCTTACACAAGGGATTTGCAGAATCGGACATCTAACAGTTTCATTTTCTTCAATTAAATTTTGGCTACCCTTGCACAGATATAAAGGTTATTTTTTGTGAGGGCAGTTATTTTAAAATATTTGTTTCTTTGTTTCTCTTCAGAAGAGTCTGTAGACGGTTATTTGCGGCCAGATTCAGCAAGCAGCTGAGAATTCTAGCCCATCCTGTCACTGTATTTAAACAAAAGCTTAACAGTGACAATGGCTTATACCAAATATCTAATATTCCCCATTTTTAGTGAATGTAGTTCTCCCTCTCTTTTTTGTTTTTGTTCTAGGATTTCTTTTGTTTAAGAATTGGGTATTTTTTCAGGGAAGAAATTCCTGCTGCTTTAACCAGTGACTGTCTAATATTGAATAGCAAAGAATTTGGGTTCAAATCCCATTTTGCTTTCTATATACTTTCTCCACATTTTGTGCATGTATAAGCCTCTCTATATAGATAGATATATAATATGTACATGTATATATTGTACTAATAGTATTTTGGATATTTTTTTAATAAGACTGTAGTCTATTTTTTTTCTAGGGCCACTAAAGCCCTGATTTTAAACATTTAACGTATTTTAAGTATTTTAGAAATACCAATCTTTTCCATTCCTATTTTGCACCTACAGTTTGTTATGGCAACAAGTATTAGATACTAGTGTTATGTCTGACTGCTAGAAATAAGAGAATCGTGCTCTGCAAGAGGTTTCAAACATTTGGTAATGAAAGCTACTTTCATTTTACAATGGAATTTAAACACCTGTTTTTGTATAGGGCAGCAAAAAAAAAGTCTTGATTTTTAATTGGAGAGGCATTGTTTTATGCACCGATTTATCCAATTAAGTTTGCAGCAAGTATCTAATGTTCAGGAGTTGAAGGTATAACTGTCTGCTGTCTTTGGTGAGAACCACTCGACAAGCAGCGCATTCCCATTTATCCAGCAGATATATTTGTGGCAGCAAGGGTTTCCCTCCAGGCAAAAGTGGAGGTGAAACCCTCTTTTAGAAGGGCAATTCAAAAAATTCCCCATGTTAAACAGAAGTGCAAAAAACTCATTTAATGAAAGACAGATTGCAAGCATTTGCCTAAGATTATCACTCCGCTAAACTGAAGCAGAGCAGCCGAAATTCCTGCATCATTTACATCCCCTAAGCAAGGCAAGGGCAAAAGCTGGAGGGAAAATATTTAATAGCATGGAAGCAAACAGCTGTGAGGAAGAAAAAGCTGCACTTTTAGTCGCTGAATCTCTTAGCAAAAGAAAACAATAGTTTAGTAAAAGCCAAACTAAGCAAACCCTGGCTGTGCCGTGCCATAAATCCTTAAAGGGACACTCTCAACTCGGATTAAAAAAAAAACCCAAAAAGATCAGTTCTGAAGTCCTCCAGTTTCTGCTCCCTTTAAATACTTTGGCTGGCATTTCAAAGTGTATAAAACTTTAATTTTTGCTCCTAGGATCTTTTCCTCTTTGTGTTTGCAAAGGTGGTTTCTTTTAGCCAGTTTCCTCTTTGCTATCTGAGGCCCTGATCCTGCCAAAATATATTAATGTCCTTTATTGTGGTGAGTCTCCCATCAAAATCCCTCCCAGAAGGAAAGGTGAACTCACATTTATGTATTTGTGGGATCAGCACCTAATTGTAGGGGAAATGGGAGCTGCACAGAGTTCTGTCCATGGCACAAAGCAAACAATAGAGAATATGGAGTAAAATGTATTTCTTTAATACTTCAGTTATAGAAATGCTAGATGGGATGTGTAACTCTAGTAAGGGACAGACCCTTCAGAGAGGAATGTAATTTTTCATGTTATAAGTATATAGTTTTAAGCAGAAATAGCTATTAAAATAGCATGTATTGAAATTATTGTAGTTGTGAGGTAAGGAATCAGGTTCTTTATTTTCATTCTATATTTTCCTTTCAGTGTAAAACTGTCAAGCCCTTTTGTTGTTTGCCATTGAACGCCAGTGGGACTTTGAGTTTATTTCCCTGACACAAGACCTTGTTTTGCATATTTAGCAGTTCTCATGATGGAACTTAAGATAAGTCCATTCAGAAATTGCAATATTTATTAAGTCACCTTTTATGGTGGCAACACAAGACAGAATGTTAAACAAAATGAAATTGTGATCCCTTATATGTCCTTATCGAGAAAAATAGTCTCACTGAAGTCACTGGGAGCTGGAAAATACATCAGATGCAATTTAGATATTTACTTGAACCCAAAAGGTTAAACGGCATTTCAAATTGAAAAAAAAAAAAAGAAAAAAATTTGTGTTTAAGTCATTTACATGCTTTCAAAGATGCTATCAAGATTTAAAGCATGATACTGGCATACATGACCATAACTGAAAAATCTAGTCTAGGTGTAGCATGCTACCTTTAACTTGTGCTAGAGTGCTAGAGTTGGTTGAGATAAAAACTGCAAACCTGCTGTCATCTTACAGAGCTAGGTAAAGTCACTGTACAAAGCTCTATCAGACCCAACAAGAAGAATGGGAATGACAGCAGACTGAGCTGTAGGTGAAAAATTATCTTTCTTTCTGGGTATCAACTGGAGATAAAAGTTGGGGAAAAATGTTTTGCTGTTACTCAGCTTTTGGACTTCAGTTGCAGGCAAGTTATGAAGAAGAGAGACAATCTTTATTTCTTGTTCTTTCTTCTCACACTGGTGAAACTGTTTTACTGAGAGTCATTTGCAGAGCACAGGCGAGATGTTAGTATTTAGATCTTGTAAAATAAAATACAAATGACTGCACAGCAACACTTCAGGAAGATTTTATAAGCATTTTCCACTCCAAAGGCCTAGTTTTGTTCTTCTTCTGGGCTCTGAACTCTTGATGACTATTAAAGGGCATTTCGGTGAAAGAAGCAAGCTTCTTTCAAGCAGCTGGGCAAATGACTTGCATTGTGTCCTGATGTCCCCATCACAGAAATGTTAGTTCCTCCTGCCCCTTCCCCAATGGCTGTATCCTGTTTTTTACCAACATTTTCAGCTCCACATACTTTTCCCTGAATATCCCATAGCATCCCAATTTCAATCCCAACTCCTCTGCTACAGCCAGACACAAGGTAGCATTTTCTCTGTCTGGCTCCTGCCTTGGGATGTTCTGCCTGGATGAGCCCATAGAGCAAATAGCCAAGAAAGCCTCTTAGTTGAGAGTGCTAATTTGTTTAGGCATTGGTTTTCACAGATTTTATGGAAATTTAATTCCTTTGAGACCTCTATCCCTCTGTCAAAGTTGGTTGAAGCTGACCAGTGAGTCCGTGTGGATCAGTGGGTCCAGAATATTAAGGAGAAAGGGAAAATTGACCAGCTGATGGTCTCCTGTGAGCCTAATTTCCTAAGAAATACAGCTAAAAGGTTTGATACATAGACAGACAATCTATCCCCTTACATTTAATAACCCAGTGTTCAAAGGAGATGCTTTAGGCTAGAGTTATTTTATGTGCTTATGAAAGGATGATGAAAAAATAATGTTCCACACTTTCACACAGTTTTTGTCATTTGTATAGCTTCATTCTTCAACTTTTGGATCTGAGTGCCACTTTAGGAAAGCAAGCCAACTGCATAATGCTTATGCACATGCTGCTAAAAGGCACTGATTCTCTGTGCCCTTTTGTTCCTGACAGGTCTTTTAAACACAGCATTTCCTCTCTTTTCCCACAATATTTGATGAGGAGAGAGATAGCTAACAAAATGCAGTGTATCATGATTAGCAAACAAATTAGCACCTGAAGATATAAACAGAATGTCAAAACTCGAACTATTGGTTTAGAGACTGCAGATTCACGCAGACATCCATAAGGTGGTTTGCAGACATTTTTCGCAGCTTGGTTTAAAGAATACTGTGCTTCCTGATGGTGAGGAAGAGGGGTGTGGACAGTGGGGAGCTGAGTGGGGAGCTGAGCTTGGTGCCAAGTCCTGCTACTTACCTGCTGCTTGACCTTAAACCAGACTTAGGCCATATCGGTTTTGTGCCTGTTCATTTTGTTTCAGCTGGTATTTGAGTGTTCAATCAATGATAAATGAACCTCTGTGTGTGTGAGACTCATTATCTGATAACTAAAGTACGCTCAAATATGGTGGAATAAAGATTAGCATTTGAATGCAAAACTTTAGTCTTAACTCTTGTTTTGAGAAGTTCTGCGTATTAAACTGCATTACTAAAACACTTTAGGGTTTTTATGAATGTCATTTTACTCACTTGATTTTTCTGGAAGGAGGTCTGAGTTGTTACACATTCAACTGATGTACTGTAGCATTACCTTAATGCTGACTGTGTAAAACCATTTAGGAATATTTTCCCGGAGATCGCTGTGCCTTCACCACTGCTCCTTCCCTTAGGCTGTTTTAGAAGCCCTGACAACTCAGAAAGAAACATTTCCCCTTATTTGGTAAACGTTAACATTTTTCTAATGATAATTAATACAGAATTAACCTTTTGTACTTTTTTCAGTGTTTTGATATAAATAGTTACATCCTCTGAGAGAAAATCTCCCTGGCAGGGAGACCCAGATTAAGAACCCATTTACCACATAAGACTAATTTAAACCCCATACTAAGGGTGTAGTATAGTCTGTTGGCTCTTGTGTGGAACACTGGATATGAATTTCACCAGAATATTTATAGATGCAACATTCCTCCTTTGTATCACCATCTGCTCGCCACCTCTGTTTCTCTAGCTGAGCTTCAGAGTCTGTACCAATGTCAGCGGAAGCTTTAAAATCTGCCATTAAAATAGCAACAACAGCAGATATCTGCTGTTAAAATAATAGCAACAACATCCCTCTGTGGGATGCTAGGGAACACACCACTATGGACAGGCCTGATCCAGCATTCCTTTCCTGCCCCGGGAGCTTTTTTTTGGGGGGGGGGGGGGTGGGGGGTGGAAAAAAAGAAAAAAAAGAATGCATGGGCTGACTCCATTTGTGTATAGATAGATGGAAATGTGGAACTACTTTCTTCCATTGTCCTTCTAGCTGAACACTGGGGAGAGAGTGGAACAATGCATGGAAATGCCATGGAGGGAATGTAAAGAGATGCTCGGCACATGAATTCAATATAAACAGAGCTAAAACCACTGATAATGTTAATTTATATGTTTTTCAAATGACTCTCCATGTAATTGTGACTGAGCCAGCTTCTACACATATTACAGTTAATGGAAGCAGTCCTTATATCTGATAGCGGTGGGACTGAACTTATGGGTCATGTGTGAAACACCTTGAAAACACAGGTACAGTTGTGAGCAAGAAAACAAAATGTGAAAATGAAAGTAATGAATAAACATTGCATGTTTGGCAAATTTTTATTTGATTGTAAGGGAAAACTACTGTGGCAACATCATCTGGTTTGGTCCATGAGTTGTTCTTTTTTCAAAGGGTCTAGGTGGCCAATGATATAGGAAGAGTTGAGAAATGTTCCTGCATGGCATCTCAGCACATGCACACATCTAATGAAGTCACATCATATTCATCAGCAAAACTCCTTAGCACATTTTCAAGTATTTGATGAGCAGAACTTCAGAGACAGTGTAATTCCTGACATGAAAATAAGACTGGTGGTTAGTATGAAAGAGAAAGATGATCACAGTGATCAGTAATATATCTTGAGAGGCTTTACTTTTCATATTTTGATGCTGCTTTGATAAAAAAATAATGTAAGACTTTAAGGGGACAGTCTCAAATGTAGCATAATGTGCTTTTTCGAACAGAAAGAAACTAAAGGCTTTAAAAATTGCCTTTTTCACAGAAGAAAAATTTAGGACTGAGGAACCGAGCTAACCATAACAAAAGGGTAAAAAGGACAAATCTTCAAGACAGAAAGTGCACTTGGACCATTTCGTATCCTGAAAAGTGTGTGAGTGACCATTTGCAATGGTGTAAAATCAATGGGGTGTTTTAGGTGCCTGGGGTGGGATAGGGCAAAGGACATAATCTCTGGTGCAACAAAACCTGTGAATTCCCGTCCTTCAAAAAAGAAACTTACTGCAATTGATTTACATATAGAAGTAGAAGGAGGTTTGCTGATTTTAATGCAACTATTTGCTGAATAACTAGGCAGAAAAACAATTCTGTGTCTTGTGGTGCAATCACTGCAAAGTGCAACGCTTACTAGAGGAAGCATAAGGAATAAAGTCTAGAGGACCAAGACTGTTATTAAGTATCAGCTGTATGTCAGTGAAGTGACTGCATGGAAAATACCAGTGATAATTGATAACTGGTCATTTCAGAACAGTAACAATGTTATTGGTAAAGTGTTTAATCTCTAAAATACTCAAGATCCTGCTCAGCTATTGCACGATACAAATAGACACTTGCAGTTTTGTGGCATAGGAAGAATACACACAGAATTAATTAACAAAGAGCAACACAAAATGGCAGTGTATTAAACAATCAATTTATGTTTTAACAATGGTGAAGAGTAGCAGGAATACTATCTTTGTAAGCAACTTTATTTCCTCTTTTATTGCGCAGGATTTTTTACCTTGCTTCCCTTAGGCTTTCAGAGCGTGCTGTTGGTTAAATGGAGCATCAGATGAAGGTCTCTGCTGTCAGAGGGAAAAAGGCTGCTGCATTTTGTTTTCATCTAAACTGTGCGAATCTGTCAGCAAGACTATGTGGAAATGAACAGGAGACCAAAACAGGAGGGGAAAATAAGAGATCTCCATAAGATAAGGGAACCCAATTTATTATTTTTAATGACAGGCATATGGAAGAGACACGTATACCACAGTAGTAACAAGAAACAGTCTACCATTTAATAACTGTAGAAGATAGCATTTATTTTTATGACAGGTCAAGAGCCCCATCCACAAAACAGATGAAACTTTGCTTTCATGAGCTCAGCAGGCCAGACCCATACCATGCAAGCCATGACTGCAGTTGGACTGGTTCTTTGAAGTTACTTGTATCTGCCTTTGCAGTATCAGGCACATGAAGCCCAAGAAAGTTAGGGGAAAAAAAAAACTTTAAAAAATTACTGTGGAAAAAAAGGGGAGTAGCATAAAGGAAAACAAAGACAAAATCCACATTCTTGTGGCTATAAATCAGTTCCAGTGACCTGAGTGAATTTTCCCTTGTTGATACGATGTGAGGCTGACCCAGGAAGACAGAAGTACAAATACAGTAGCCAATTGGGCAGAACAGCAGTGAGATAGCCATTATCTGTGTAATCTGAGATAAATTCCTTTTATTTTTGTTCAGTAAAAGTAAGAATTGCACAGTGCGAGCCATACAGATAGGTCAGGTTGGGCTGCATCTCTTTTGTGTGCCTGTGACTGCCTGTCAGTAATCTACAAGAGCTTGAGACATGGGTTTGAGGCTTTAATTTGATCTTGCACATCTAGTGCCTTTTATTTCCTTGGTCTATGAAGACACTGTAGGAGATCTCCTACTCACTCTGGGGTTTTGCAGAGAAGCAAACTGGGATGAAATGCCCAGAAGAAGGTTCCTGGCCAGACAAACCTTTTCTGTCAAAGATGTACCTGCCTGGCTAGGAAGAAGTATCCATCATTAAAACAGATAGTTTATTTGGGTACCTCAACCCTGCTCCTTCTTACTTATTCCTGGCCACTTTAAGCTACTTTCTGTTCAGCTCATTTCTTACTGTCTCTTCCCCAACTGTCCAGCTTCCGCCTTTTGTTTCAGAATCCTTTTTCTTTGCTTTTCTCTAGAAAACTCACCATGCTCATACTCTTAGACCATCTTGCCTACAGCAACATCACTGCTGATAATTCTCTCCAGATGTTGTCTGGCAGATGAACATCAGACCAGGCACTTCCTAAGCTATTTACCTTCCATTAAAGAAAAAAACAAAATCAAAACCAAAGACAATTTTCTGTTTAGACATCTAAAAAACCCAGACAAAACACAGCTAGAACATGCAGAAATTGCAAAATGAGATATTCAAGATTTACAAAAACATCAACATGAGGAAGAATTACGCATGTTAACAAGTATAAAGAAAAGTAGTACGTGCAATACATAAATAACCATTATTATTCATAAAAAAATATCATGGTTAGGGACTTGGGCTTATTACCTGGTGAATTTCTGCATTTTGTGTAAGTAAAGAACAGAATCTGGATTTACAAACACTTTTTCCTCTTCTGACTAATTTCTAGAAAGGTGACCTGATGAAGTTCTCCATCTGTTGCCAAGGTGTCCCAGAATTAGCAGGCTGCATCTTTAAGGAGGAAAGGAGAGGGCAAGTTCAAGGAGGAGACTTGGTATCTCCCCCATTTGATCATTTCACACTTAGGGTCTCACAGCAAGAGGGATATCCTCTCTTCCTTCTGCATCAAGTAAACTCCATGTGAGGAGCAGGCAGTAGGCAGCCCAGCAGGTCCGAAGCAATATTGCAGTCTGCTGCAAGAGCTAGGGCTCTGGTCAGGGCCACTCAGAATATTTTGGTCCCTGGTGCAACCCTGGATGACAGAAGAGGAGCTTATATCGCAAGAGGTTCTCCAGCTGGAAAAGTCACTGCCACAGAATATACATTGAATTGCTGCTGAGACAGATACGTAGATAGAACTATCTTGTATTAAAGTTGTTTTTGAGCAAATCATGCCTGGAAGATAAAAGTAGCTTACGTGTTCTCTCTCTCATTCCCTATGCCGATGTTTCTATTTCTCCATTAAAATTACATGTATTTTAGAAAGTATTCCACTTTTCCTTGAGTTCATCTATGTCAGTTGTTCAAAAGGGCAAAAAGGTCAGATGAGAGCTCTTATATGATTATTGATGATTGCTATTGCTGATAGAAGAGAGGAATTCTTACTTTATTATCATCAATCTTTTCATAAGATTTGATCTCCTCCTCCGGAGTTCACCTAAATGGGTGACAGCTGTCATAATGCAAACAGAACTATACATTAGATTAAGAGAAGGATTCTTTATTTTTAACCAAGAGAGTAAATTGGGAAAGATGAAGGGGAAAAAGTTTTTTCCTCTTTATCTTTGTGTATCAAGGCCAAGCAAAGAGGTGGCCTTATTTTTTTTTTTTTCCTTAATCTCTTTCTTATGCAGCACTCATCTCAGAAATTCCCTCACACCATTCTCATTCTGTATCAGTCTGCAGATATGGCTTTGCACACAAGTATAAAACATCCTTCAGCCGAGTTCCTTATTTCAGCTGAACTCTATAATAATGTGCCACTCTTTCAGACCTGTAAGATTTCCCATTGTGGGAGGCCTCAGTAGTATGGAGCTGTTTGGCTTTGGCTGTGTCTATTGCCAGATGAAGTTCATGACAACAGCTTTTCAGGTCTTTAAAGTGCTGTCTGGTACACATACAAGTAAGTAGTGAAACAGGAAAAGAATGTGAGGGAGGATATTCATTTTCACAATTTTTTTTTTAGCCCATCTCAGAAATCTCTGTTCTTACTCTGTTTCTTAAAGCTCCCTTTTTTTAAAAAAAAAAAAAAAAAAATTTTGGACCAGATTAATACACCATAGCATATAAAAAGTCTGGAGATATCCCAGTATCTCATTGAATCTTTAATCCACAATAGTTTTGTATCTGAACTTTTATTGGGAAATGCAGAAACACAACACTTTCCTTTTATCTTGACTAACAATTTTGTGTGTAGAAGCTGAGCTGTGTCTGCATGTTTGGAACACCACTGCTTATGAGTCATCCTGTGCTGAAGGTTTCACAGAGAGTTATCACAGGTCCTGTCTCTGAGCTGTCTCCCAGTTGCTTTATTTTGAGAATTCTGCTTAATTCCTCGTGGCCAAAATGAACAGCCGTCAGCTGTCAGCAGGGCCTCATCAACTGTCTTCCCCTTGAAGACATTCAATCCAGTAACAGACAAGTGGTAGGAACTTCATAGTAGATAGGTCCAAATCCTCAAGTTGTCTTCAAAATCATACTTTTAGTACCATAAGTTCCTGTTATTTAGTCAAATATATTTCTACATCCAGAGATGAGAAGTATAATTTTCAAGCTTTGCAACTATCTGGGTTTTAAAATTTTAGTTTATTTGTTTCTTCTGGAAGAGAAACTGCCTCTTCTTTGCATGATCTTGATAAATAGGTCTAATAAGACCATATTTAGTCATAAAGCCATCTGTTCCTTCTCCCTTATTTGCATTCAGACCTTCGATGATAGTACTCACTTCCTCCTTTTAAGTGGGTTATCCAAGATTTCTGTATTTTTCTTGTGGTTCTGTGGGAAAGAAGTCCTTAAAGCAATTCAAAAGTTGTTGGCTTTTGGAGAGTTGACCTGTGATCAATAAAACCTTTTGGTCTCAAGTCACCCAACATCTCTTCTCAACATGTTACCAGATGTCCCTTGCTGTCCCTTTTGAAGAAACTGCCATATTAACCATTTTTTTTAAAGCCTGCCCACCATCTTTCACTTATGTAATGTTTTGGTTTATGCATTTTTAGGCTGGTTCTGTTTAACAGATTTGCATAAAATCCAGTCCCTCCAATCCCTGTGGATTTATGCATTTTTTTAACAAAACCTTTTAGTACCTTTCTGCTTATCTCAGACTGAAAGGGACCCACCAGGCCTTTTTCTTCACTGGTTCTTGATTTTTTAAGATGGAAAGCTTTGCTGGTAACTTTACCATTTATCCTTGCCTTACAAGCATCCCACAGAGTTTTCTTATCTAGGTGAGCTTACTGGTTTCTTTTAGGTAACTCTGAAAGAGCTACAGATATTGTTTTTGCTCTAAGTTATAACCAGAGTTCCATCCAGTTGCTGTCAATATAATTTGTTTTAAAGTTCAGTCTTTTAAAATTAGGCATGAGGAGTGAGGATACTGACTGATTACATCCAGACAGATCAAAGTAATAGGATTTAACAAGCTACTAGCGACAGGGAATGCATCAGTGCCTGAATATGCATCACATGGTTGACAACAGTAAGAGCGTCCCCTGAGTTAAGAGCTTACCGCCTTTCAAACATTACCAGGAGCTAACAAAGTGACTAGCTTTAAGTTACCTTCTTATCTGCAAATCCTGATCACCTTGGTCTATCAAGGGCTGGATTCATGAACTGACTACAATTCTCTCTCCTGTCCTAAATTTTATTAAAAATTCTTAAAAAAAAAAAAAAAAAAGTGAAATGAAAGAGGCTTGTCCCTGGGTGGAACAGTATGGAGTATAGACTCTTTTAAGTTACCCTTTTAGAGGTCTTTGATCAGAATATATCCGCCATCTTCAAACACCAGTCTTTTAGGATGAAAAGGAGGTATTTGACTAATAAAACTGCCACCCCTTTTCCTTTTGATGGCCTGAAGAGCAGTATGGTGTCTGTTCTCATATTGCATCTCAAGCAGCTTTCATTGTTGGTCTGCAAAGGAGCTTCTTGTAATTGTACAGTCATGTTATTATATTTTTTTTTATTGCTTGTAAAACTTGTTGACCTAAGCTGGTCAACTATTTAATATTTAAAGGCATCATTTGAATTGGTTCATCTCTTCTATTGGCTTTCCAGCTCTTGATTTTCTAACATTAAACTTAAAGGCTGTTACTCTACTCCTTTTAGCTGATACTTTTATAACGAATTCAGTGCTGCCTGCTGCAATAGCAAGTATCTCCTTTTATTGATAGAGGAGACAACAAATCTTCAGATAACTTTTCAGGCTTCTTACAACACTTGGTTTACTTCCTTTCTTCCTGTGTTTCATACTCTATGTTGCTGCTTTAACATTCATTGAGTTAACTTTAGCCATTCTGAATTTCTCCTGTCTTAAATACCTTATTGCTACCCTTCCAGGCCTCCGAGCACTGCTGTGTTCTATGCCCTTTGGAGCACACCTGCAAATTTGAGTGACCAGAAATCACTTGTTAACAGAAGGTACTGACCACTAAAGTGGAAGGTGCTTGCAAAATGGAGAGAGATGCTGAGAGAGTAGGGAAGGGAGGGCATCATTATTTTAAAAACTCTGCTGGCCTGGCCAGCAGGGTCAATTGCTAGCCTGCCTGACAGCCTACACAAAAAGCAGCTGTTTGCCTGCCGATCTGCGGCAGATCATTCAAATCAAATGAAGGACAGGGTCTAAAAAGCTGCCTGAACCCAAGCAACAGTATGCCCAGTTCAAGATGGTGTCTCTGCACGTTGCGTGCCCACTGCCAAGAGGAGGGTATCCACTAGAAGTTTTATTTCATACATATGGACGGGGCCTCACCATCCGGGGTAACTTGGCAGTGCAGTAGACCTTGGGTGTCCCCAGAGCTTTTGCTCTCTTTGAAAGTCAAGGCAAGGAAGGCACCCTGCCTTGCTAGAGAGATTTCTGCTGCCCAGACGGGGGAAGTGCTGCTTGTTATTAAGTCTCTTGAAACTGTGAGCAGTTGTGAATGCATGTTTGAAAGCAGGATATGCTCTACAGTGATATCCAGGGCTCATAAGAGATTTTAAAGGAGTTTAAAGAGGAAATCAAACCTGATCAAGAGAGCTTGAAGATGGTAATGTAACAGGGGAACTCTATATAATTTGAGGGTGTTGCTTTCCTGTGTATTGATTTTTCTGTGATTCTGAACTAAAAAAATGCATTAGGATATTAAAACCAGAGCTTCTGGAGTATGGTTTGGATGAAATCAGGAAGTGGGAGAATGTGGCAAATTTGCCCACGCAAAGCCCAGTGTAGGCTTTTCCTTAAAAAGTCACATCAAAGCCATAAACATTGCAAGATGTAGAGCCCGACAAATGTGCAAGCAGAAAAGTACCTCTCTGTTCTTTCCATCTGAGCCTACAGAGGAGAGTATAGGATAAGCTAGAACAGTAAACGCTCCCGGATGCAAAGAGAAATAACAAAGCAACATAATTCAGGACCTCATGCAAGCACTAAATTACTCTTGCAGGCTTTGCTGCAAATTTACTGTCATATCAATGTATTCGAGAGCTGTCTTTAGCACGGAAACTGGTGCAGACGTGCAGTCCTGATAATGCGTCTCCTGTCAACAGAGATCCTCTGGATTCATGCCATGGGTGAAGGGCATTATGGAATTTGGTCCATCTGCCTCAGAGGAAAAGGAACTTGCTTTACCTCTCAGGTTTTTTTCAGCTTTATTTCTGATTCAGACGCCTGCTGGTTTTGAAGCTCAGAGGAGCTGAACAAGGTAGATAACTGATCACTCCTACGATGTCTGCATGCTTTTTGTAGTCAAACTCAAACAGAACTTTTGGCTTTCTAGCTTTAATACCATTCTTTCACAATAATGGCTTTTTATTTTTGATACAAGTGAACACAAGTACAGTATGTATTTCAACACTGCAGCTCAAACCTTTTCCACGAGCAGCAGGGATATGCTGCAGACCACAAATAGCATAGGCTGAAAAACTTACTGATGGCTTCTAGTGGCCTTTTCAGGATTTTCTTGGTATTATGTTGATTAGCTATAGTATTTTACTGTTTTCCACCAATAAATTACATTAGCAGCTTATATGTTTCTTTTACAATGCAAAGCAATATTCCCTGTTTCTACATTTGCTATCATATGGTATTAGGGAACATGCACATGTTGAACTTCCATTTAATCTTTTTTTTTCTTTTGATATAAAGAGGGTCAAAGCCTCACACAGAAAATGGGCTGTGAAGCCCCCCTGAAGCCATCATCATTATCCAAAGCCAACAGCTTCTTCATTGTTCAGTGCTTTAATACAAAAGAGTCTAAGTTCAATGAGTGCAATGACTAAAAGAGTTATTTCTTCTTAATGAAATCATCCAAGATGCCTGTAGCTTTATGGTATCCTTGTATGGATTAAGGAATGGTCTTTGGCCCTAACAATATTCTTGGTTACTTTGATGAATATCCATGGACACCCGCCTACCTTCTAATCATGGTAAGGAACAGCAGTTTAGATATATGGGGTTTAAGGATGTAAGAGACCATTAGATTGTCTCATTACCTTTCCATCTGTCACAGATTGCAGCATCTTGCTTAGTCACCTTTTTATTTGGCTAAAGAGTATCTTCTAGAAAAGCACGTAGGCTTCATCTGAAAGCTTCAGAAGCTGGAGAATTCAGCACCACCTGCAGCAGGACATATCACCCCACTGCTAAGAACATGTGTCTTCTTCCCCTCAGAAAAGGGCTTCACCTTCCTGCATTGGTTCTTGTCATTCCTTCCTCCAGGAAATTAAAGAATTCTCTTATATTTCATGTGTTGTACTGTAAGCATATTCCTGCATTGTAATAAACTCACCCTGTCTTCCTTTGGTATATGAAGCAGGCAGAGCTCCTTACATCTTTCTCTGTAACACATCTTTCTCCAGACCAGAAGTAATTTTGTTGTTTCTTTTCTCTACCCCATTGAACTTTTAAACATCCTTTGGAAAATATGTGCACAGGACTGTATACAGTATTCTAATAATAGTACTACTACTTTAAAAAAAATTAAAAATCGAGATTAAAACTACCTCAAAACCCACTTAATACTTCCCAGTTTAAACACAGTTACTTGTGTTTTCCAGAGCATTGCACTGGGAGTTCATATTGTGTTGCTTGTCACTGTGACCCCCCACCCATTTTCAGGCACACCACTGTTCAAAATACAATCCTCAGTTTGTAGGTTTGGCTCCCATTCTTTGTTCCTAAATATACAACTTTGCATTTTCCTGCTTTATCATGCTCTGTTTAACAAGATTTATGTTCCATAGAATTATGTGAAATAGCTTTATTTATGTGTTTATTCTTCGGTTATTTTATGAATGGGATCCCTTCCCGGCTTTTGCATTCTTCTTGCCCAGAAGAAATACCAGGCTCGTCAGCAGAGCTCCTCCACTCATCCCATTCACTTCATACTGACACTATTCTAGTCTTTCAGCATTCCCCTACATTTCCAAGATATGTTCAAGACCATCACAGCAGGCCAGAGATCTCTTAAGCCAAGTCTCTTAGAATTGTTGTGTACAAGTGGTCTTGGCCTGCCAAGTTGAATATACTTACTCCTAGGGGACTGATCTGAATTTATCTAGCATCCTCCTCTGTTACTAATAAATGTAAATGTTCTTCAACATTCTTACATGGTGCTGTCCTACTTCTGAGTCCCAGGCATAAGCAATTGCTATTTTGTATTTATATTAATGTACCTGAGTGCATTGATCTTATTAATTCAACATTCTTAGTTGTATAGGCTACAGGCTAATATTTATTGCTGTTTTCTGTTGAAGAATGTTATGCCTGTAAGTTCCCTGATACATTTAACACTTACTAATGCAGGCTTCCTTGCTTTTTTTTTTGCTAATTTACCTTTGGTTCATCCAGATCATTTAAAGCTCTAGCTAAAACTGCCTCCTTTGCCCTTTGCTTCCCTCATGCTATGTGTTCCTAAAGACACCTACTTTTTCCATCCACAAATCCAAGTTGTACTGGGATATTGAAATGAATTGCTTCAATTCAAATACAAATTCAGATACAAATACCCATGCACTTTTAACCAACTTTTGGGTCAGACGCAAGAACACAATTTGACCCTTAAACTGTTAGCCACAAAAAGTGCTAATCTTTTGCCCCCTCCCTCAAGCAAACTATTTTTATGAAAGCGATTATCTCGATGGAAGCTCTCACACCTGCTATCAGGAAGCCTTGGTGCGTGTTAATAGTTTAATGTAATACTAGAATTGCAGCTGCTTCGGGACTGGGGGCTCTTGGTCCTGCTGTCATTCATGCAGACACAGGGCTTTCATTCTTTGGTCCTGTGACCTGGGGTTGGTGGCTACCAAGTCACTCCTGTTGTACGGCAGGGTTCTGCCTCCACCTTCAAGCACAGGAGGAGATCCTGATGTTTGCTCAGTTTGCAGAACAAAACATCATTTCCATAGGCTTGAGTTCTTCCTAAGCCTACTCTTTCCACCTGCAACTGTGAATCAGAGTACTGCTATAATTGCATATATTTAAACACTTATGGGAGGGAACCATTTTTCTTCAGGTCAGTGTTAGAAGAAAATGACAGGGGAAAGGAAGAAATAGGGAGAACATTCACTTACAACTGACAACCACTTGGGGCATGCATGTTAATTTCTGCTCATCCCCCCCCCCCCAAAAAAAAAAAGGATGAACAGGGATTATTTCAGGCATTCAAGCCTTCAGAGGCTGAGGGACTGAAAATTTGCATGTACTCAGTGTAGAGAGAAAAGATAATTACTAAAAAATGAATAGGAGACTGAAGGTAAATTTTTGGTTCTAGTAATACAAAAACAGGGAGACAGATTTAAGAACAAAATTCCAGGTGTGTGTAGCAGAGATCACAACTGAACTGAGGGCTTCAGGTATGTCTGCAAGTAAAAAAAGCAACATGCATAAAACACGGAATATGGTCTTTTTCCACATGAAATGGTTGGCATGTGACTCTGTGAAACATTGTATTATATAAATATTTAAATAGGTAGCACCATGGTCTCTATTGTAATCCTAGAGAACTATTCTGAAATATACTGTGCTTGCTCTTTGTTCAGGGGTGATTTTCTTTCCTTTTCAAAACTGGACTAAAAAGGGTTCAGTCATTTGTAGAGACAAGGTGAGGGTCTAGTGAGCAGTTTACATATCCTAAACCAGAAATCTCCCTTGTTTCCTGCACACCTGTATGTTGGAACAAGAACTGGACATTTTGCAGAGGGATATTTCCATTCTGCTCAGATTTGGTATGAATTACCACTGGCTCATGTTCATTTAAGGTTTCTCTAGGCTTGTCCCATGAGCATGCTGCTTTGGTGGGCAGACTCCAGCCATATGAATCCTTTACCCTGCCATGGGAAGGAGCTTGGGAAGATGCAGCAGCAGCAGGGATAACTACTGCTGTTTACCCTTTTTCCCAGGAGAAGGCAAGAACTAGAGAAAGGGGAAGCAGGGGTAGTACCAGAGCTTCCATTTTTTGCAAACACATACATTTGTATTTGCACAGAACACTGAAATGTAGGAAAACAAGTAGATTTTCTGAGATTGTTTCCTTTGCTTCTTTAAAAAACAAACACTTCCCAAACCTCTTCCATGAAAAACACATCCCCAAATCCCCATGGTCTTTAGAAACAGGCATGTGTTCTGCTCAAATTCATTCATTTCACTTCAGAAAAGTGTACCCTAAAACTGATCCAAAATGTAAGCTTTTCACAACACACACTGGCATTACCTCATAAATCATGAAAGGCCGCACAACCAAGATCTTTTCTCAGCTCCTTAGCCTTTAGAGGTACTTACAGTGTAAGAAGCTGAAAATCCTTATATTACCAAGAAAAATGTAAGGGTTCCTAAGTCTGCCAGAGTGGGCAGTGGGTAACTAATGAGGCAGAGGACTGCAAGAAAAGGATTGAAATTTTGCACAAGCAAACATAGATCTGCCACCTCCAAGGTGTCCAGAACTTGGATATTATCCCAATTCTTTCTGTACACATGGTTGGTGTATAGACAACTTGGTATGCAGGGGTTATGTTCACAACATGGTGGTAAGAGATGGTGAAAATAAAGCAAAAACTATTAAAAGGTAAATCAGGAAAAAAGTCAGATATCCAAATGTCAGGAGTGTGGGACAGCAGGAGCAAAAAGCTAGATGTGGATTTACAGTGATGCACGGCTGAACTGGTCTGACGCCTTCCGTTGCAGAAAACATGTAGGCACAGAGAATGCCCAAGTGGACTATAGGTATGTGGAAGGGAGTGCAGAAGTGGCAACCTAGTTTATATAGAGTTTGTCGACCACATCTGGACCATCAGAACAATTAACGGTTCTGTATGAAAATCCCTCTCTGCTGTTGCTTTTCCAATGATCCCTGTGACTTGGGCAGTGAGTGGGTTGCAGATGAAACGAGCTGTTTCGGCAGCTTAGGACTTGCAGTCTTCTTGTTGGACTTGTCTTCCTACTGCCTCCATCCTATGCATTTATGTGATGAAGGGCCTTCTGATCTGCTGAAATAAGTTGGAAGTATATATAATCACCACCACAAATGAGAGGGTTCAAGGACTCTTTTAAATAGTCATGGTTAAAGCAGCATATTTAGTCTGTTGTAGTTTCTCTTCATTGACACAGTTGCTCGATATTCAAATAGTTACTCAGGAGCTCCTGGAACTTTTTGAACTTTAATGGTAATAATGGAAGTACATTAACTAAGGACTTTGCTACAGAGGGATATGCTGGAAAGTTAATATGAATTAATTTTTAATGTATTAGCTAATTTACATGGAAATCCTGGGTAGCTATTCTCTAGAGATGAAGTAAAATCAGATCAAAGTTATCTTAATTCTCAGTAGCGATTTCGACTTAAGTGGCTTAATGCAGTTTAGCAAATCCACTTTAAATTACCAGCTTCATTGGTTTAGTAGAGTTTTCCTGAATGTCTCTATGTAGATAGTCCCTTGAAGAAGAATTCCTGTAAAGTGGCATGAATATTTTTTTCCAGTGTTCTTGAGACTGATTTAAAACATAAGGAGATCATTTAAGGTGAAGTGAATCAATCTACTCTTCACCTAGCTTGGAGAGTTCCCCGTAAGTGTTAGTTTTCTTAGTAATGTTGCTTAATTAATTCTTTCTAATAGAACCTTCCTAAAGCCCAAGAAGGATTACAGATTACATCCAGGCAAGCTTCTGGTGATAAAAGAGGGGCTAATAAGAGCAAGAAGGAAACCTATTCAGACTGCGTGAGGCTGGAGGGAGGAGGCCAAATGAGACATTCTGCAGAAAGCCTGTCTTTTGGAAGTGCAGTTTGTTGTCCTGATAAAGGAGGAGAGGCATGAAAATCACTGTAATGACTATGTACAGAAGTTTTCATGATGAAAAAAAAAGTCATCATGGAAAGGAAAGTGGTATGAAAAATAATGTCATCATAAAAATAATGGAAAACAGGGGTTTGAAGAGCAAAATTACTCCTGCATAAGGGAAGCATCAGGAAGGCATAATTCAGGTCACATTGACTATGTCAGACTGAATTACAGAGCAAAACCAAACCTGAACTGGAAAGGTTTTCTGCACTAACTATATAAGCGGTTGCTGATGGCTCTAAATTGGGAGTCAGTTTTAGCTAATATGTTGCTAATTTTTTCCTCCTCTGTTAAAATGTTTTTCATTTTCTGGTGTGCTGAAAATATCTCTGAATAGGACCTTACAAATATATGAACTTTTACCACAACCCATGCAGGCGGCAGTATGAAGAATGCTGGAGAAAATTGCTTTTGGCTTGAGGGACTCAGAAGACAATGAGAAGCTTCTTAAAAAAACCCAAACCTAGTTTGAATTTTGTTGTGGAGTGGACCACAGGACTTGGTTATGGGAATCATCCCACACAGAAACCCAGTCAGCATCTCTCATATTGGTTTGCATTGTGCAGTGGAAGATGAACTGGTATTTTCTGTGGCGTTGGTGGGGAAGAAGAAGTGTAAGCGAACGAACTGTCTCATA